>NC_090266.1:173297809-173897809 GCF_040414725.1 Anabrus simplex | reverse complement strand
AGGCAGGTATGCTAAAACTAAGAAAGTAATGCATACATGAAAGATCAAGCCCTTTCAAAACAGTCCATTTCACATCTTGATTATATGTCTAATTTCAGTCTTTAAATAATAACCTGTTAAATAATTCTTCATTCATGTATCTAGAATTGCTTTAGCAACTTTGAAGTTAATATTTTAGCAACACTTTCTTTCTAGACGTAAATTATTTATCCATTTCCGTATATTCATTTCCATTGATATTTGAATTTAGAGGGAATTTTCAGGTCACGCCACAAGGAGCGCCCCTTCCGAATTGTTTCCCATTTTAACAAGGCTAAATACGGAAGTGTCGCGTATTGTCTCTACTGTATTTGAGTGAAGTTTTGTGCTTTTCACGTCTTCCAATTTTCGAATTTCTTTCTATTTCGTCATTCGTATTTTATCTATTCACGTGTGGCATTCTCATTTTAGGACTATTTCCCTCAAGAATCCTGGTATAAGTTTGCTTTCGCATTTCATATTTGTGTTTTTTATCCTCTCACTCGTTGTCATCCTTCTAATTTATTTTCGATATATGTTGGACATATTTCCTTGCTCTATATTATCAATTTTATATCCTTTGACACTATTTCTCGGACTCTCATTACCGAGTAGAAGATTGATTTGCTGATTTTGTTGCGCTATTACGCTATTATTATTATTATTATTATTATTATTATTATTATTATTATTATTATTATTATTATTATTATTATTATTGGGACGTTTCGGGTTCTTCGTCAGTTGCTGAGGTAAAAGGTAGGGTCCAGTAATATCCATCTACTCAAATGAAAGGTCTATTCAAACATATTTGTATTTTATTTTGGAAATTAGGGAAGAAATATTAAATCAATATTTTGGATTCAATCTTGTCCGCTTAACACCCCAATAGTTTAACACAAAGGAGCGGAATACTGGTTGAGCCTTTGACTTAACTGCATGATGGGCATCCTTACTAGAAACCATTGTCTCATATTTAATAAAGAAAAGAAAGTCTGGAGATCCTTAAATTCAGCTTCCATGTGAGACTGCGTGTAACATCGTAATGGTTCTTTATGGTCCAGCCCTCGTAACACGAACTCTGGGTATAATTAAGGCAGTCCAATCGGTGTGTGCCACACAGTGGTTGTACGGCATGGACCCTCAATTGAATCGATGTGGACTGCGACTATGTCATGGACCGACATCTAAACTTCTAAGCTACTTTAGAGTTATTGTGGATAATGACCGCAAGGAAAATGATGCTACAGAGGCGTATGGGCCAAATCTAAGTCACTGAGATTGATGACCCCATGACCATCCATGTTTCTAAGCTGAAGGCTAAACACAATTAAGTTACATCGGTTGATGACCAAAGTTTCCACTTTGCTAACCCCAGCACATTTAATGCTCAATCAATCAAAGTCAAATAATACAACAACAACAACGCTCACAATACTTTGTGGCAGAAAAATCCATTACCTTCGGATATGTCCTTTAATCGTTACGTTAACATTTGGATATTCCCAGAAAAATAAACTAAGATTTCCAGAATGCATCTTCAAGTTATTCACTTGGTTTAAAATTATTTCACAAATATGGTTTCCACTGAATTTAAGAATTAAATGATTTAATAAATCTTAATAAACAACAAATTCTATCTCCGCGGACGAATGGTTTATTTCACAAGTCCCTACTTAAATTCTGATATAATTAATTTGAATTCGTTTGATGTTTATCATCTGTTGTTATCGTGCAGCTGAAACAATTACATCATTTATTTCCAGTATTATATCTTGTTTCATGACATCACACTTTAATCTAATACTAGCCATTATTAATACTTGGATAACCCTAATAATTAAGCACAAAACAAAAACCCGCATGAGTAACTCGCCGCCCAATGTAAGCCGATTACGATGTCATATCTCATCATAACATTTCCATAAAGCTTTGTGCACCCCTCACACATAAATCAGCCATACTACCATCACTCTAAATTTTGGACAACCCTGAAATTTGATAACCTCGCTCATTATACTCTAACTTTGTGGTTTCAAATATACATTACGATCTCAATTAAACAAATTCACAGTATCTAATAACCTACACGTTATTACTCCCGGATGAATATTTCAATTAGTTCACGCAATTAATGATCTCCGTTGCCAAGAAATGCAATCTCATTTTCAACACGTAACACACTACACAACTCCCATTATTCGACTGCCCCCTCTCGATCAGCTGGCGGCATTGAAAACAAACGACCCTCCTTGCTTTCAGCTTTTATATAAAACACATGTTCAGGTCATGCTTGACTGGCCTCTAAGAATGAAATCTTCGACTTCGCAAATAGAATTAAAATACGATATTCCATGCACATAGATTTTACTTTTATATATCCTGCAATAACTGTACACATCGAAAATTAATACCTGCGTGAATTCTCTCGCACTTTTCCGTCCCAAAACATTATACAAAATCTTCCTCGGGCTCACATAAAATCCCGGCATTATCTACAGGCTTCCAATCACCTGATTCACAAATCCTCCCTCAATTCGTACGACAAATCTAACCTCTTGTCTCAAACTCGACAACTCTCACTGACAAAAGAACTGGAATAATAAATTTAGAATCCATGACGCATTATTACGCACAAATACTTTCATAATGAACAACTTCGCATAAAATGATCTCGTATTTTCAAACTGGATTTTCACAAAAAATCACTGACAAACTTTCCTGTTATTTATTGTCACATAAACACAGTTTAAACGGACATAGAATAGTATTACACTTCGTGACAAAATTCACCGATCTGCATTACTCAACACGACAGCGCGCTTCCACCCGATTGAAAATGGGTAACCACGGATTTCTTGCACCACTTCCATCAAAACTGAAACAGAAAATTTTACGTCAGATAAAACATCTTAATTTGACATAACAAAATATAGACAATAAATTCACGGATATGACTATCTACTTTGGACGTGATATCACTTCGAAACCCTCACTAATAACTTTTTACAACATGCTACACGGCACTCGCAATACTTTAAAAATGTATCCAAGCAAAAATAAAACGAATGACCTTTCGTCATATTTCTGACATTCACAAAAACATATGGGTGACCAACTGCGTCATAAATACTCATTACAAATACATATAAGTTTGACATCATAAAACAAGATATAGTAGGCAGTAAGATGGCATTTTCACCTACCTTAATTTTACGCCAGCTTCCATTTTTGGGCTCAGCAGTAACCTTTCTATATTTATTTATTCATTGTTACACTTCTGGTTTCTGATTTTGTTTGAGTCATATTTCCTGAAAAATAAAGCATAAAAAAGAAATGCCCTTGACTTGGTATTTCGTTGATCGAACTCGACTGATTGTCTTTGTTGCCCGCACACGAATTACATCTCTTTACCACAAAATATTATAAATTTTACAAAAACTACTTCGGTATCTTGACCGTCTTTTATCAGATTACTTCTGCTATGAACAACTATCTCCACATGGAGTCAAGACCCAGCCACATCGGCAAAATCTAGGTTTATAGTACTTAGTCTACTTTTTGACGAACGATTTACTGAACAGTTCAACCCTCTCTCTCACGCTCCAATAATACAAATGCAGGGGTTTCAGTATGGCGTCCCTTCTTATTTTACAGGAGCTATCCCCTCTCTCCAGGCATTTCTCCCTTGCCGCCAAGAAATTTGCATACTTTTTCCGACTTAATGGAACTGTAATTACAAGAGATTTCGCTGTACCACGTACTTGCTACCTTGCTAGCGGCAATGTTCATGAACATTTAAAAAATTTTCTTCCCAAATTAACTGGTTAAATGACCTCATTTGATAGGCACTATTTTCTGTCGACATAGCGCTGCTTGCTTTTTGTTTTAAGGGGCCCAACATCGAAGGTCATCGGCCCTCGACATAGCGTGGGTAAAACAAACACGCGCGTCCTTCTGAAATAATCCACAGAAATGGCTTAGCAGTCTTAAATCCGTCTTACTAAAGACCAAATGTCTTATAGATAAATACAGGACCCTCATTATACTGCGTTCACTACTAATTTTTTTATTTAAATATATTTATTCAACATAAACTTTCATCTGTATCCATCCACTTTCGACACGTGTGGATGACATCACATATCATAGCGTAGGAAGGAAGGTAGCAAACCCCTTGCCACGTGTCGCCTCTGAGATATATAAAAATTCGAGCTTCTTATTACAATGGACATGGGGCCTCCTGTAATAAAATTAATACTTAAAATTCTTAGGCACAAAGGTCATGGGTTCATTATTATTATTATTATTATTATTATTATTATTATTATTATTACTATTATGATTATTATTATTAATACATCAAGATGAACTGTCTTTTCTTTCTTTGAATGTGATCAAAATATGGTTAACCTATTTTGTTTTTGTGCTATTGAGCTATTATTATTATTATTATTATTATTATTATTATTATTATTATTATTATTATTATTATTATTACTTACATCAAGATTAAGTTTTCTTTCTTTGAATGTGATCAACAATGGACACTTGCCCACGGAACACTTTCAGTTGCACAAAGTGCTGTAAGTCTTATGTATCTTTTATGTATTTGTTTATCTACATATATAAAATAACAAGTCCTGACTGACTGACTGACTGACTGACTGACTGACTGACTGACTGACTGACTGACTGACTGACTGACTGACTGACTGACTGATTCATCATCGCCGAGCCAAAACTACTGGACATAAAGGAATGAAATTTTTGGGGTACATTTGTATTAGGGTATAGATGCTCACTAAGTGAGGACTTCTGGATATTCCTTCGCTAAAGGGGTGAAAAGGGGGAGAATTTTTAAAATGAGGGTATCTATATCTCAAAAACCTAAAAGTTTACAGACGTAAAAAATGGTATTTTGAATCTCCTTTAAAAACAAAGAAACACGTATTTTTTGTTTTTGGAAAAATCCCGTTAATGGGGTAAAAAAGGGAAAAGGGGTTGAACACCTTTTATGAGGAGACTTATATCTCAAAAACTGAAGATGTTACAGACATGAAAATGGGTATTTGGAATCTCCTTTGAAAATGAAGACACACATATTTTTGTGTTTTTGGATAATCCGATGAATATGGGGTGAACAGGAGTGACAAACGCAGTGAATTTTTAAAAGGACTATATCTGCAAATTATCTCTGACACGTAACATATCAAGATTTTGAAAACTGGTATTTGGAATTTCCTGTAAAAGTAAAGAAATATAAACTTTTTTTTTTTCGGAAAATACAATTAAGGTGAACTGAAAAAGGGGGTTAAATTTTTAAAATAAGCACATCTACAGTATATCTCAAAAACTCAACATGTTGCAGACGTGAAAATTGGTATTTGGAATCTAATTTGAAAATAAGGAAACACGTATTCTTTTCTTTTCGGAAAAAACACCTTACGGGGAGGGGGGTTGAAAGAATTGAAAACTTAGTTGAATTATTTGTATGAGAATATACCAAAAAATCTAAAGATGTTACAAACGTGAAAACTGGTATGTGGAATCTCATTTTAAAATAAACTCGCATTGTTGGGGGAGATCAACTTGGTAGGGAGGGATGAAATCGGAAACGAATTCCTTTTACGAGGATACATGTATCTCAAAAACTGAAGATGTTACAGTCTTGATCAGGGCCTCTCAGGGTGCATGCGCGTGGTGCATGCACTGTGCACGGTGCAAAAGACGACTTCGCTTGGTTGACCAGAGTGCAGACCCCCCACTCCTCTCTCCCTACACCTGTCTCCCCGTTCGGCCTGTCTTCGCGTTCCTCACCTTCACTGCTGTTTCTCCCCCACTGCGAAATGTTTACGTGTGGTGAGCGGAGACGCACAGTTGTATGGGACAAGGTTACCAGTGTTATTAAAAAATTAAAAAAGTGGATTAGAAATACACATACATGTTTGAGAGGAATGTAAACATAATTTAAAAAAATGCAGAACCCGTAACCAAAATGAAAATGCTACAGTACTGGAACAAAACTCATTTGTGGATATAGAATGCTCTTCTTCAAGCTGTTTCAACTTCCTTAATTCTTTCTCTCTGACGTCTCCTATGATTTCACAATAATTTTCCGAATGTAGTCTGTTGTAGTGTCTTTCAATAGATGATTTTCTTACGCACGTAATTATCGTCCCACAGATTAAGATTTGGCGTTATCGTCACGACAAACAAACAAACAAACAAACAAAAAAAACGAAAGTTCCCAGTTCGATTGAAATGGACTTTCGGAAGTCTTCGCTTTCTTCGAAACAGGTTGCTCCATTATTATGTTGTTGTCGTGCGCTTGTCTATTTCACTGATAAACACGTTGTCTACCACCAAACGCTTCGTCGCTCTCAGCACACTACACCATCCGAGTCAAGCCGAGTTGAGGCGAAGCGTACCGATGCACAGTGCACAGAGCCTATGCACCTCGCTCTGCACGCGTGAGAGTTTGGGCGTTTGAGAGGCCCTGGTCTTGATAATTGGTATTTGGAAGCTCTTTTAAAGAAACGGGTACTGTTTGTTTTTCGAAAATTCACTTGAGTGGGGTGTGTGAAAGGAAGTGAAAAAATTATATTCTTTTTCTGGAGAAACTTATATCTCAAAACTGAAGGTTACAGAAGTAGAAAATGGTATTTGGAATCTCCTTGAAAAAATAAAGAAGCACGCATTTTTTGGGTGGGTGGAAACCAACTTAACGGGCGGGGGTGGAGTGAAAAAGGAGTTGAATTCTTTTCATCACGATACTATTATCTCAAAAACTGAAGATGTTACAGACATGAAAATTTGTATTTGGAATTTTCTTTCAAAGTAAAGGAACACGTAATCTTTTGTATTTGGAAAATCCACTTAAGGGGGTGAATTAATTGAAAATTAGTTGAATTCTTTGTATGAGGATAGTTATATCTCAAAAAATAAAGATGTTACAGACGTGAAAATTAGTATTTGGAATCTCCATGAAAAATAAAGAAACACGCATTTTGGGGGAAATCAACTTGGGGGTGGGGACGGTGAAAAAGGATTTTAAATTCTCTTTATGAGGATATATATATATATATCTCAAAACTGAAGATGTTACAGTCATGATAATTGGCATTTGGAAGCTCCTTTATAAATAAAGAAACAGGTATTTTTGGTTTTCGGAAAATTCACTTAAGGGAGAGAGTGAAAGGAAGTGAAAAATTTAATTCTTTTTATGGAGAAACTTATATCTCAAAAACGTAAGGTTACACACGTGAAAATGTGTATTTGGAATCTCCTTTAAAGAAACTCGTAACTTTGGAGGGGAGAGGATGAACTTAACGGGCTGGGGTAAAAAAGGAGTTGAATTCTTTTTGTGAGTAAACATATATCTCAAAAACTGAAGATATTATATTGTGTTTGGAATCCCATTTCAAAGTAAAGGAACACGTGTTCTTTTGTCTTCGGAAAATCCACTTAACGGGGGTGAATGAATTGAAAAATTAGTTGAATTCTTTGTAAGAGGATAAATATACCTCAAAAACTAAAGATGTTAAAGATGTGAAAGTTGGTATTTGGAATCTCTTTTAAAAATAAAGAAACACGCACTTTTGGGAAGGGGGGAATCAACGGGTAGGAAGGGGGGTGGGGTGAAAAAGGAGTTGAATTACTTTCATGAGGATACTTATATCTCAAAACTGAAGATGTTACAGACGTGAAAATTAGTATTTGGAATCTCCTTTAAAAATAAACACGCATTCTTTTTCGGAAAATCGACGTAAGTGTTGTGGGGGTTGAAAATAAGTAAATAAGGAGTTGAAATATGTTTATGAGGGTACTTTATCTTAAAAACTGAAGCTTTTACAGGCATGAAAGTTGGTACTTTGAATTTCCTTTCAAAATAAAGAAGCACGTATTTTTAGCTTTCAGAAAGTCCACTTAAAGCGGGAGAGGGGGGAAAGAAGTGAAGAAGGAGAAGAAGAAGTTGAATTATTTTTATGAGTATACATTTATCTCAAAAACTGAAGGTGTTACAGACATACTGATATGAAAACTGATATTTGGAATATCTTTCAGAAATAATGAAACACGTATTTTTTGTTTTCGGAAAATCCAGTTAAGCGGCTGAAAAGAATTGGAAAAGCGGGTGAATTTTTAAAATGAGTACCGGTATATCTACATTATACGTCAAAAACTTAACATGTAAGAGACAAGAAACTTGGTATTTGGAAAGTCCTTTGAAAATAAAGAAACACGCACTTTTGGGAAGGGGGGAATCAACTTAACGGGTAGGAAGGGGGGTGGGGTGAAAAAGGAGTTGAATTACTTTCATGAGGATACTTATATGCTATTACCCCTGTGCCACACTTTCTATCTCTTTTTGTTTTCGGGGAAGGCACTTAACGGGGAGTGAAAAGAAGTGAAAAATAGCTGAATTATTTTTTATGAGGATGCTTATATCTTATAAACTGAAGATGTTACAGACGTGAAAATTGGTATTTGGAATCTCCTTTAAAATAAAGAAACATGTATTTTTGTTTCCGGAAAATACACTTAGATGGGGGTGGGGGTGGGGGTGGGGGAAGGACTGATCAAGGGGTTGAATTCTTTTTATGGGGATACTTATGTATATCTCAAAAACTGAAGATATTACAGATGTAGGAATATGTATTTGGAATCACCTTTAAAAATAAAGAAATATGTATTTATTTTTTCGACTTGAAAGAAGACTGTTTCTCACATGTACAGTTTTATGTCGCATGGTCGTCTTAGCCCCAAAAGATAATACCACAAACATGGTTTACAAAGAATTTCTGGTGTAAATGAAACTCAATTTTTGGGTAAGTATTTCTACTTTAGGATTTTTGAGATAATGTCTTAGTACAATACCGAGGAACGATTACTTTGATCAAATTACGAAATCCACGCGAGCGAAGCCTCGGGCATATGCTAGTCTGCCAGTAAACGGGGTGACGTGGGAGTTGCCTATGCGGGGTGGGATGTCGGGTCTCTCTCTGGGTCCCTTGTTGTTGCTATTACCCCTGCGCCACACTTTCTATCTCTCCTTTCCCCTCCTGGTGTGAACGATACACACCCCCCTCAAACACACCTTCACGAGTCTTATCTCCATTTCTACGGCCTAAGAGCTACTGGTTTAGCTGACGGCCCGCTTACCCACTATAGGGTGAGAATAGAATTAACGTACTTCAGCTAAGCTAAGCTAAGCAGTATCATACTTCGCCGCCCAATGGTTTTCAATCACCGGAAGTCAGGCGCGTAGGGCATTCCCTATTGTAAAAGTGGACTGAACAGGTGGGCAACGAAAATCGGGGAGGTTTCACCTCAGGACGAGCCAATCGCCAGGGACTACCACACCACCCAGGGTGACTACATTGTCCTGTCTGTCTACTGGAACATACGTCAACACTGTTTCCATATTGGCAACTACAACGGCTACCACCACTACCACCATCACGGGTCTCAGCCCTTCAGCCGCAGTCATCTACCACTCGGCGGTCATGTCGAGTTATGCAGCGCCAGATTATCAGGCCAGATTCATCCCCACGACGCCAGCACCACAATGGAACGCCTCCAACTTCCAGTTTAAATTTTCGAGTTTGCCGCCACGTTCTCCAGCAGCAGAGGAACGATTCCAACAGCATGCATCAGCACCTCCCGCAGTGACGCCAACGGACCCATCGCTACCTATGGACACCTCCGTTCAGGCTATTCATCTTCCAACCACTACTGCCACCCCTACTTCCACTTCTCTCCAGCTTACGTTCTCCACTGTTTCCGGTACTCGACGCCCGTTTCCCCCAACCCGCTCCAACAGGAACACATTCCTTCTTACTTACTGGTCCTTCCTCTGACTTCCACTCACCCCACGCCATTTTCTCCACCCTGTTACACTACAACATGCGCCGAGAAGACGTAGCGAATATCCGCCAAACTACAAGTGGAGTCATCATCCAGGTCAACGGGGACGCTGCCACCAACCTTCTCACCACGGCCATCGGTGCTCAGCGTCTCGGATACGACAACCCCCTTCAACCCCTCCCACCACCACCTCTCAAAACTCCACCTTCCCCTCCATGCTACAGCCTTCTTAGTTGCGTCATTCGCGGCGTCGACCCCTCTGTTTCTGAAGACATCATTATCTCCGAACTCAACGCAGAAGGCATCCCGGCGAAAAAGGCATTCCGGATCAGGAACGCCACGGGTCCAACTTACATGGTCCGCATTCTTCTCCGCACACCAGCAGACGTCGACCGGGTACTGGCCAGTGGAGTCTCAATTCACCGTCACCACCATAAGGTTGAAACTTCACGTCCACCGCCTCCCCAATCCATCAGGTGTGAAAGGTGCCTCACCTACAACAATCATCTCACCACGCACTGAACTGCCCAAAGCCCATCATGTGGACACTACAAACAACAACACGCTACGCCCCGATGTCCCCACACCCACCAGCCACCCCAGTGTCATACCTGTGGTGGCACTCACCCCGTATACTCCCGCCGTAGTAGAAGCCGCCTCCCACCTCCTCATAATCGCCCAGACCTTGTGGCCCCTATTAGAACCATATACTCGCCCACATCGCCTAATCTCTCTCTATTCTCACCACGCACCGTTGAAGATATTGTCCGTTTTGTCTCTCTCCCTGCGCAACGTTCACCCCTACAATCGCTCCTTAGTCCTCCATCACCTGCAGGCCGCAGCCAACCAAATCTTAAACCTCCGCTTCTCAACCACTCATTGCGGCTTAAATTCTCATTTCAGTTTCACCCCTCTGGAAACACTGGTTTAACCACCCAATCTTGGCCATAGAGAGGGCGTAACCCTCTAGGTGGCCTGCTCCACCCCTTCAGGGTGGGGAATGAAAACACTCATACATAGATAGATAGAAGCAGTAGCGAAATGGCGAAATATATCTTGTTTTCACTCACTAGTATACCTGCTGTAGAATATGAATATGCGTCCTGATTGTTGATATTATGTTATGATGATTTACCCACCCCCACCTCAATTCCTATACCAATCCACAATAAATTAATGTTCAAAAATTCTGCTGCTGTCGTAGGAACGATCGCAGTACGTCGGTGGGTGCAGAGATGGGGTGACTACGGCTATTCCGTGGTTCTACAACTCAGCATTCTAACCGAGCAGAGGACCGAAGACCGTGGTTCTGCACCACTGTGTTCGGCAAATAGAGAAGGGCTGGTCCACACTGTCGGCTCTCCTGGGGATGTTTAATGGTTTTTCATTCTCCTTCACTAAGGCGAATGCCGGGATAGTCCCTAGTAGAGGCTACGCATGTCAAAGCCTTCACCTTCTCCACAAATCTCCCTGGCCAAATCATCCTCTAAGCACACGAGTTCCCCTTCAGGGGTTGAATGAAAAGTTGCATTAAGTTAGGTTAGGATAGCAGCAATTCACGAAACATTTCGTTATTTCAGTGAGAGTTAAGAAGTATACATAACGGATATTAAGGCGTGGCTTTCTATAACTGTGAACGCTATGAATTGCTACTCTATACTTGGAGAAAACATGGCGTGAACTGGTTAATACTTGAAGTCACGGTTACTAGACTAGACGGTAGGGGTCACGCGCAGGCTCGCTTTGGCTGGTGACGTCATGCGGCCTCCACTGCCGAGCTTGCAGTGAACACGACCCATTGTAATTGTGCGTTTCTGTTAATGATTTGCTTGTTTTTATTTAACCACTTGATTAATATTTTTAAATTTTGTCAAATATAATTGCCAGTTGTTATGCGTAGACAATTTTGTTGTAATTTATTTAAGTATTTTTCAGAGCATTACAAGTAATATAATAACTCTGATTAACACGAACAATTCTAGTAGCTTTCTAAGTACTAAATTATCTTTCGCCACGCAAATAAAGTATTTACGGTTCGGTTTTCGTATTTTCTATCCATCCAGGATTTTAGAACGATTTTAAACGCAGTTTTATTTATAAAACTACTTACTGAAAATAAGGAAACTTGACCAATCGCACGGGATACTTTTTACCGCTGTTTTGGCGGATTGTTAGTATTAAGTAGTACTGTAAAAACCTAACATTATATTATTGTATAAGTAATTATTTATAAATGTGCACTGGCCGGTGGAATGTTGGTGAAAAGCCCCTGAAGAAACGTCAGCCTCTTTCACCATGTCAGGGGTCACTCGTTTTTTATGGGAAAGAGGCTTCCCATGGTGAAAATTAATTCGAATAAATTGTCAAGAGCATGTTTTTGTTGTTCTATACAATTCCCATAGGCACTTTTTAAGCTGTTTGTACCACATACGTGGACATGGGAGTTTACGACGTCAAATCCATTATCAATAGTGATTACAGTCTCTCCTACATAGCTGAGCTCCGGAAAGTTGTGGCATGTTGCTTTACTCACAGTCAGTGATAACAGGTCAGCGGCTTTCCATACATTTTGCCTCTCCGTTCCAGTCACAAGAATATGCTTCATTGAAAGAGTATGCTCATATGCAGGTCTTCGCCCTCACTTTGCATTTCAATTAAGTTTGTAAATGCTTCTTTTGTAACAAATTGCCCACTTTTCAGTTGATATTCTTACGCAGTAATTCAAGTGCATGAGGCACATCGTAAGAAAACCACATGTTACGTTCTTTACTTGATGGATTTTCCAGTGAGGTTTGTCCAACGAAATACTCAGATCAGTCATACATTTCCTATTTGAAGGTCCCATGTCACATACAACTCCTCTAACTTTAAATGCAGTGGTTTCTACGACTTGAATTACTTCTGCTAGCAGTTGTCTTGACATCGCTGTATCAAAGTTGTAGTAGACAGGTTGTATCCACTTTTCAGCTAAACTTCTCATTACAAGACTTGGACATTATCTTGGGGTCCTCTAATCATTTCTTCATTTTACCGGGCGAGTTGGTTGTGCGGTTAGGGGCGTGTGGCTGTGAGCTTGCATCCGGGAGATAGTGGGTTCGAACCCCACTGTCGGCAGTCCTGAAAACGGTTTTCCGTGGTTTCCCATTTTCACACCAGGCAAATGCTGGGGTTGTATCTTAATTAAGGCCACGGCCGCTTCCTTCCAAATCCTAGGCCTTTCCTGTCCTATCGTCGCCATAAGACCTATTTGTGCCGGTGCAACGTAAAGCCACTAGCAAAAAAAAATCTTCATTTTGATCAAAGCACAAGTCGTTGTCAACCTTCATTTCATCAAAGCTGAGAACATCTCTTTCAAAAAATTTGTATAAAGTCTTGACTGATTTTTAAGATATTAATGCTCAACTCAATGAATCCAGGAGAAATAGAAAACTGTCTTAGACGTCGTTTGATTGCAACTTCGCTAGAAAGAGGGTAATTAATCACGTCTCTAACAAAACACTACCGAGATCGATAGCTGCAGTCGCTTAAGTGCGGCCAGTATCCAGTATTCGGGAGATAGTAGGTTCGAACCCCACTGTCGGCAGCCCTAAAATGGTTTTCCGTGGTTTCCCATTTTCACACCAGGCAAATGCTGGGGCTGTACCTTAATTAAGGCCACGGCCGCTTCCTTCCCACTCCTAGCCCTTCCCTGTCCCATCGTCGCCGTAAGACCTATCTGTGTCGGTGCGACGTAAAACAAGTAGAAAAAACCCACTATGCTTTATATGATATATACCGGGCGAGTTGGCCGTGCGGTTAGGAGCGTGCAGCTGTGAGCTCGCATCCGGGAGATAGTGGGTTCGATCCCCACTGTCGGCAGCCCTGAAAATGGTTTTCCGTGGTTTCCCATTTTCACACCAGGAAAATGCTGGGGCTGTACCTTAAATAAGGCCACGGCCGCTTCCTTCCCATTCCTAGGCCATTCCTATCCATCGTTGCCATAAGACCTATCTGTGTCGGTGCGACGTAAAGGAAATAGCAAAAAATAAAAATTGATATAGACTGCAAGGTGACTGCCTTAGCAATGTAATTCACCATTCATAATCCGTTTACCATCCGGGGTTGGTTTTTCCCTCGGACTCAGCGAGGGATCCCACCTCTACCGCCTCAAGGGCAGTGTCCTGGAGCGTGAGACTTTGGGACGGGGGATAAAACTGGGAAGGAGGACTAGTACCTCGCCCAGGCGACCTCACCTGCTATGCTGAACAGGGGCCTTGTGAAGAGATGGGAAGATCGGAAGGATAGACAAGGATGAGAGAAGGAAGCGGCCCTGGCCTTAAGTTGGGTACCATCCAGGAATTATCCTGGATGAGAAGTGGGGAACACGAAAAACTACTTCGAGAATGGCTGAGGTGGGAATCGAACCTCTACCCACTTGATCTTCCGAGGCTGTGTGGACCCCGTTCCAGCCCTCGTACCGCTTTCCAAAAATTTCGTGGCAGAGCCAGGAATCGAAACCGGGCCTCCGGGGTGGCAGCTAAACACTTTCACCACTACACCACTACACCACAGAGGCGGATTATTATTATTATTATTATTATTATTATTATTATTATTATTATTATTATTATTATTATTATTATTATTATTATTATTATTATTCGTTTCGGCCGGCTGTGGACCACGTTATTGCAACCGTTTGCATCCATGAGTTTTAATTATTTGCCAGTATTCCCGAATTCGCTTTCTGTGAGCCTCCTTTCTTTCATCAGTCCACCTTCTTGCCTGTTTTCAACTTCGGCTTTCCTTGGAATCGCTGGTATGCTCGAACTTTCTTCTTGAGAGGAACACGTTCCTGGATGTCTTCATGTGTGATCCCTATTTCATGAAGGCATTTTCCAACTTCGGTGAACCTGGGTCCCTTGGTTTTCTTGTTTACAAAGTAGGTTAAGATCTGGTTGGTCAATCTCTGCGAGCTCATACGTGTTATGTGGCCAGAAAAATTAATCCCCCGTTTCCGAATGGTGTCCGTTATCCTTTCCACATGCAGGTACAGTTCATTGTTATGCCGTCTCCTGTACTCACCATTTCCTCTGACTGGTCTTAGGATCTTTCTCAGGATTTTTCTTTCTTTGGCTTCTAACTTTTCAATTAAGCCCTTCCTGTTCAATACAAGGCAGTCTGCTGCATAAAGGGCCTCTGGACGAATGACTGAACAATAATGCCTAAACTTGGCCTTGATGGACAGTTATTATTATTATTATTATTATTATTATTATTATTATTATTATTATTATTATTATTATTATTATTATTATTATTATTATTATTATTATAGGGCAAACAGCCTCTATTAACACTAATCATAGATAATGTGGAAGATTCGAAGAAAGAGGGCATCAGCAAAAGAAGGGAAGGTCCACAAACGGGGTGAAAACCATAGAGTTAGTAAATAATACACTAGACTAGATGAAAAAATTACGATTTCCACTTGGAGAATTTGAGCGGAAATTTAACTGTAGAAGAGTCCCAACGAACGAACGAACGAACGAACAAACTTACACTCCCATCGGTTTGACTCGAATGGGCAGCAATTTAGCCGAAACACTTTTATAATACTTCAGGCACGGTTACTAGACTAGACGGTAGGGGTCATCAGTTGGGTGCGCAATAGCAGGCCACGCCTCCTGACGTCATGCGGAACCCAAGTTCGCTAAACCAAGCAGAGTTCCATTAGTCTACTCATGGTGTTTACCTTCGTAACAGTGTAAGAGTTTAATATTTCTGTGCTGTGCCATGGTGTGTTGTGCTGTCGCTGGTTGCTTTAACCACGACAGACACCAGAAGGACTAATACATGAAATGTCATCGTTTTCCAAAGAACAGTGGCATTAAATTAAAGTGGATTAATGCCTATAAACGAGCTGATTCGTTTACTGTTGAAAATGCTCGCGTGTGCTCTGTACACTTCGACGACTCGGACTACATAAGGGACTTGTAGAGTGAGATATTAAACCTTCCGATTATTAGACGTCACTTAAGGCGTAACGCAGTACCATACTTATATTTGCCACTGAGTAGTAGGTAATGATTTAGCGTGTCAGTCCAGTAAAGATCGTGAAATAAGGGCACAAAAGCGAAATCGTCGTAAGGAGATACGGCAAATTTTATGATTGCAGTCACCAATTGAAGCAGAAAATGTTAATAATGCAATCTTCAGGAAGGAATTAGATAACGAAAGTAAACATCAATGTTTCTGTGATGAGAAAATTGTTGAAGTGACTGCCGTATTGGAGTTAATTAGACTAGGAAACTGTGACTTAAAACAGCAAAATAAGGATCTTCAGGACCGTCTTAGTGTAGCTAATACAGAGATAATAAAATTAAAAGGTAATGTTCAAGTTTTTGAGAGTACTTTTTCTAATAGTCAACAGCAAGCTTTAGTAAACGGCAGAAGCTCAAGGTAATGACGTATGGTCCCCGGAAAAGCCTGATGCAGGTTTATCGAGAAGGTGCCCGATAGGCGACCTGCGCGCGTCTGTGAGGATAGGTACCTATCTAAAATGAATTCCAATGCTGAATACCGCACAAACACCCAACTCCAAACCAGAAGAATTAACCAAAGAAGATTAAAATTCCCGACCCTGCCGGGAATTGAACCCGAGACTCCTTGGATCAAAGGCCAGCATACAACCCATTTAGACATGGAGCCGAACAAAACTCATGCCCTCTGCCCGAGGTAGACTCTCTCCCAATGGAGGTTAGCTGCATGTTTCATTTTAACGTTATACCATCCCCCCCCTGCTATTCTTAAATCTCTGGCAGTAATGGGAATCGAACTTGGGAACTAAAAGTTACGCTATGAAGGTGGACGTTGCACGGTTGAACTTAAAGCAATAAGCACCAGCAGCAGCAATAACACGCTATTTCTTAGTTATGAAACACATTTAATCGAATAAAAACGTTCAAACATTTTTATAGCAGTTCCATTTACAACTGAACGGGTTCAATGGAAACGTAAATTGAATCGATTATTTCAGAAAGCAGTCAAGAGCCAAAAAATGAAAAAAAATGAGTTATTGGCAGAATATGTTACTAAGAAGGTATACGCACATTTTGGTGCTGAAACCAGTCAAGAAACGGCCTCCTATAATGGTCAGGCATTACATTGAATTTCGTGTTTAGTTCAGCTATGCTAAACAGGGGCCTTGTGGGGGGATGGGAAGATTGGAAGGGATAGGCAAGGAAGAGGGAAGGAAGCGGCCGTGGCCTTAAGTTTGGTACCATCCCAGCATTTGCCTGGAGGAGAAGTGGGAAACCACGGAAAAGCACTTACAGGATGGCTGAGGTGGGAATCGAACCCACCTCTAATCAGTTGACCTCCCGAGGTTGAGTGGACCCCGTTCCAGCCCTCGTACCATTTTTCAAATTTCGTGGCAGAGCCGGGAATCAAACCCGGACCTCCGGGGATGGCAGCTAATCACACTAATCATTACATCACAGAGGCGGGCAACTTTTAATAAATATACAAATACAGAAATTCATGCTATCGAGTCACTATAAGATTTTTTTAAATATATCAAACCTGTAAACACATTTTTTAAATAATTGTAGTGAAACTTATCGATTTCCTCCATTTTTTTTTACAAACTACAGAACTGTATGTCTCGCACTGCATGCTCGCGATATATCGTGTGCAGCGTACTAGACCGCCATGAATTGAATCGATTATTTCAGAATCCAGGCAAGCGCGAAGTCTGTCATTTTTGGGAAAATGAAAAAAAAAACGGTCTAGCATCTAATGAAATGTTATGGTAGGGGTTTGAATATTTTAGCTTGAAAGTATTATATCTTTCAATCTAAGGAAAAATAGTTTGTGCTTACTACCTTTGCTGAAAAAAAATCCGAACAAAATCCACTTGACTGGTTTCTGAAATAAGCGAGTGTTGCAAACATATATTTATGGGATAATTCTTCAATTTTAAAGGATTTTGTCATAAAACCCATATTGGTGGAAATAGAAAATGTGTTAATAGGTTTAAACTACATTGCTGATACAAATATAATTATTAAAAGGATGAAATCAGCAATGCCTGCTCATCATGACAGGAGGTAATCAATCCTCATAAACAAACTCCACAGCACACTTTGGCTCTGTAATAAAAATGTTCATATTTCTTCAGGTAAGGTTTTAAGTCATTTAGGTCACGTATGTTCCTGACATTGATGGGCACCTCGGAACATACCACTTATGATATAGATGTTGATTCCCATAGGGAATCTGAAATATTTGTCCCGAATAAGTAAATTTATAATACCAATATAAATGGTCCGTTATTGGACATTCATTATACATTTTCCAGCTAACTCATTCATGGATGCCAGCGTTTCGCCCTCGTGTGCTACCTACCAAGACGCTGGCCAGTGCATACCGTAGAGGCTTGTTGTTTAAATGTTTTCATTCTCCACCCTGAAGGGGTGGGGCGGGCCACCTAGAGGGTACGGCCCTCTCTCTGGCCAGGAGATTAGACGGAGTTGGGAAGAATTGAGAGAAGAGGGAAGTGGGTAAAAGGCGGTATGAAGAAGTTAAGGAGATGAGAATAAAGGATGTGTAGGTTATCTAGTGCTTTATGGACAGATTTACAAATACTTGTATAGGACAGAAGCCAAGAAGGGAAGGTTTAACCAAGGGTGCAAGGGATAAGATGAAGTGCAAGGATGTGATAGAAGGAGGAGAAGTTAACAAGAGAAGTGAGTAGAAGTCTAAGGAGGTGAGAGGTTGGCGATGGTGGTGAAAAGTAGCGGGGTGGTGTGGATGAGGTCGGAGATGTGGACTAGGTGGTTGATGAGGAGGGGCAGGTCGGGGATGGCGACGAGGTGTGGTATGTCGGGGCGAGGTTTGGGGAGGCGAGCGAGATGGTTCAACTCGACGGTGGCGGCCATAGATGTTTATCCCGTTGTCGATGAGGCGTTGAGCGTCTTCGGAAGTTGGAAGATGGAGTCTGACTAAGAAGGTCGGACCATCGACGTTGTGGATGTGAAACGCTCTTCTCACGGGCAGTCCTGACTGGCGGAGTTCCTGGGCGATGACGTCAGCTGGTATACTTGGTTCCACACCGCAAACGACGCAGCTATACAGGATATTACTGTCCGAAGGCGGTGGCGTCCATAGTGGACGTAACATACTTCCAGGAGTATCAGGAGTAATAGTTCCCTCGGCAGGTGGCTGATGAGATGTACTCTGGGGACATGGTAGATCAGGGGCGGGAGGGATGGGGAGAGAAGACATCATAAGGGAGAAAAGATGGGACATTGATGTGGTGGTAATAGGAGTGTTGGGTAAGGTGTGCGCAGAGGTGGTAGTGGTGGTAACGGGGTTGGTATAACTAGAGGACGAGGGTGCTGGTGGTGACGGGGATGGAAGGGTTGCGATGGGCGAAGCGGCTGTAGCAGGTGCGTTGTCCATGAGCTGCGCTAAGGCGTTGGGAGGAGTAGATTCCACACGGTGAAGGCGATGTTGGATGAGCGTTATCGTGAATGTTGAAGTAGGCATCTGCAGAGTCGATATACAGAAGTACATCCGGTGATGGTGCGGGGCCGTCGTAGAGTCGTGCGGCACTATGAACGCCGAGCATGCGGAGATAGGTCTGGATGGCCTCGTCGGAGATTGCAAAGTCAACATCATGGACTATACAGGTATAATGCATGGGGGGAAGGCCGACTTCCGACTTGGCGTCTGGACGATATGCTATGTTGGGTCGGCTGGGTGCGATGTTAGAGTTGCTGCGTCACCCGGCCGAATTAAAAATAGTTTGGGATGAGGTAAAGGAGAAGACAGGCCACTGTAGAGACAGACGGCGAAAGCGTGTTGTCGAGAAGGTGTCCCGCCGTAGAGGCCACTGCGTAGGATACTTAGAGCCGCGAACAGTGCCAATGCACTATGAGAGACTTTGTCTCTTTACCAAAACTTGATGCCTGCTTGGCCATCAGATGATATAGATGTTGATTCCCATAGGGAATGCCCGGTATGCATTGGCCAGCGTCTTGGTAGGTGTGCTAGGTACCAACTGATGAGCCCAACCTAGCACACGAGGGCGAAACACTGGCAAACAGGAATGAGTTAGCTGGAAAATGTATAATGTCCAATAACGGACCGTTTATATTGGTATTACATACCACTTAGTCGAGAAGCTCATCTCCTTTCTCCCAAGTCTTCCCAGCCCAAAATTAGTAACATTTTTGTAACGCTACTCTTTTGTCGGAAATCACCCAGAACAAATCGAGCTGGTTGTCTTTTGATTTTTTCCAGTTCTTGAATCAAGTAATCCTGGCGAGGGCCCCATACACTGGAACCATACTCTAGTTGGGGTTTTACCAGAGATTTATATGCCCTCTCCTTTACATCCTTACTACAGCCCCCAAATACCCTCATTACCATGTGCAGAGATCTGTACCCTTTATTTACAATCACATTTATGTCATTACCCCAGCGAAGATCTTTCCTTATATTAACACCTAGGTACTTACAATGATCCCCAAAAGGAACTTTCACCCCATCAACGCAGTAATTAAAACTGAGAGGACGTTTCCTACTTGTGAAACTCACAACCTGACTTTTAACCCCGTTTATCATCATACCATTGCCTACTGCCCATCTCACAACATTATCGAGGCATTTTTTGCAGTTGCTCACAATATTGTAACTTATTTATTACTCTGTACAGAATAACATCATTTGCAAAAAGCCTTATCTCTGAATCCACTTCTTTACACATACCATTGATATATATAGCAAAGCAAAGTCACCTCCGTACAGGCCATGAAGGCCCTTGGAGGAGTGGATGGTATGGGCATCCACCATTGTTAACCTCGGCACGTGATGGGGTAGAGTGATTAGCTCTACGCCCGGCCGCCTTTGCCACCAGGAATTAACCTGGTACTCATTTTTGGCGTAGGCTGAGTGAACCTCAGGGCCATATGCACGACGAAAGTTGAAAATTCGTTTCTTAAATTTTACGACTTCCTGACGGGGATTCGAACCCATGTCCTTTGGGGCGAACCGAGCACGCCTTTACCGCCCCGGCAGTGATATATAAGAAAACATAAAGGTCCAATAATACTGCCTTGAGGAATTCCCCTCTTAAATATTACAGGGACAGATAAAGCTTCCCCTACTCTAATTCTCTGAGTTCTATTTTCTAGAAATATAGCCACCCATTCAGTCACCCTTTTGTCAAGTCCAATTGCACTAATTTTTGCTAGTAGTCTCCCATGATCTACCCTATCAAATGCCTTAGATAGGTCAATATTGATACAGTCCAATTGACCTCCTGAATACAGGATATCTGCTATATCTTGCTGTAATCCTACCAGTTGAGCATCCATGGAATAACCTTTCATAAACCCTAGCTTACTGTAATACTGCCTTCTATCAAACCAGTTATTAATTTTGCAAGCATGTCTAATTTAATCAGAAAGAATGCTTTCCCAAAGCTTACATGCAAGGCATGTCAAACTTACTGGCCTGTAATTTTCAGCTTTGTGTCTATCTCCCTTTCATTTATACCTAGGGGTATAGCTCCTTGATGCAGATAATAAACAAATAAGTACATCAGATATGGTACTATATCCCAACCCACTGTCTTTAGTATATCCCCCGATACCTGATCAATTCCAGCTGCTTTTCTAGTTTTCAACTTTTGTAGCTTACTGTAAATGTCATTGCTGTCATAGGGGTAAATTTTAATACTTCTTTAGGATTAGTCACCTCCTCTATCTGGATATTATCCTTGTAACCAAGAATCTTTACATACTGCTGATTGAATACTTCTGCCTTTTGGAGATCCTCGCATACACACTCCCCTTGTTCATTAATTATTCCTGGAATATACTTCTTGGAACCTGTTTCTGCCTTAAAGTACCTATACATACCCTTCCATTTTTTTACTAAAATTTATATGACAACCAATTATGCTTGCCATCATATTATCCTTCGCTGACTTCTTTGCTAGATTAAATTTCCTAGTAAGTTCCTTCAATTTCCCCTTACTTCTACAGCCATTTTTAACTCAATTTCTTTCCAACCTGCACCTCCTGGTTAGTTTCTTTACTTCTCCGTTATAATATATTGGATCTTTACCACTCCTTACCACTTTTAAAGGCACAAACCTATTTTCACATTCCTCCACAACTGCTTTAAACCCATCCCAGAGTCTGTTTACATTTTTACTTACCATTTTCCACCGATCATAGTTACTTTTCAAAAACTCCCTCATGCCTGTTTTATCAACCATATATTTTACTGCCTAATAGTCCTAATTTTAATACTTTCCTTTCTTTCACATTTATTTCAACTACCACAAAAACAGCTTCGTGATCACTAATACCATCTATTACTTCGGTTTCTTATAGAGCTCATCTGGTTTTACCAGCACCACATCCAGAATATTCTTCCCTCTAGTTGGTTCCATCACTTTCTGAATCAGCGGTCCTTCCCATATTAACTTATTTGCCATTTGTTGGTCATGCTTCCTGTCATTCGCATTACCTTCCCAATTGACGTTTGGTAAATTGAGATCACCCGCTACAATCAGGTTCCTTTCCTTATCGATTCCCACATAGCTGATTATCTTATCAAATAATTCTGAATCAGCGCGTGCGCTACCCTTTCCCGGTCTGTACACTCCAAAGACATCAAGTTGCTTATTATCTTTAGAGATGAGCCTTACGCCTAGAATTTCATATTTGTCGTCTTTAACTTTTTTGTGGCTTACAAATCCTTCTTTCAACAGAATTAATACTCCCCCTCCTACCGTTCCTATCCTATCTCTACGATACACATTCCAGTTCCTTGAGAAAATTTCTGCATCCATTATATCATTTCTCAGCCATGATTCAACTCCTATTACAATATCTGGTGAGTATATATCTATTAATTTACTTAATTCCATTTCTTTCTTTACAATACTTCTACAGTTGAGTACTAACATTTTTATGTCATTCCTACTTGATTTGCAGTTCCCAGTTCCCTTATTACCGCTCCCTAGGTCACCCTGTTTCCCTGAATGTACCTTCCTATAACCCTTCTAAACAAATTTCCTAACTTATACGTACCACTGCGGTTTAAGTGAAGGCCATCTAAGTGCAGATCCCTATCTCCTACCCACCCATTAGGATCTAGAAATTTCACTCCCTGTTTCCCATATACCCACTCCATAGTCTCATTTACATCCCCAATCACCTTCCAGTCAGTATCCCTCCAGCAGAGTATTCCACTAATAACAATCTCCGCTTCCTTAAACTTCACCGTGCTGCATTTACCAGGTCCCACACATCCCACACATAATTCTTGTGCACTAATCGGTGGCCCCTGGAACTCAAGACCAAGCACCTTTTTAATTTTTTCACAATTTTTAGTTCAAAAAAAATATTTCTTGTAATCCCTTAAGCCGAATTATACATGACTTCGGAGATCAAGTCTCTTTTAATACTTATCAAATTATTGTTTGATATTTCATCACTAATTAATTTTTTAATATATGTGGTTTCCTATCTCCAACTTGCTTTCTTCACTTACCATTTATTCTGAGCCCTAAATATATTGGATATCCTACTACCCAATAGTTTTTCCAGAAGTGCTCTCATCTGCTCCAAAAGGCACTCTGCTGCATTGGCTTTACGAACTTATCCCTTGTCCTCCAGGATGAAGCAATACTCGCACACATTCAAAGGCTCCTTTGAGAGCCACACAAACTCTCGTTCAAAGGCTTGATTCTCTGGAGGAGCTCTCTATACTATCTATATCTGCCACCTCAACATCAAAGGCATCAGTAGATCAAAATGTGAAATATTACACAAGATCAAGAACACAAAGTAGATCTTGTCACACCGCAGGAGATATATGCAGACAGCACAAATCAGCATCAGACATGTGATATCAAATGATATGTGCCACTTAGTATGTCCAGTACAGCCCAGCTACCTATGTCTTAAAGTCGATACCTAACTCCAAACTCGTTGCAATAATCTCTCACAATCAATCAATCAATCAATCAATCAATCAATCAATCAATCAATCAATCAATCAATCAATCAATCAATCAATCAATCAATCAATCAATCAATCAATCAATCAATCAATCAATCAATCAATCAATCAATCAATCAATCAATCAATCAATCAATCAATCAATCACTACTGATCTGCATTTAGGTCAATTGTCCAGGTGGCAGATCCCCTATCTGTTGTTTTCCTAGCCTATTCTAGTGATTTCAAAGAAATTGAAAATTAATTGAACATGTCCCTTAGTAAGTTATTCAAATCCCTAACTCCTCTTCCTGTAATCAAATATTTGCCTCAGTTTGTCCACTTGAATTCCAACTTTATCTTCATATTGTGATCTTTCCTACTTTTAAAGACACCACTCAAACGTATTCGTCTACTAATGTCAATCCACGCCATCTCTCCACTGACAACTCGGAACACACCGCTTATGATGATATAGATGTTGATTCCCATGGCGAACCTGAAAATGGAACTGCCAGTGGCTCCAAGTGGCCTGCGCAGTGGCCTTCACGGTATGCACTAGCCATGCGTCTTGGTGGGTGTGCTATTCACCAACTGATGAGCCCAACTTAGCACACAGGGGCGAAACGCTGGCAACCAGGAATTAGTTAGCTGGAAAATTTATAATGTCCAATAACGGTCCATTTATATTGGTATTACATACCGTTTAGTCAAGCAGCTCATCTCCCTTCTCCCAAGTCTTCCCAGCCCAAACTATGGAATATTTGTGTAACGCTATTCTTTTGTTGGAAATCGCCCAGAACAAATCGAGCTGCTTTTCTATGGATTTTTTCCAGATCACACATCAAGTAATCCTGGTGAGAGTCCCATATACTGGAACCATACTCTAGTTGGGGTTTTACCAGAGACTTATATGCCCTCTGCTCTATATCCTTGCTACAAACCCTAAACACCCTCATAACCATGTGCAGAGATCTGTACCCTTTATTTACAACCCCGTTTATGTGATTACCCCAATGAAGATCTTTCCTTATATTAACACCTAAGTACAGTACTTACAACGATTCCCACAAGGAACTTTCACCCCATCAACGCAGTAATTAAAACTGAGTGGACTTTTCCTATTTGTGAAACTTACAATCTGACGTTTAACCCCGGTTTATCATCATACCATTGCATACTGTCCATCTCACAGCATTATTGACGTCATATTGCAGTTGCTCACAATATTGTCACTTATTTATTACTCTATACAGAATAACATCATCCGCAAAAAGCCTTATCTCTGACTCCACTTCTTTACTCATATCATTTAAATACCAAGAAAACATAAATGTCCAATAATACTGCCTTGAGGAATTTCCCTTTGAATTATTACAGGGTCAGATAAAGTTTCCCTTACTCTAATTCTCTGAAATCTATTTTCTCGAAAATTATATAGCCACCCATTCAGTCACTCTTTCGTCCAGTCCTATTGCACTCATTTTTGCCAGTAGTCTCCCATGATCCACCCTATCAAATGCCTTAGACAGGACAATCGCGATACAATTCATTTGATCTCCTGAATCCAAGATATCTGCTATACTTTGCTGGAATCCTACAAGTTGTACTTCAGTGGAATAACTTTTCCTAATCCCGAACTGACTTCTACCAAACCAGTTATTCATTTGTAAACATGTCTAATATAATCAGTAAGAATGCTTTCCCAAAGCTTGCATACAATGCATGTCAAGCTGACTGGCATGTAATTTTCAGCTTTATATCTATCACCCTTTCCTTTATACGCAGGGGCTACTATAACAACTCTCCATTCATTTGATATAGCTCCTTCATGCCAACAATAATCATATAAGTACAGTACTTCAGATATGGTACCATATCCCAACCCATTGTCTTCAATATATCCCCAGAAATCTTATCAATTCCAGCTGCTTTTCTGGTTTTCAACTTTTGTATCTTATTTTAAATGTCGTTATTATCATAGGCAAATTACTTCTTTTAGTATTAGTCACCGCCTCCAACTGGACATTTTCCCTGTAACCAATAATCTTTACATACTGCTGACTGCATACTTCTGCCTTTTGAAGATCCTCGCAAGCACACTCCCTTTGTTCATTAACGGTTCCTGGAATGTCCTTCTTGGAACCTGTTTCTGTATTAAAGTACCTATACATATCCTTCTATTTTTCACTAAAATTTGTGTGACTGCCAATTATGCTTGGCATCATGTTATCCTTAGCTGACTTCTTTGCTAGATTCAATTTTCTAGTAAGTTCCTTCAATTTCTCCTTACTGCTACAGCCATTTCTAACTCTATATCTTTCCAGTCTGCACCTCCTTTTTAGTCTCTTCATTTCTCTGTTATAATAAAGTGGGTCTTTACCATTCCTTACCACCTTAAACGGTGCAAACCTGTTTTCACATTCCTAAACAATTGCTTTAAACCCATCCCATAATCTGTTTACATTTTTATTTATCGTTTTGCACCGATCATAGTTACTTTTTAAAAAATCCCTCATAACTGCTTTATCAGCTAGACGGTACTGCCAAATAGTCTTATTTTTAAGACCTTCCTTTATATCTCATTTATTTTTAACTATGACAAAACCAGCTTCTTTATCACTAATACCATCTATTACTTCTGTTCCTCCATAGAGCTCATTTGGTTTTACAGCACCACGTCCAGTATATTCTTCCCTCTAGTTGGTTCCATCACTTTCTGAATCAACTGTCCTTCCCATATTAACTTATTTGCCATTTTACCATCTGACTTTGCTAATATCTTAAACCAAGAAATGGAGGAGGGTGAGAAATAGGAAGAGGAGATGCCAGAGGATAAAGGGATCTGTTCAGACCTACCAACCAAGTAGGAGGTAATCAAAGTCATCGAACACCTGAGAAATGGCAAAGCTGCAGAACTATACAGTGTACACTGACATACCAAAACTCATAGGATATGGCTCTAGCTCAGCCAATTGTAGCAACTCATCAATGCAGTGGCGGCTGGTGCAAAAATCAGTTGTGTGCTGTAACCAATCCCCCGTAAAAAAATATATAGAAACATTTGCGGTTTTCAAGAGGCTCTCCACTGAGATTTCATACTGAACAAACACGCAAACAACTCCAACATATATACACATTCCTCATACAAAGTTAATTAAACACACAATAACACCTTCAATCAAAAAACGTTCACGAACTCAGAAACACTTGGTGTGAGTGCGCAGAAACAAAACTTCGCAACGTTATAAAAATCATTGAAATAAAATCAGCAACATCCTAATGCAAAATTACATGTTATGTTGTTATAGTGAAATTTATGTCCGCCTCCGTAGTGTAACGGTTAGTGTTATTAGCTGCTGCCTCAGGGGCTCGGGTTCGATTCCCGGTACTGCCAGAAATTTAAGAATTGCAGGATGGCTGGTCTGTGGTTGAAATGGTACATGCAGCTCACCTCCATTGGGGGTGTGCCTGAAAAGAGATGCACCACCTCGGGATGAGGACACGAGTTTACTTAGTGAAATTTATAAACTAGACATTTTGTAATTAAAGGACATCACAATATCATGTCCTTATTTTGACAACATAAATAGTACATTTTTATAGTTCATTGATTTACAAATGTAGCTATGGAATAGGCAAGTTGGGAGTATTAAAAAACCTGCAGCTGATGGCTTTCTCTACAGTATTTAATTTCCAGTTTGCTTTGAGCGATCCACTCTTAAATACTACCGCTGAGTCACCTCCCACGTTCTCATTTCGGTCGAAATTCTGGTGTGATCAGTGCTGCCTCTCTGTGGTTGAACGAAGACTCGCTGTGAAGTGATGTCTTGGCTGTTCTTTCCACAGCCTATCGAAGAAGTTAGGCACGCATGCGCAAAAGGCGGAGTTCCCGCTTTGTGGCAAAAGGCTTAGAAATTCTTGCTGTGCTACGCTGAGCTGTGGTCTGCACAGCCAGCACCCGGCGTGGAGCGCAGGACTAACGTGGCTGTGAGGAGAGTTGAATGATTTGTTATTCTTTGGCTGGCATCTTTTTCATTGCACTGTATTTGATTGTAGATAATATTATTAAAGTAATTTATTTTTCAAATAAACAATGTGCTGCAGCACTTCAGCACATAAGGTACGGCCGCCCCTGCATCAATGGCATCGATTTCATAAGTGGAGGAAACACCTGTGGAGAAATTCTGACCCATGACATCTGGATAGCTATCCGCAGCTTCCTGTTGTTTTTAGGTGCAGTGTCTTGAATGTGAATGGACCTCTCCACCACATCCCATAAATGCTCGACAAGGGTTCGTATCAGACAAACAAAGTGGCTACAGCTGTCTTAGAAACTCTCCAGTATGCTCCTTGAACCAATTCTGGACAACTTTGGCCTGGTGATACGGTGCATTATCCTGCGAGAATATTGAGACGATTCACCTGTGCTGCAATCTGTGTGATGACCCAGTAGTTATAAGTTTGATAGTATGTAATTAGCCATTATTGCATGAAATAACGTTCTAATACATACGTGCGTGCCGATAAATGATGTCAAAATCCTGGAAAAATATGCATGTTCAACTATGAGACCGTTAATCGCATTAATGAAAGTTAAAACAGAATGTCAGCGTCTTAAACGGTTCATAACTTATTTGAGGTTGACATCTTAGGTCAATAACCTTGTATAATTTATTAATAACTTTGGAGAGGATGTACACCTACCTGGATGCCTCAAAATTTTTGTCAACAGGGTAGCTTCTTGTGATGGAGACCAGGTCAGAGGCGTTCTCTGTGATGATTCTCCTTCATTGGTATTATGTGACCTTTTAAGTGCTGGATCATCACAGAAGTACTTCTGCTGACGTATTTTACTTCTTTTCAACAAAAAACACAGTAGACTGTGCTGTGTAGCATCACTTCAAAATAATCCCACGTCCACAAATTATATTGCATTTTGTACATCGTATTAAAGCTGTCTCATACAATTAAGACAATGACACATTGCACCGTCATATAATGATAATGAAGTACCTAATTATGATGCATATACTCTATAAAATTGTAAGTAATTATCTCCTCATCACCATAATATCTGCAACACAAGCACTGGTCAATGGATATTGAATCTGGGATCTGAAAAATTATGAGCGATTACCATATACACCTACAGTAGCCGTCAGTTTCTGTACTTAGCCTACTCATTCATGTAGTCACCACTACATACAGTGCCAAAATGTGTATCCTTTATAATTATGTTATACTGCCTCAATAAAAGAGACCTCTGTATAAATGAACAGCCTAGTCACTTGTTGACACGTATTTACAGAATGGAGAAGGCTTGTGCTTGGCAATTGGCATCCTCAGCACAAAAAATATTCAGCTCCATCCACCTGTATGCCTACGACATGCTGCTTTCCGCACAATGCGGGAATAATGCCCTCAAGATCCCACTACATTTCTTGCGAGAAATGGGTGCTTAGACCAAAAGATCGAGGAAAAAGTCAACTTGATAATACCATGAAAATCACTGAGAAAAAAGACATATAATGAAATGGTGACCAGCAACGTACAGGCAAACGACAATTTTGCCACATCTGAGGAAGACATAATACGAAGAAGAACACAGACTAACCAATGAAGAGTTGAAAGAGGACTACTGAAGGAAGACTGTGAGCCAGAAGCAACAGATAAGATGGCCTGGCTATACATAGGGAGATTAAAGGAAAATACCGCTATAGGCAATATAAGAAATTTCTTAGAGAGGAAGGGCATAAACGGAGTACGGGTCTCGAGACCCTGTCTCAGACTCCCCATCACTAGCTGGAATATCCCATCATTGTAGGGGTACGGATATCCATGAAGGGCTGCAAGTGGTCACCAAGCAGTCACTGGTCAACTACCTGTTTAGGTAGATCAGCGGGTCCAGCCCATGCCATGTGAACACACTGCACATCTTTATGGTGTTATCACAAACCTCCACAGTGCCGTGTTGACAACTGGGCTCCATAGCTTCATGGTGCCTGCGCCACATTCGGATTCTACCATCAGCTCAAAACAACTTGAACAGCGACTCATCGTACCACGTTACATGTCGCAAGTCTTTCAGGTTCCAACTAGCAATGTCACGTACCCCGGCGAGAAGCTGTGTCCAGTGTTATGTTGTTAACAACGGCACTCTGTTAGGTCTTCTGCTCCTATGTCCCAGTGACGTTAAAGAACACTGCATTGACGTGCTGGATATACACTTGATACCTCCTGAATTGAATGTGGACGTGATTTGAGCCAGTGTGGTTTCTCTGTTACCATGGGCAATTCTAGCCAGATGCCGCTAACCACGATCATTAAGCATCCAATGGTCAGCCACTGCATTGTTCATAGTAGTGTTGGCTACTGAGTGTATGATTCGAAGCAGTGCATCGATTCGTTTAAGTGTCCGAGTGAATCGATTCACAAGAATGGCGAGCTCACGGCACACGAATCAGTTGACTCGTAGCAGACAGTGCTGAGTGGCTCACTCACGGATCATTGAGACACAACGCACTCACGGTTCATTATCGGCACACTGGACATTGACGAAGAGCCGAACTTCCGCTGCGGGCGAGACATATAGGGCCATGGCACATTGAAAGAATCGTACGCTAAGATGGACTCTCGCTCTCAGCTCATTTGAAAATAATACCCATTTGCATTCACTGGCCTCTCCTTACAGGGGGTTTAAATAATACATGGATTTATTTTCAGTGTTAAAAATGTAGTTAAAACATAATTCCAAAGTAACTAGCTAGTAAAGAGATAGGCTATTAGGTTATTCTATTTATTATTTTAATGAATCACTATTATAACTTAGTTGACATTCGACAATTAATTCATCTCAACTCTCTAGCCTATCTAGTCATGCACGTGACCACTTGAAATTGTCTGTTTTACATTGGGAAGAACCGCTCAGTATTTTCTCAGTTCGTATGTCACATCATTGCACAAGACTTCAATAATCGAATCACGAGATCACCGGTGTACGTGGACAGTGAGTAAGTAAGCTGACTGACGCAATAACTTAAATAAAAAGATGTTCAATAAGAAAACCACAGGGCTACTGTATATCTCGGGTAGCCTATATAAAGTATGACAATTTAAAAAATCCTCTGCTGATAGAAAAATATATAATTTCAATGATGAACGAGCAAGTTGGCCATGCGGTTAGCAGGCAAGCTATGAGGTGGCATTCGGAGGATGGTGAGTTCGAATCCTACCGTAGGCAGTCGTTAAGATGATTTTCTGTGGTTTCCTACTTTCTCACTAGGCAAATGCTTGTGTTGTACCTTAATTAAGGCCACGGTCACGTCCTTTACACTCCAAGCCCATTGTCACCATAACACCTGTCTGTGTAGGTGCAAGGTAAAACAACTTATTTGATTTATATTTAATATGTGGGCTACTTATTGCCAGCACAGATATTTTTACATCTAATTCTGTATATATAATAGAGTTGTGACTTTCAGAGAACTGAGGGAAAATCATAAGTTAGTGTATAAGATTTGAGTTATGTCAGTTCTTCTTCTTCTTAACTACATAAGTTTTGTACTGTAATATAACGAGCATCTATAGTACTGCACAGGTGCCTATTTCTTCCTGCATTTCATTTTTAACGGATTTGTTTTGTACTGTGTACTTACTGTGAATACAATAAAATTTCCATGTTCTTTGAAATCATTTAAGAAAAGACTAGGCAAACAATTGATAGGGAAACTCTCACCTGGGAGACAGCTCTAAATGAAGATCACTGATGATTATGCGTACAGATATTGTTTCATCTAATTCTATATAACTTACTTAATGGAGTTGCCACTGTGGGGGAAAGGCTTTGTTACGCCAAAATGTGAAGCGAAGAGGTGGCTGCCAGCAGAAACCTGAATCTGAAAGCTAGATGACGCGTGGGAAAGCAGTTCATAGACTGAAGACCAGATGGCAGCAGCAAGCTTTGAATGTTGTTGCTGCTGTCTTATCAGCAGACACTACACAGATGTAATAGGAACGGGGACTCTAATGTGCCGTGAATCGGATCACTGTATCGATTCAGTAACGTGAACGTAATCAAATGAATCGATTCAGTAAAATGAATCGAATATCCCATCACTAGTTCATAGTGCCTTCCATGAGGTATTCCTGATACATACAATCATGCCCCATTTGAAAGACTGCAATTAATGTCTCACTGCTGGTACCAGCACAGGCTGTGTTTACACCCACACTCAAGATGTCAAATCACACCTTATATAGGTCTGTGCACTTCTAAGACATCACAGTACGGTGGCACTACTGACTATTACCTTTATTTTTATTAACAAGGAAAGTGCGCTCAAGTGGAGCATTAATATACAGTAAATAAAGAACATTGGTTTTAATCTTTGCTATAGTCTGTAAGAGATTTTGTTCTCTTTCCACATATTATTATATGATATTTCCCATAGCTCTGTCCACATAGCACACACTTGCATTCTTCGTTCGGTTCATGAAATATCTTGTTCTCGCATATTTTGTGGTGTAACCAATGGATTGCTGTTCTTGTTGTAACGTGCCTCTGGCTCTTGCACTCCTTTTTCCAAATGTCATCCATCATGGCTGAAGTACTGTAGAACTCTAGTCCTATCTCCTTTTTCTTCCTTTCTCTGATATTGATCAATTCCCGATAGGGTCCTGTGGATGGTAGCCAGTGCTGTAGCCTGATTTCCTCTACAAAGAGAGTCTCCTTCATGAGTTCGTATACCAGTCGTGATTGCGCTGATTTTCCGACTGCTAATACTCGTTTCATGAATATCATCTTGACCTTTTCTATTTCTTTAAAGTCGCCGAGCTCAATAGCTGCAATCGCTTAAGTGCGGCCAGTATCCATTAATCGGGAGATAGTGGGTTCGAATCCCACTGTCGGCAGCCCTGAAGATGGTTTTCCGTGGTTTCCCATTTTCACACCAGGCAAATGCTGGGGCTGTGCCTTAATTAAGGCCACGGCCGCTTCCTTCCCATTCCTAGGCCTTTCCTGTCCCATTGTCGCCACAAGACCTATCTATGTCGATGCGACGTAAGGCAAACAGGAAAAAAACCCTTTCAAGTCACTTTTGTGTTTTTTAGACGATTTCAATGCCATACCGTATGTTGCGACTGGCGCTACGACCATTTTGAATAACTGCATTGCTGTGTTTGTTGATAGATTGGTTATGTTTGGAATATTGTATGAGGCTCTGGTGGCTGCTGTTGCTCTCTCCTGGATATGCATACCGTACCAAAAGATGTTATTGTTGTCTGAAGAGTAACCCCAAGATATTTACAGTGTCCTACTTCCTGTAGAGTCTCATTGTATATAATTATACCACCTTTAGCCATTGTTTTTCCACCGTTCAATGTCATTTGTACTGTCTTCTCTTTGTTTATAGCCATGTCATTTACTCTCGCCCAAGTCTCTAATTTGTGTAATGCATTTTGGACATTCTCCTTGTTCTTCGATCCTATCACCATATCGCCTGCATATAGAACTATTTCTGCTGTCGAGTTTTTTCTATGATGCTTGTTGCATCCGCTGTATAGATGTTCAACAGTGTTGGGCTCAAAGGGTCACCTTGCAGGACTCACTCCGTCTGTAAGATTTTCTCGGAGATTTCGACGTTGTTTATCTGAACGAGGTTTCGTTGGAGGCAGGATTAAATTCGCTCTCACTATACTGTAGGATTTCTCTCTTCAGTCATTTGCTTCAGATTTCCAATCAGTTTTTCCTCTATTCACTGAGTCAAAAGCTTTCTTGAAGTCAACAAACACTGCATAGTATTTTCCTACTGGGTGTCTCAGGGTGTCTTCTATTTGATCCAGTAAATATTTCACAGCTTGTAGGGTGCTCCTTCCCTTCATGGAACCTAATTGGCATTCTGGGATGCTTCCATCAACGGTTGGGAGTAATCGTTTGTTGAGTATCGTCGTGAAGACTTTAAAGGTGTCGTTTTCCAGCGCCACTCCTCTGAATGAGTCCGGGGATGTCTTGTCTCCTTTACCTTTGTAAATAATCTTGAGCGTTGCTGTTACCCAACTTACTGGGGATTTTCCTGTTTGCAAACACTTGTTCATCAGGTCTGTCCATAGTGATTCCATGTTATCGAGAGAGTCTTTGAGATGTTCCATGTATATATTGAATTTATTATGGTGGACGTACTAGTTGAATGTGTAGAAAATGCTCTACAAAAACTGAAAAGCTTAGCGAACAGAGGACGATACATCAAGAAAGATATGAAGGAAGACATTTTTGAATGCAGTGAGTGCATTGGAAGAATTTTACAAGGTAATGTAAAAAGCTCTGAATATTGAAAATGCTAATAATAAAGACATAGTGATCTCAGAAATTAAGGTTAACAACAAGCAAAGAACTGTTACGACAGATGGAGAAGACAGCAGTGTCGTGAGACAACTAGCGCTATCTAGCGACATCAATCAGGAAGCAATAATTTCCTAGATCTACCACACAGCACCATCTATGGCACAAACCATGTACCATATGAAACCTAGTGGGGACAACAAGAATAAAAGTTGACAAGCAGGACAAGCGGCAACATCTCCCAGACACACTCTTGAAGCTTCAAGCAATAGTCACCAACTGCAGGCAGAAACTGATAATAGTGAAGTGCGCACTACCTCATCTACCAGGAAGAGAAACAACTCCACAGCCATTATCCACCACACAGAGATACCTACAGTACAAACCTTAAATCACACGAAACCTAGCAAGGACAACAGAATCACAAAGCAGACAGCAATAAGCGTTGAGATAATAAACGAGAAAGTGGAATGTGTAATGGATTTTCTTGAAAATAAACTGGACCAAAAGATCGAGGCAAAAATCAACTTGATAAAACCACGGAATTCACTGGAAAAAAGACGTATAATCAGAGGCGGCCGTACCTTATGTGCTGAAGTGCTGCAGCACATTGCCTATCGGGAAAATAAATTAGTTTAAAAATATTATCTGCAATCAAATACAGTGCATTGAAAGAGATGTCAGCCAAAGAATAGGAAATTATTCAACTCCCCTCACAACCAGGTAACTACTGGTGCGCTTCACGCCGGGTGCTGTGCGATTACAGCTCAGCGAGCTTTTAGCCAGAAACCAGGAACTCTGCCTTTTGCGCATGCGTGCCGAACTTTTCCGATGCAAAGAGAACGTGTTCCGATAGGCTGTGAAAACAACAGCCAAGACATCACCTCACAGCGATTCTTCGTTCGACCACAGAGAGGCAGCACTTGCACTAGTCACACTTTCATTACGACCGATATGAGAACGTGGTAGGTGGGACCCTCTTGACTCAGCGGTAGTATTTAAGAGAGGATCGCTCAAAGCAAACGGGAAAACGAAATACTATAGAGCTGTTCGCGCCAGGTCTTTTAATTCCAAAGAGGATAGAATAATGCCAACTTGCCTATTCGATAGCCACGTTTGTAAATCGATGAACTATAGAAATTGTACTTTTTATGTTGTCAAAATATGTGATATGATATTGTGATTTTCTTTAATTAAAATGTCTAGTTTATAAATGACACTATAAAAACATAACATATCATTTTGCATTACAACGTTGCTGGTTTTATTTCAATGATGTTGGTAACATTGAGAAGTTCTTTCTTTGCGCGTTCATACCAAGTGTTTGAGATCGTGAATATTTTGCCATTGCAGGTGTTATTGTGTGTTTAATTATATAGTTTTATAGTCTTTTTATGAGGAATGTGTATATGTGTTGGGGTTGTTTGCGTGTTTGCTCATTGTGGAAAACTCAGTGGAGCCTCTTGAAAACCACATACCGGTATGTTTCTAAATATTTTTATTTTTTGGAGTGGGGATGGGTTACAGCACACAACTGATTTTCTGCACCAGCCGCCATTGCGTATAATGAAATAGTGACCAGCAACATATGGGCAAACGAAAATTTTGCCACATCCGAGGAAGACATAATACGAAGAAGAACACAGACTAACCAATGAGGAGTTGAAAGCGGACTTCAGAAGGAAGACTGTGAGTTTGAAGCAACAGATAAGATGGCCTGGCTATACATAGGAAGGCTAAACCAAAATACCACTACAGGCGATATAAGATATTTCTTAGAAAGGAATGGCATAAATGGAAATATAGTATGCGAAGATCTCCACACTCATGGAGGGAGGAAAGCCTTCAAAGAAGGATTTCCACATGATTATCTAGAAAGTATACAATGACCAGAGTTTTGGCCCCAACGAATAATCGTCAGAAGATTTAATTTTCGGAGAAGTAATGAAGGATTTCGGACATACAACAAAAATATTGGAACAGAATTACACTAAACTTAACAACACAGTAGCCATGAAGAGAATAAGCATTCTATTATGGAACATCGAGGGAATAAAAAGCGCACTACCCTACATACCGGAGGAGATAATGGAGGACACTGTTGCAATAACATTCACAGAAACCTTTCTCACTGAACCCGTAGAACTTCAAGGATACTATGCCGTACATACAATAGCAACACCAATGGTGGGAAGACCAACAGGAGGAGTCACCTGCTTTCTAAATGGGATAGCAGGGAACAACGAAAAAATCATCAAGGAAGAAAATATGATAATAGTCGAAACCACTGCAACCACATTTAGCTGTTGAAAATATAACAGATACTGTATACAAAGCCATAGGACAAACAAAGAAAGACAAAAATATAATATTAGCAGGAGATCTAATCTGTAGACTTAACAAGCATAACAACAAAGCTTACGTTCTCCTAGAGGCTCTAGAAGGAGAAGAAGACTGTTTCAGACTAGCAAACAATCCTGTAATACCAACCTACATCACATATAATGGATCCATTACAATCGACCTAGTGTTCTATTAGGGAGGAGACCTAATGCTATGAAAACAAGAAGGACTATGGTCCTCATCGGCAGCCCCAATAAGGAAACATATACCCATGATGACAAGTTTTGACACTGAAATACCACAACTGAGAAAAGACGCAAATGGACCAATTGCGTATACTAGGAAAATAGACCAACAAATAATCAAAAAGAGTAAAGACAACATTGAGGAAGTGATGATCCTAATAGGAGAGAACAAACTGGAAGAAGTACTAGACTTAACTATGGGTGTAACGCTAAAAGCCACAAAAATCAGAAACAGAAGGTAAGCCCAACTATGGTTCGACCAAGAATGCTGCCGTACAAAGAAAGGAAAGAAACGTTGAGAGCACTATGCATATAAAAAAAATACAGAGGCCAACAGACGTAGGCAAGTACGCAAGGAAAAGAAGGGAGTACAAATATACGCTTAAAAGAAAAAGAACGGAGCACATTGAGAGAGAAGCCAAGAAACTAGCAGAGGATGCAAAAACAGACCCTTTTATAGACATCAGGAGAAATACATATGAAAGACTGGGAAACGCACTTGGAGGATACTGAATAAACAAAGAAAAAACAAGCATATGACACGGAAGTGATAGAGCCCATACATAATTTTGAATTAACTCGAATTATTCGTAAGTCCTGATTTCTCCCAACTCATATTTATTTCTGTCAGTATTCTTCATATTTTAAAGCCTGATATTAAGTACTGGTGTCGTTCTCTATATGCGATTTTCTATTTTACGCAATAAAAATATCACACGAGAACACTTTTACGTATTCTAAAAGCAACTTTATTATCGCTACGAACTTATCCTGTCAGATGAAGAAAAAAAACAATCACTCGACACAAAAACAATCTACATAGAATTTATACATGTTTTACATCAGAGATCTAATGGTGCTGTTCCTTGACGCCATATTGGAAGTCTGTGTGTCCGTACGTCCGCACGTTATACGTCCATGGACACGAAACATAAATATAATAACATAATAATTTCGGCTCATCGTAAAACTCAAAATAAGAGTATTGAAGGTTTTATCCAAATTAGGATACCTGTCCTACGACAATTATCCCCCCCTAAAACCTTCAATACTGATTCCGGACCTTCTCTTCTCCAGGTCCCAAATTATAACTAGTCGTCTTGTTATCTATGTCTTCAGCTATTCCATCCTCCAGAACAGGTATCAGTGTATGTTGATCCTCTCCGAAGTCCGTACTCCTCCGGGACCCCATAGAGAGTGCCCACTCTCCGGTCCCTCCGCTATCCTGTAGGGGTCGAGATAACATCTTCTCCTTGAGAAACCTCACTGCCATTTCAGTCGTCTTTTTTCTTTTTCTTGGAAGATTTACCTGTTGTATCTTCTGAGCTTTTCTCACCATCCTTCTCACTTTTTTTCTTATTTTCCGCTGTTTTACTATCTGATTGATCTTTCTCTCCAGATGTCTTTCAGGACCTTGCTTCTTTTTCAGAATCTTTCTTGCCAACTTTTTCTGATGAAGTCTCTCAGCCTCTTTTCTAAGAAATCTATCTTCACGATAACGTACATATCGCCGTAAGCGTGCCCTTGAGTGATAATGGATGGTTAGAACACTCTCTTGTTCTTCATACAATGACAAGTAGGTACGACACCAATCATAGTAATACACCCCCACCTTCCGGGCATATTCAGCACCTATGGTTTCAGTTTTGTCTTCAGATTTGGGTGCGATTTCCTTCTCTTCTTCTCCCCCGGCTTTCTTTTCAGCTTTTCCATCTCCTCCGCTTTCTCCTTCCTTACTACCAACAGAACCTACTGAATCAAGAATCATAAAGTTGACAAGGTTGAGCTCCTTTACATCATCTTTTCCACCACTCTCTTCATCGTCACTCTTGGATTTGTCGGCCAAGAGAGCCTTGAACTTGATGTGATCTAAGGAACACAGATGATGTTCATAAGACATTAGTGTATTGAATCTTTGTTTACATACCCGGCAGTATGGATTCAAGAATTTCACCATATTCTCATGATCCTCAGAAGTCATGTGTGTTGATTTGGGCTGCTTGTAATTGAGCTTACAAATGGCACAGAACTTCGTTCTATCAGACAGTGTATGCCGGAACTCTTCAGTTTCATCTAGCATGCGGTGCTTTTGACGTTGATTCATACGCATTCGCTGCAAGGTCTGCTTATGTAGTAATGATTGTTTCCTCATGACATTTATGTGTTTAGGTGAATAGAGGTGCATTTTGTACTCCTGTACTGTGTCACATTGTATTAAGCAATGAAGACAGGACAGATCATACGCAGGTTTCTTTCGTTGATCTTCTTCAGTTGCAGAATGAGCATCGAAATCTTGATCTTTTGCATTGTTAGCCTCTGAAATGGTTTTCTCTTCGTCTTTCTTCTCCTTGACTTCGTTTTCCAAGGTGTTCATATCACTTACTACTTTATCTACCGGTACATCTAATTCTACGCTGTTGTTTTGGTCATTAATTTTGGAAATATCCTCTTTCAGATCTCTTACCAAGGAATCGATTCGGCCTTTTATCTCTTCAGATTGTGTCCTGATCAAGGTAGTTAGTTGCGTAAGCATCCGGTCGTTGGCTTCCTTCTCCGAGACAACTTCAAAATCGAAACTACCTGGGTCTTCCTCATTTTCTATCAGATCCCGGCGTAGTCTCTCTTGTAGTTCCGACTTGCTCCCATCCGTCGGTAACCCTCGGGATATCAGCGCCTTTCGTACAATCACTACGGTCATTTGATCAATCTTCATCATTAAACTTCGAAAGTCCTGTCACGGTCGCCAATTTGTCGTTCTCTATATGCGATTTTCTATTTTACGCAATAAAAATATCACACGAGAACACTTTTACGTATTCTAAAAGCAACTTTATTATCGCTACGAACTTATCCTGTCAGATGAAGAAAAAAAACAATCACTCGACACAAAAACAATCTACATAGAATTTATACATGTTTTACATCAGAGATCTAATGGTGCTGTTCCTTGACGCCATATTGGAAGTCTGTGTGTCCGTACGTCCGCACGTTATACGTCCATGGACACGAAACATAAATATAATAACATAATAATTTCGGCTCATCGTAAAACTCAAAATAAGAGTATTGAAGGTTTTATCCAAATTAGGATACCTGTCCTACGACACTGGTTGTAACAATATATACAGGAAGGAACTACAAAATTATAGCATAGTATTTACATGACACAAAATAATGTTTTTCACTTTCTGAACGGTATGTCTTGAGTGTGTGGAAGCGTTCAGAGCAAATGCCTGGATGGAGCCCTGCTTGCTTCTTACAGGTTTTACAGAAGTGGACTGTCTATCACCTCCCTCCAACAACGTTCCTGTCACTAAAAACCTTCCAATCCCTAGTTTTAACTTCGGGATGAGGGTACAGCAGGTGCGGCTTGCCAATCAGCCTCCCTTTTTCATCTGTTGAGGATGGTCTTCCTCTTTTCCTGTTCTGTACATTCCGCACATTTCCTACAAGTTACATTACCAAGTTTTTCCTGAACTTGGGTCATTTCATTGTTACCTTCCCTTGGTAAGTGATTCCAATCCCTAACTCCCCTTCCTATAAATGAATATTTGCCCCAATTTGTCCTCTTGAATTCCAACTTTACCTTCATATTGTGATCTTTCCTACTTTTAAAGACGCCACTCAAACTTATTCATCTACTAATGTCATTCCACGCCATTTCTCCGCTGACAGCTCGGAACATACCACTTAGTCGTGCAGCTCGTCTTCTTTCTCCCAGTTCTTCCCAGCCCAAATTTTGCAACATTTTTGTAACGCTACTCTTTTGTCGGAGATCACCCAGAACAAATCGAGCTGCTTTCCTTTGGATTTTTTCCAGTTCTTGAATCAAGTAATCCTGGTGAGGGTCCCATACACTGGAACCATACTCTAGTTGGGTCTTACCAGAGAGACCGGGCGAGTTAGCCGTGCGCGTAGAGGCGCGCGGCTGTAAGCTTGCATCCGGGAGATAGTAGGTTCGAATCCCATTATCGGCAGCCCTGAAGATGGTTTTCCGTGGTTTCCCATTTTCACACCAGGCAAATTCTGGGGCTGTACCTTAATTAAGGCCACGGCCGCTTCCTTCCAACTCCTAGGTCTTTCCTATCCCATCGTCGCCATAAGACCTGTCTGTGTCGGTGCGACGTAAAGCCCCTAGCAAAAAAAAAATATCTTACCAGAGAGTTATATCCCCTCTCCTTTATATCCTTATTACAACCCATAAACACCCTCATAACCATGTGCAGATGAGATCTGTACACTTTATTTATAATCATATTTATGTGATTACCCCAATGAAGATCTTTCCTTATATTAACACCCATGTCATTCTCTTGGTTGCGGCTTTTCTCACTTGTAATGGCAGACCTCTATTATTTACAATTACAGTGCCTGTAATATGGACCTTTAGTTTCAGTAGCTCAGCAGCAAGGTCGTAACTAGTATAGAACCGGTCCGTAAACACATGAAATCCAGTTTCGTTGGTGGCTTGCAAAAATTTTGTAACCAAATGAATAACTATCCTGCAAGTGAAAGGTAAATCAGGTCTAACAAGTGATTGTGTGGTTATTGAACCATAATATTGTATGTTTGAAGTCAGCACTGTATAACTGGGACGAGTCATAATATCGCCTCCTCCACGATTTCTTGCGACGCTGATATGAATATTATCACTTGAATCACTCAAGGCATATCACTTTCATCGCCAGATTCAAAATCTTCATCACTTTCATGGTCACTATCATCGAAATCAGCCGAAAAAATAGACGCAAGAATCTCAGCTTCGGTCAGACAGTCCGCCGACATGTTGCCTCATCGTGACTGCTTTCCATTGTCAAGGAAACTGGGCAATTTTGCCAAGCAAAGAGAAATTAAAACAATCCTATTTGGTTTCTTTCAGCATCCAGAAGGGACCAGCACTTACCAAATGAAGTACAAAAGCCCTGGCATGCTAGGTAACCTAGCAACGAGCGACGAAACCTTGTGTCGACTCGGGATCGACACACAAGCTATAACGCTAAGTGATGGCTGAGACCTCAGGTCGACACACGAGTCGAAAGGGTTGGTAAGTGCTATGGAACTCAGACAAGTAATCAACAGAAGAAAAAAATAAGAAAGCGGCAGGCTATTACTTTTAAAGCTCTTAAATCAGACCCCAGAACAACTGCTTCCACTTCTCACTGCAATTTTGGAAAAAGTGGAGCTTCCTAAAGAATGGAATAAAGGCCTGTTAATAAAGCTCTATCTGTCTTGACAACTGGCATGGCATTACACTGCTGTCCATGCCTAGCAAGATCCTTTCGCACACCCATCCTGGATCGGGAAAACTATTAACCCCTCTACATGTTGTCTAATTTTGAAAAGGCTTTTGACAGTATCACTATGTCTAAGATGTGGAGAAGCTTGAAGGCCTTCGGCATTCCCAAGAAATTTATCATTTTGATTCAGAGCATGTATGACAACTACAGATGTCAGGCTGAACATGAAGGTTACCTGTCAGAACTAACCGAGGTGAACACTAGTGTGAAACAAGGATAGCTGTAATGATGGGCAGTCTGAGACGAGGTCTCGAGTTTTCTCGAGACTAGCGCAGGTACTATTTCTCGCGAGAAATTTCGAGAGATCTCGAGAGCCTTGTCCCCGTATTGAGCGACGAGCAGCGTGTCGTAGGCATACAAGTAGTCGGAGCTGAATGTTGTTTGTGCCGAGTATGCGAATAGCCAACCACGGACCTTATCCATTTAGTAAATACGTGTCAACAAGCCACTAGGGCGTTCATTTCTACCGAGGGATATTTTGACGCAGTATAACATAATTATAAAGGATACGCAATCTGGCACTGTATTCACTGGTAGGTACACGAATGAGTGGTTTAAGTACACAACCTGACGGCTACTGTAGGTACACATACCTGGATACTAGAGGCGTGCATTATTCAAACTCGAGACGAGGCAAGATGCGCCTTGCTGCATACGTAACCACCATTACGCATGAGTGGAATGTGTAATCTAAAATGCTTCAGTTTGCTCCAATTCTTTCGACAGGTAGGTGTACGTCGTTATCAGACCCCACATTCAATATCATATTATGACCACTGCTTTTGTTTACCGATATTTTGGTGACGAAGGGAATAATTTCTTACAATGGCATAGAGTATTCGCGTCATAATTATGTAAAGTTAACATAATTACACAACAACAACAAGAGTACATCAAGCAATTCCATGGAAAGGAAATATTACAAGAAGTACTACTAATTTAACATTCCAAACATTAACACTACCGTTTACAATAATATAGGTTGAGCTTTCTACCAGGTTAATATTACAAGTGATAATAAAGTGAAATTAAACCATCATTACCCTACAACTATAACGACAACAACAACGAAAGAAAATATGACAAGAAATACTACTAGTTTAACTTTCTAAATCCAGCATCATTATGCACAAATTCACACACAACTGAAGTATTTCCATTACTTAGCATCATGGCTTACAATACTATAGGTTGAACTTACTACTAGCTTAACACTACAAGTGATATTAAAGTTAAAACAACCGGGCGAGTTGGCCGTGCGCGTAGAGGCGCGCGGCTGTGAGCTTGCATCCGGGAGATAGTAGGTTCGAATCCCACTATCGGCAGCCCTGAAAATGGTTTCCCATTTTCACACCAGGCAAATGCTGGGGCTGTACCTTAATTAAGGCCACGGCCGCTTCCTTCCAACTCCTATGCCTTTCCTATCCCATCGTCGCCATAAGACCTATCTGTGTCGGTGCGACGTAAAGCCCATAGCAAAAAAAGTTAAAACATAACTACCCAACAACAAGAAAAGTGCAACAAGCAATTCCATGGAGAGAAAATAGTAGAAGAAATACTAGGGCCTACTAGTTTAACTTTCTAAATCCAGCAAAATATCACAAATTTAGTGTCCATGGTTTACAGCCTTTACACTAGCACTAATCATCATCTTAAACGATTTGATACCGGAATAGAATATCTCAAAGACTGCTGCAGGTAATTTAATCCAATCCCTTATGGTCCTGTTTAGGAAGGAAAACTTGCCTACATCACTATGCTGATTATTATTACACTACTGTAAGTGACCATTGCTACCGAGATATTTCCCATTTGCGATGTATTTGTTAATGATAATAATTAGGTACTTCGGTATATGACAGTGCAATGTGTAATTGTGTCCAGTTGTACGCAACAACTTGAAGACGATGTCCGAAATGCAACGTAAGTCGTGGGTGTCGGTTGTTTTTGAAGAGATGCCACACAGCAGAGCCCACTGTGTTGCTTATTCAAAAGAAGTAAAATACGTCGGCAGAAATACTTCTGGGATGATCCGACACTTAAAAACACATAATATAAATGAAGAGGAATAGTCACAGGACACCTCCGGCCCAGTCTGAATCACAAGAAGCTACCCTGCCGACAACGATTGTGAGGCATCCAGGTAGGTTTACATCCTAATGACAGTTATTAACAAATTATACGGGTTATTCATCTAAGAAGTCCACCTGAAATAACTCGTGAACAATTTAAGGTACTGGCATTCTACCTTCACATTCGTTAATGGTATTAAGGAGTTCATAGTTCATCATTCAGTGCTTTTCTAGGCCTTTGACAAAATTTATCGTCACACACATTTCCATATGAGAAATGCTGATAAATATCAAGCTTACACCAGTAGTTACTGGGACGTCGCACAGCTCGCAGCACACGAGTATCGGTCTCGAGAGCGTTGCCCATCACCCCTGCTGAAAGAATTGGAGCAAAGTCGGATATTTTAGTACTTTTCCAGGCTTTTGACAAAATGTATTGGTTCACACGTTTTCATATGAGAAAGTTATTTCACGCAATAACTGCCAATGATATACTATCAAGTTAACAGCCGTAGTTACTGGTACGTCGCACAGCTTGCACTATAGGAGGATCGGTCTCGAGTTTCTCGCAAGTCTCGAGATCTGCGACATCAGTCTCGAGAGTCTCGAGGGTCTCGAGCGAGAGCGTTGTCCATCACTAGATAGCTGCTCTCACCCATCTTATTCCTTATGGCTCTTAGACCAAAGGCATGCACAATTCAGCTCAATGAGCAGCACTCCAGCCTAGGCAGGTAAAGGAGCAGATTGTGCTCTCTGATGGAAAATGGCCTAGCACTAGTGATGGGCAGTCTGAGACGAGTTCTCGAGATTTCTCGAGACTAGCGCAAACACTATTTCTCGCGAGAAATTTCGAGATATCTCGAGAGCGTTGTCCCCGCATTGAGCGGCGAGCAGTGTGTCGTAGGCCTACAGATAGTCGGAGCTGAATGTTGTTTGCGCCGAGTATGCGAATAGCCAACTACGCGCCTTCTCCATTTAGTAAATACGTGTCAACAAGCCACTAGGGCGTTCATTTCTACCGAGGTCTATTTTGACGCAGTATAACGTCATTATAAAGGACACGCATTCTGGCACTGTATTCACTGGTAGGTACACGAATGAGTGGTTTAAGTACAGAACCTGACGGCTACTGTAGGTACACATACCTGGATACTAGAGGCGTGCATTATTCGAACTCGAGACGAGGCAAGATGCGCCTTGCTGCATATGTAACCACCATTACGTATGAGTGGAGTGTGTAATCTAAAATGCTTCATTTTACTCCAGTTCTTTCGATAGGTAGGTGTACATCGTTATCAGACCCCACCACATTCAATAACATATGACCACTGCTTGTGTTTACCGATATTTTGGCGACGAAGGAAATAATTCCTTACAATGTTATAGCGTGTTCGTCATAATTAGGTACTTCGATATATGACGGTGCAATGTGAAATTGTGTCTAGTACGCGACAACGTGAAGACGATATACGAAACGCAACGTAAGTCGTGCATGTCGGTTATTTTGAAGAGATGTCACGTAGCACAGCCTGCTGTGTTTCTTGTTCAAAAGAAGTAAAATGCGTCGGCAGAAATACTTCTGGGATGATCTGGCATTTACAAACGCATAATATGAATGAAGACGAATCGTCACAGAACACCTCCGGCCCGGTCTGAATCACAAGAAGCTGCCCTGCCGACAACGATTGTGAGGCATCCAGATAGGTTTGCATCCTAATAACAGTTATTAAAAAGTTATACGGGTTACTCAGCTAAGAAGTCCACCTGAAATAACTCGTGAACAGTTTAAGATACTGGCATTCTGTCTTCACTTTCGTTAATGGTATTAAGAAGCTAATAGTTCAACATGCAGTGTTTATCTAGGCTTTTGACAAAATTTATTGTCACACACGTTTCCATATGAGAACTGCTGATGATAACTATCAAGCTTACACTCGTAGTTACTGGGACGTCGTACAGCTCGCAGCACACGAGAATCGGTCTCGAGAGCGTTGCTCATCACCCCTTCTGAAAGAATTGTATAAAAGTCGTGCATTTTAGGTTACACGTTCCACTCATGTGTAATGGGGGTTGCATACGTAGCAAAAGACATCTTCCCCGTCTCAAGTTCGATTAACGCACGCCTCTAGCATCCAAGTACGTGTACATCCTATCTACAGTTATTCACAAATTATGCAGGGTTATTCAGCTAATATGTTCACCCCAAATTTGTCGTGAACAGTTTAAGACATGCAGTACTTTTCCAGGCTTTTGAAAAAATGTATTGCCACACACGTTCTCATATGAGAACGTTATTTCACGCAATAACTGCCAATATACTATCAAGTTTACAATCGTAGTTACTGGTACGTCTGTAAACTTATCGTTCTCTTATGAAAACGTGTGAGCCAATACACTTTGTCAAAAGCCTGGAAAAGTACTGCATGTTTAACTATGAACCCCTTAATACCATTAACGAAAGTGATGACGGAATGTCAGTATCTTAAACTGTTTACGGCTCATTTGAGGTGGACATCTTAGCTGAATAACACTTCATAATTTGTGAATAACTGTAGATAAAGTGTAGAGCTACTTGGTCGCTAGAGGAGTGCATTATTCGAACTTGAGACAGGGAAGATGTGCTTTGCTACATATGCAACCCCCACTACATATGAGTGGAACGTGTAATCTAAAATGCCCGACTTTGCTCAAATTCTTTCAGCAGGGATGACGGACAACGCTCTCGAGACCGATTCTCGTGTGCTGCGAGCTTTGCGACGCGACGTCCCAGTAACTACGAGTGTAAGCTTGGTAGTTATCATCAGCAGTTCTCATATGGAAACGTGTGTGACGATAAATTTTGTCAGAAGCCTAGGAAAGCTCTGCACGTTGAACTATGAGCTCCTTAATACCATTTACGAAAGTGAAGACAGAATGCAAACATCTTAAACTGTTCACGAGTTATTTTAGGTGGACTTCTTAGCTGAATAACCCGTATAATTTGTTAATAACTGTTATTAGGATGTAAACCTACCTGGATGCCTCACAATCGTTGCTGGCAGGGCAGCTTCTTGTTATTCAGACTGGGCCGGAGGTGTTCTGTGATTATTCCTCTTCATTTGTATTATGTGTTTTTAAGTGTCGGATCATCCCAGAAGTATTTCTGCCGATGTACCAGTATTTTACTTCTTTTGAATAAACAACATTGCGGGATGTTCTATGTGGCATCTCTAATCTAAAATGCTTCCGTTGGCTCCAATTCTTTCGACAGGTAGGTGTACATCGTTATCAGACCCCGCATTCAATAACATATGACCACCGCTTGTCGTTTACCGATATTTTGGTGACGAAGGAAATAATTCCTTACAATGTTATAGAGTATTCGCGCCATAATTAGGTACTTCGATATTACATGACGGTGCAAAGTGAAATTCTGTCTAGTTGTACGCGAAAACTACAAGGCGATGTCCGAAACGCAACGTAAGTCGTGGATGTCTATTATTTTTAAGAGACGTAACATAGCACTGCCCGCGGTGTTGCTTATTCAAAAGAAGTAAAATACATCGGCAGAAATACTTTTGGGATGATCCGGCACTTACAAACGCATAATATCAATGAAGACGAATCGTCACAGAACACCTCCGGCCCGGTCTGAATCACAAGAAGCTGCCCTGCCGACAACGATTGTGAGACATCCAGGTAGGTTTACATCCTAATAACAGTTATTAACAAATTATACGGGTTATTCATCTAAGAAGTCCACCTGACATAACTCGTGAACAGTTTAAGATACTGGCATTCTGTCTTCACTTTCGTTAATGGTATTAAGGGGTTCATAGTTGAACATGCAGAACTTTTCCAGGCTTTTGACAAAATGTATTGACTCACACGTTTTCGTATGAGAATGTCATTTCACGCAATAACTGCCAATGATATACTATCAAGTTTACAGTCGTAGTTATTGGTACGTCGCACAGCTTGCACTACGGGAGGATCGGTCTCGAGATTCTCGAGATCTGTGACATCAGTCTCGAGAGTCTCGAGCGAGAGCGTTGCCCTTCACTATTACACATTCCACTCATGCGTAATGGTGGTTGCATACGCAGCAAGGCGCATCTTGCCTCGTCTCGAGTTCGAATAATGCACGCCTCTAGCATCCAAGTAGGTGTACCTACAGTAGCCGTCAGTTTCTGTACTTAGCCTATTCATTCGTATACTTACCACTGCGTACAATGCCAGAACGCGAATCCTTTACAATTATGTTATACTGCGTCAAAGTAGAACTCGGTAAAAATGAACGCCATAGTCGCTTGTTGACACGTATTTACGAAACGGAGAAGGCATACTCGGCACAAATAACATTCAGCTCCGACTACCTGTACAGTAGGCTTACGACACTCTGCTCGCCGCACAATGCGGGGGCAACGCTCTCGAGATATCTCGAAATTTCTCGCGAGAAATAGTGCCTGCGCTAGTCTCGAGAAATCCCGAGAAATCTTGAGACCTAGTCTCAGACTGCCCATCACTACCTAGCACTGCTTGCACGGCTTGCAGTTGCAACTTGTAAAGCGGCATGTATCTAAACAGATACAGTTCTATTGTGCCTATGTCCCCTTCTGTTCAGTGTATTAGATTATGGTAATAACTTCGTATGGCTATTTCTAGCCGAGTGCAGCCCTTGTAAGGCAGACCCTCCGATGACGGTGGGCGGTATTAGATTATGGTGAGGAAACAAACCAATTTATTTTGTTTACAAACACCTTGTACTAAGTAATTATGTTTAATTATATTCATTTCATTAGGTTATGCATAGGGTACTTTTTTTTTGCTTTATGTCGCACCGACACGGATATGTCTTACGGCGACAATGGGACAGGAAAGGCCTAGGAATGAGAAGGAAGTGGCCGTGGCCTTAATTAAGGTACAGCCCCAGCATTTACCTTGTGTGAAAGTGGGAAACCACGGAAAACCATCTTCAGGACTACCGACAGTAGCATTCGAACCCCACCATCTCACGGATGCGAGCTCACAGCTGTACGCCCCTAACCGCACGGCCAACTCGCCCAGTAGGAAAAATTATTTTGAAATGTGGTAACTAAATACTCCTTTTACTATTACCTGTACTCATTTTCATTATTATAAATTGTTTCTCTACCTAGAAGTTGCCCAAGCACAAAGAACACGCAATACAGTGAATACAGATTTTAAAAATAGTTTGTAATGAACTCAGAAATTAAAAACCATGTCTATGAATTTAAACAATTCTTATAAAACAATTTAAGGTAGAAAGTACCAAAACATGTAAAAAGTTATTAAAAACTTTTAGGAGAGAGAGAGAGAGAGAGAGAGCGAGAGCGAGAGAGCGAGAGCGAGAGAGCGAGAGCGAGAGAGCGAGAGAGAGAGCGAGAGAGAGAGCGAGTGTGTGTGTGTGTGTGTGTGTGTGTGTGTGTGTGTGTGTGTGTGTGTGTGAACATAAAGATGGTAACTATATGCACCTGCGGAATCGCAGCACTGTATGTACCCTTTCAGATTGATGGTCAGACCATAAAAGAGTTGACAGCTTTTGCTATCTGGGAAGCATTATAACGACTAATGGAGGTGCAGACCAGGATGTGGCAGCCATATAAGCAAAGCTAAGGGTGCCTTCATGATGTTTTGTTCCATATGGAAGTAAAAGGAACTCCGTATTAAAAACAAAATACAGATCTTTAATCCCAATCTAAAGTCTGTCTTGTATGCCTGTGAAACTTCAAAGGTAACAAAGCAGCTGAGATGAAAGATCAGACATTAGTTAAATGTCTTAGAAGTATAATAGGCATACAGTGACCAGGCATGAAGTGATCTTTCCCAGAGTTCCTCAATTACTGATTGAGCAGTAGATCAACAAAATGAAATTACAGTGGATTGGACATATATTGTGATGATTTGATGACAACTTTTCCAAACAAGCCATACAACGGAAGACATAAGAAGACGGAGAAGATTGGTGGAAGAAGGAGTCTACAGATGGTTTATGGCTGGAGAGACTTAAACTGAATTGTTCAGCAAAAAAACAGATGACGAAACCTGATTTCGGCCCTATGCTCCTTCCCAGGAGCATAAGCAAATAGCACTGGATGAATATTTCTTGTCACAGTACTTACCTTACAAACATTATACACTTCTGCAAAAGGTGGAACAGAAACACAATCTTTTCTTCAACTATACACTATCACAATACATAATCGGCTTTATTTGGTACGGGAATGCAAAGCAAGCAGGTTATCATCAATATATTAAACGTACACACAGTCCGTACATGTATTTATTTGTAAATCTCATTCCATATCATGTTACATATCATTAATACAATAAACTTTAAAATAATTTCAACAGGTGTAGCATCATAAAATTTAACAGTGCAAGGCACAAAACTGGAAAGTCTGAGGCCGAAATCGATAACCTACCCAACATACAAAAAGGCAAGAATCACTTCCGTTTTCACAGGGCAAAACACAAAATATAAATACATGAGCTTTCAGAACTCTCACTAATTAGCCTAATAACTGAATTTTCCTTAATAACAATATTCAAAATACTGTACATTCAGATTGTTCTTAACAAAGGGTGAATAGATACTAGTAAAACATGTAACTCATTACTTTGTACATATAATTAACTTATCCATGAAACACATGAAGATAGTAATAACTTATGTAGCACATACGAAAATTAAAGCTAAAATCTATTTCTGAGTTCAGAAAACAGAAACCTAATACAGGTATATGGTACACACGTTTTAAATTTGGTCAAATTTCAATAACGGCACAAGTTGGGCATATTACATATATCATCTTAATCATTAGTCTGGTACTGATTAACCTGTGAATTGATCTTCAAGTGGAAATGTGAAAAGTTTTATCAGTATTTTTCTAGAAGTAGGCTTTCAAATTTTATCTAAAACAAGATTTTATTTATCTATCTATCATAATAAAAAATATATACCGGTATTTAAAAGTTGGTATGTTAAACTGAGGCCTTGCTTGAACTCTACTAATTGGAGGTTAATATACACAGATTGTTCCCTAATTTTATTAGATATAAACCTGATTTCTTCCAGCTGGCTATCATTGTGAGTCAAAGGAATGTCTAGACTACAACTCATAAAAACACACCAACTTTTCAAGAGTGATTAGTCCCGAAATGGACTTAGAAAGTAAAGCCACACTTTCTTGACAGTGAGCATGAATAGGTAGAGTATTTCAGAAGTTAACATGATAAAAAGTCTCGGTAAAACCAATCACTAGGTACCATACTAACTACATTTTAAAAAGTTCAACAGCATCATCATCTGATCAGCTTAATATCAGAAATAATTAAAACAGATTTAAGCATCATGTTCTTGTTAAAGTACAGTAAATAAAATAATAAATAGGTACACAATTTTAAATATACACAATATCTAAATGATCAGCTACCGCTTCCAGAATGCCATAGCTTTCTGATAATTGGTGCTATGTTCATTTGACGTTGATAAAGCAGGGTTAGTGCGGCATGGCTTATTCTTTGCAGACACCTGATCAGGGGATGCTATAGATACTTTACCGGTCACTTCCTTGCTAAACTTTTTTGGTGTTTCAATTCTCTCTGCCTTCTGCTGTTGCTGAAAATTCTTCATGTAACTGCTGACTTTACTCATAACAATTCCTCCTACGTCCACATTAACACCTGAGTCTATGGATTCCTGTTGTTTTAAGCTGGTTGTCTTTTTAACACATTTAGCTGGAGAAGAAGAAGATGACAAATTAGGTTTATCACTTGCAGGTAATGAAATACTTACTCTACTTTTCTCAGGCGATGACACTGGCACTTTGGTCACATTATCTGCTTTCCTATTCTCAAGTTTTGACTCTTTACTTTCATCAAACAATGCTGATTCCTCACGGATATCAGTTTTAACATGAAAATCACTAATAAATTTTTGGTTAACATTCTCATTAGTAAACTCTGCTTCTTCAGTAATGGAAAATTTCTTGCCAAGCAATGGTTTAAAGGGACATTGGCAAAATGGCTGGTTTATTTGAGGAGCAGGAGTGGTAATACTGGAGCAGTCGCTGATACCACTATCACTACGTTCACTACACAGACGCATGCGAGAGGGCTTGGTAAGAACATCTGCAGTCTCTCTGTGAAAACCGTTGACATGGTTAGCATGCTTATCATCTTGGTCCTCCTCGTTCAGACTGGACATCCGAGAGACTCCACCGCCAGATAAACTGGGCCTGGGACTGCCGGACGTCGAGCTGGCATTGGAGTTGCGACGACTGGCCGCTGATAGTGTTGCCATGCGTCCCAGAGCACGTATGGCATTTCCAGTTTTCTGTATGTCAAGTTACATCACACAAACAAAGGTTAGATCATGCACACAGCAAACCAGTATTAAGAGGAAACAAACAAATCAGTGTTATTCTCCATAACATACAGTGTTACAATTATTTAAAGAACCCAACTATTGGTACAGACTTTCACAGCCAATGTCAATTGACAAGCTTTGATTGTTTCGGGGATACTTGGTCGTGCAGGTATTTTGAAAGTCTTGACGTTTCAGTTACAGTGCGGTAACCCTTATCAAGATGAAATGGATCAGGCTGGTGTGTACCTGTACTTTTAAAGTATCTGAAGGTTAGGTAGCAGCACAACCATCTACTTTCCTTCCTCTTAATGTTGTTACTAAGACATGCACAGTGCGCCTCAGTGCGCTATAACTTCTATCGTCTGGCAGCGAGACAGTCTCCAAAACTCTGCCAATCTGTAGGCTCTCTTCTTTCCTGTTGAAACAGTAGGTACATTTCATTATCTCCACAGCTTTATGGGAGAGACAAGAGCAATACCTGTAGGTTGTAGCCAAAATTGTGGTTTCCTCGAATTTTACCTCATGATTTAGGGAAGAGTACACGCTCCACCACAGCAGATTTTTCAGGTTGGACGAGACAAAAATTACGCTTATGTTCCATCAGTTTGGTGTTAATGCTGCATTTGGTGTGCCAATACAACCTTCCTGCATGAACAGGAATATGGTACACTCCTGTACTGTAGAAAGGATTTCGAGAGTCCTTAGCTGACTGTAAATGTTGGGATATTTTCTTCATAATTGTAAAGGCGGTCTTGATGTTGCGGCTCTTTAAAACCTTACCAGTTCTATCCATTATCACTGGAATGTAAGGAAGAAATTCCTTTATCTCACTTGACTCTTCTTTTTTCTCCTCAAATCATGAAAGATACTCAACAGCCCTCTTGATCTCAGCATTGTCCTCTAGCTTATAAAGCCAAGGAGATATGCTCCAGTTCAGCTTGGTACAGATCCGACTGACATTTGCTTGGCTCACTCAAACACCATCATCATCAGTTTCTGTTTACTGAGAAGCTGTGGAAAGAGCCTCCATGGCTCAGGCAGCAGCGCGCCGGCCTCTCACCACTGGGTTCCGTGGTTCAAATCTCTGTCACTCCTCGTGAGATTTGTGCTGGACAAAGTGGAGGTGGGACAGGTTTTTCTCCAGCTACTCCAGCTTTCCCTGTCATATTTCATTCCAGCAACACTCTCCAATATAATTTCATTTCATCTGTCATTCATTAACCATTGCCCCAGAGGAGTGAGACAGGCTTCGGCAACCGACACAATTCCTATCTTCGCCACTAGATGGGGGCTTCATTCATTCCATTCCTGACCTGGTTGAACGACTGGAAACAGGCTAGGATTTTCATTTTCACTGAGAAGCTGTAGAGATAATGAAACATGACAACTGCTTTAACAGAGTTTGGAGACCAGTGTTCTCTGCCAGACGACAGAAATTTGAATGCACCGGGACATAGAGCACAGGCTTTAATAACGATAATAAGAGAGAAAGAGATGGGGGGATGGGGTAGATCACTTAGCCTTCAGATACTTTATCAGTACGGTTGCACACCAGCCTGTGTCATTTTATCTCGACAAGGGCTACCACAGTGCAGCTGAAATCTAGACAAATTTCAAAATGTCTACATGCCTTAATATCCTGAAAAACAATCTAAGTTTGTCAAAGCAAACATTACTTTCTATACACCATATTAATATTGGGAGATGAATGGACAAGCCAGAATTTTCCATGGAAATATGATCAACTTTGTACTCTGAGCATTTTCAACCACGTATTTGCTTAAGAGCAATAGCATTACTAGTAGAACAACCTGAGATATGCCAAGGACCTGTGGAGTTTCAAAATTGAGCTTAATCTTAACATTAATATAACATGTGCCCTATGAAATTTGTGGAAGCTCAGAAATGAGAAAGTGAGATCACTTGGAAAATCCAAAATTTGCTTTTAAGTATTGAATATCATAGAGCATATTATTTAGAGGCTAATATTTGTTCCTATAATTATCTGTAAACTTTGCTGGCTGAACAATTTCTGTGAACAGAACACTGTACAAGAAGAGTCCTGACTTTTAAAAAATGCCCATCTTCATTTTCCAAACACACCAACTACTAAACAGTAATTGGGCACCCATGATAGTAATTCAGTAAGTTAGTTGTCTTGTATGGCCGACATGCTTCAAAACATAGGACATACCAGTTAAATAGGAGATGGCACTAGTTATAGAGCTATTGAACTTCGATAAAGGCATGATTGTGCTATGATAAAAGACAATTACAAAATGATACAAAGGTTGAAAGCTAGAAAAGCAGCTTGGATTGATAAGATTTCTGGGGATATAACTATAAAGGCAATTGGTTAAGATACAGTGTCATATAGGAAATGTTTATCCAATTACAATTTGCATCAAGGAGCTATACCAAATGGAGAGTTGCTGTAGCAGCCCCAGTATACAAATGAAATGGTGCTAAACAAAGTGGATGATAACAGGTCAGTCAGCTTAACGTGTGTTGTTTGCAAGGCCTGGGAAAGTATTCTTTCTGATTGTACTAGACATGTCTGCAAAAATTTTTATTTTTTTTTACAATATGCTTTATGTCACAAGGACACAGATGGGTCTTATGGCGACGATGGGTTAGGAAAGGGCTAGGAATGGGAAGGAAGTAGCTGTGCCCTTAAGGTACTGCCACAGCATTTTCCTGGTGTGAAAATGTGAATGACTTGCGACAGTGGGGTTCGAACCCACTACCTCCCAAATGCAAGCTCACAGCCGCGCACCCCTAACTGCCTGAAAATACTAACTGGTTTGATAGAAGGCAGTTCGGGTTAGGGAAAGTTTATTCCACTGAAGCTCAACTTGTGGGATTCCAGCAAGACATAGCAGATATTTTAGATCCAGGAGGTCAAATGGACTGAATCATTATTGACCTGTCCAAGGCTTTTGATAGGTAGATCATGGTAGACTGCTGATTAAAATGAGGGCTACTGAATTAGACAAAAGTGTGGTTGGATGGGTGGCTAAATTAATTGAAAATACAACTCAGAAAATTAGACTAGGTGAAGCATTATCTGATCTTGTAATGATTAAGAGGGGGAGTGAAAAAGGCATTATTATTGAACCTGTATTCTTTCTTACATATGTATGTTATGAGTAAAGAACTGAATATTGTTTTGCTGTACAGAGTAGTTAATAAGTTACAGGATTGTGAACAACTGCAGATAGACCGACAATATTGCAAGTTTGCTTGATGCTTGTTTAATGGGGCCTAACATTGAAGGTCGTCGGCCCCATTGCAAGTTTGACAACAGACAATGGTATAATGGCGATTCCATGTGTTGCAGCATGAGTGAGAGAGGATGAATGTTCACTTTGCTAGTTCTTATGGAAGTGTTCATCTTGGTTCATTGCAGTTTTAACTATATTGCAGATTAAGATCTCAAGTGAGCAGCACAGCAGCAGTTACCTTCACCACCTTTCTTCCCCTCCTTTCCTCTGCCAAGCTCTTGGTTCCATGCAGGTTGGACGAAGAGCCAGATTGCAATTTTTGCGAAGAAGAAAAGTCCTCTTAGTTTTAATCACTGTGTTGGTGAGGTGAAAGCACCTCAAGGGTGCTGTAAGAAACTAGGTTTTAGTATGAGAGTTGGAACCTTAATAGTGGCAACTATTTAATTACAACTTATACAAAAGAGATTACATGTTATTAAGTTTTACTGTCCTTCAAAGTAGTCACCAGCATTGTGTACAATCCATTGCCAGCGATGTGGAAGTCATACACTGACTGACAGTGACAATGCAACACCAAGGAGGAGTGGTTCGAAAGGGATGAAAGTTGGGGAAAAAACAGAGACGGCACGGACGAATAATTGATGTTTATTTCAAACCGATATGCAGGTTACACAATGCGCACGGCATCGACTCAGTAGGATGTAGGACCACCACGAGCGGCGATGCACGCAGAAACACGTCGAGGTACAGAGTCAATAAGAGTGCGGATGGTGTCCTGAGGGATGGTTCTCCATTCTCTGTCAACCATTTGCCACAGTTGGCCGTCCGTACGAGGCTGGGGCAGAGTTTGCAAACGGCGTCCAATGAGATCCCACACGTGTTCGATTGGTGAGAGATCCGGAGAGTACGCTGGCCACGGAAGCATCTGTACACCTCGTAGAGCCTGTTGGGAGATGCGAGCAGTGTGTGGGTGGGCATTATCCTGCTGAAACAGAGCATTGGGCAGCCCCTGAAGGTACGGGAGTGCCACCGGCCGCAGCACATGCTGCACATAGCGGTGGGCATTTAACGTGCCTTGAATACGCACTAGAGGTGACGTGGAATCATACTCAATAGCGCCCCAAACCATGATGCCGCGTTGTCTAGCGGTAGGGCGCTCCACAGTTACTGCCGGATTTGACCTTTCTCCACGCCGACGCCACACTCGTCTGCAGTGACTATCACTGACAGAACAGAAGCGTGACTCATCGGAGAACACGACGTTCCGCCATTCCCTCATCCAAGTCGCTCTAGCCCGGCACCATGCCAGGCGTGCACGTCTATGTTGTGGAGTCAATGGTAGTCTTCTGAGCGGATGCCGGGAGTGCAGGCCTCCTTCAACCAATCGACGGGAAATTGTTCTGGTCGATATTGGAACAGCCAGGGTGTCTTGCACATGCTGAAGAATGGCGGTTGACGTGGCGTGCGGGGCTGCCACCGCTTGGCGGCGGATGCGCCGATCCTCGCGTGCTGACGTCACTCGGGCTGCGCCTGGACCCCTCGCACGTGCCACATGTCTCTGCGCCAACCATCTTCGCCACAGGCGCTGCACCGTGGACACATCCCTATGGGTATCGGCTGCGATTTGACGAAGCGACCAACCTGCCCTTCTCAGCCCGATCACCATACCCCTCGTAAAGTCATCTGTCTGCTGGAAATGCCTCCGTTGATGGCGGCCTGGCATTCTTAGCTATACACGTGTCCTGTGGCACACGACAACACGTTCTACAATGACTGTCGGCTGAGAAATCACGGTACGAAGTGGGCCATTCGCCAACGCCGTGTCCCATTTATCGTTCGCTACGTGCGCAGCACAGCGGCGCATTTCACATCATGAGCATACCTCAGTGACGTCAGTCTACCCTGCAATTGGCATAAAGTTCTGACCACTCCTTCTTGGTGTTGCATTTGCTCTGTCAGTCAGTGTAGAATACATTTTAGCAGCGCCTGTTTTATTGAAAGTTGGAATGGAGCAGTCTACTGCCTGACGAATCTCTGGAACAGTCCTGAAGCGAATGCCACAAAGTGGTTCCTTTATCTTAGTAATCAATACAATGTCACAAATGCTGAAGTCCAGGGAGTATGGTGGATGGTACAGCAATTCCCAGCCCCATATACCTAACAGATCAGCCACAGCTTGCGGCAGCTGAGCGTTGTTGTGCAAAATGATGGGCGAGTTCAGCAGAGAGTGTCGCTGCTTCTTTCTCACAGCTGGTAGCAGGTCGTATTTCAAAAATGAACAGTAATACTGCACACTGGTGGTCTGCTGTGGAGGAACATAATGGGTTAGGATAATACCGTCACAGTCATACACAAGAATAACCGTAACTTTCTTAATGCTAGGGTTCTGATGAACTTTTGATCTTCAAGGTGATCCGTTAATGGCACCAATCGTTCAAAGGGTGTTTCAGTTCTGGCTCGCATGATATGGCCCATGTCTCATCCAGTATAATGATAGGCATAAGAAAGCCTCCCCTTCGTTCTCATAGAGCTCCAAGTGGTTACGAGCTGAGTTGCATTGTAACCATTTCTGCATTTCCGTCGAATCATGTGGAAACCATCGTGATGTAATTTTTCTCATGCCCAGGCATTCCTTCAGAATGTGAAGCATAGTTGCATGAACTAATCTGGTGTCTCGGGCCAGCTCAAAAATTGTACGATGTCTATCAGTGTCCAATAACGTGGCAAGAGCATGCACTTCTTAACCGACACTAGGACGATCTGGCCGTCGCATGTCTGCCACACTTTGGCATCCCTTGTTGAAGGCTTTTACCCACCATGCCACTGTTCTGTAAGGCAATGCACAATCCCTGCAAGCCTCCTGAAGACCTTGATGACACTGTCATGCTATATGACCTCTGGCACATCCAATCTTTATCCAACTCCGTTGTTTCCGTTTGGAAAACCTTGTGACAGCATTAACTTAGACCGCCAGCCAACATGAGCCTCTGTTCCTCTCACCAGTTTGCATTTGCATGATGAGGGAAGGGAGAGTCCATGTGTTCAGAGGTAGGATAAGTATGTAAATAACGTGCTATCATTATTAGGTTCCGTTGCATGGAGTGTTTACACCAGTGTTGCCAATATTTAAGTTTCAACCTTCATATAAAGAAATGGTAAGTGTTGTGTAACCACATTAAAGAGGTTATAAATTAAGGCTACAGATCTCTTCATATTGTAATGAGGGTACTTAGGAGTTGTAGTAAGGATGTAAAGGAAAGGGTGTATAAGTCTCTGGAAAGAACCCAATTACGGTATGTGTCCAGTGTAGGGGATCTACACCAGAATTAGTCTATTCAAGAACTGGAAAATATTTAAAGGGAAACAGCAAGATTTGTTCCAAGTGATTTCCAACAAAAGAGTAGGGTTACGAAAATTTTGCAAATTTTGGACTGGAAAGACTTGAAGGTAAGGAGATGAACTGCTCGACTAAGAAGAATGTTCAGATTTGACAACTGAGTGACGATGTGGAATGACGTTAATAGACGATTAAGCCTGATTGGAGATTTTAAAGATAGCAAAGACAAAGTTGGAATTCAACAGGACAAATTGGGGAAAATATTAACTTATTAGAAGATTAATTAGGGTTGTAATTTATCTAGGGAAATGTTTTGTAAATCTCCAAGTTCTTTGAAATAGTCTACCACCCGGGCAACAGCCCTAAATGTAGATCATTGAAGATTGATTGATTGATTGATTCTTGTCCATTTTAGGGTGGCCTAGACAACAGGACAGAAAATCACACACCAGAGCAAGCAATTCAGAGAAAATACGAATACATGATTGGGTGATAATCTTCCTCTGTTATTGTTGTCACAGTACTAAAATTTATGACCTTGAACTTGCTCAAAGGAATAAAAATGGTTGATAGAGAAGATGTACACACCAAAAGGAAGAGGAAACAAAATACTATCCCTAAGCAAAATAAATTTTGACTTCGTTGACAATTCCTACAGCAGACATTAGCATAATATAGAGGCTGCACATTGTATACTAGTACGGCACTCCACATTTGCTAACATTAGGAGCACACCTTACCTAGCATATCATATTACAGTTCACCAGTTTGTTGGATTCTTTAAAAATGCTATCAACTTACAGACCATCCTTATAAAACACAACTACAGTATTTCAACACAGCAAGTTTAATAGAATACAAAAAAGCAACAAATTCTACAGTACCATGTCCAACGTGAACATACCTGCCACTTTCTGCGAATTATGAACTTCTTCAGTTTATCTGTGCTTAACTTGACACAGCTCATACTGTCATCATGCTGTGCCAGCCAGATGTGTTGCAGACATTCTTTGGCAGTTAGCCTTTTTCTGTGAAAATAAAGAGTGAATATCTTCATAAGAAAATAATCTTAGATGGTTTGGACATGTTACGAGGATGGAAGAAGGAAGGATACAGAAGCAGGCAATGGAGACCCAGATAGAAGGAAGGCAAGAGAGAGACCCAGACTAAGGTGGCTGAAAACAATCGAGCATAGTATAATTAGAAGAAACCTGGATTGGAACACAGTAAAAGAGGAACAGTGGTGTTTGGATAAAGGAAGATTGAATGATGCCATAAACATCCCATCAAAACAGGACCTGAATGAGGGAGAATGATTATCTTTTTAAGATCACAAAATCTGTCTTCAAAATCATTAATCAGAAAAATGAGGAATATTAGTTTCAATTCACAGAAATAACATATGTGTTGTGGAAAACTCATTGTGTATTGATATTTAACAAGCATAAATGTAAGTGGTAAATTGGAGAAATTAATTAAACTAATAGTTATCTATGTTGATAATGCAACAAAAGGAAACTAAAGCCATAACTTCTGAGGACATGCAACTCTCTTTGTATGATGGAATTATGTATCGATGATGGCTTCCTTCCAGGTAGAATATTCTAGAGTTAAAATAATCTTCAATTTGGATTTTCATTTGGGAACTACTTGAGAGGGGTGACTATCAGGAAGATGAATACTGATATTCTCAGAGTTAGAGCATGGAATGTAAGGAGTTTGAATTATGAACACTCAGAAACGAAAGCATATATATATCAGCTCAATACAACTGGAACCAGGATTCATCGGACCATGCCACACACCGCCACTGTTTCGTGGTCTATTGCCGATGTTTGCAGGACCATGCATATTGTTGAGCTCTGTGTCGAGGTGTCAGCGAAGGGACACGAGTTGGTCGTCAGCTGGTAAAGCCTATGCGGTGAAGTTGCCTCCTTATAGTCCAGGTAAAAATGGGTTCCTCACTTCCAACATTCAACTGGTGGTGGTCTGACTCGCAGTAGCCCGTCGAGATCCACCCTCGACACTGTTGACCTTGGAAACTCAAATTTGCGTGTAATCTCCGCAATGCTGTGACCCATGCGCCGATGATCATCCCACGCTCAAAGTTTGTTTGTTAACTCGTGATTTGTTGCCATCTTCACGACACTGGTGTCTGTGACAAACTGCTCAGCTATGCCGCAGCTAGCCGCAACACTCAGGGGTTGTACATAGCACATTTTCTAATGGAACTCCCTTTTCCGTGACTTCCGGCCACTGTGTGTGTGTGTGTGTGTGTGTGTGTGTGTGTGTGCGCGCGCGTGCGTGCGTGCGTGCGTGCGTGCGTGCGTGCGTGCAGCTCACAAAAGATGCTTTGCAGGGTTGTTTTGTTTATCCCTTGGTGACAATGTGGTGGAATACTGAAGTCAAGTACATAACTCTCCAGTTGTAGCAGTTATCTTTGTGACCGCACCCCAAACAGGAGTGGATTATGACACACGGCATGGTCTGTCAGTGCTATGCGAGGTGTCATATTGGTAAGCAGCACAGGCAGGATAGAGCACAAGACATGGCAAGGCATTTACCATCAGAAAAGTCATGCATACAGTAACTCTTGCAGGAAGGATGCACGCAGCGTTACATGGCACAGCGGCTCGAAGTGTCGCTATCAGTCATCTGCAGGTTGTGGCAGTGATATCAAATGCTACACAATGTCAAACGGTGACCTGATTCAGGGAGAGGAAAAAAAAATGCCAGCTGGGGACCGATTTCTTCGTTTAGAGGCCCTCCAAAATCGCCACAGTACCGGTACAGCCAGGAACCTATGATGTGAGCTAATTCATGCACATGGGACTGTCGTCAGTATGCAGACAGTCCGCAGTGGACTAGGGGAAGGTCAGCTCAATTCCTGGAGACCGCTTAAAGTGCCCTGGTTGATTCCTCATCACCGAAGATGTCGTCTGCAGTTTGCACAACAGAATGTCAACTGGCAGCTCCGACACTGGACTCCAGTACTTTTTGCCGATGAATCCAGATTCCAACTTTCTGGATCATATGGTCATATTCCGAGTCTGGCGATGTCAAGGAGAATGAAATTTGCCTTGCAATGTGCAGGAAACAGTCTCTTACAGTGGCAGATCAGTGATGGTTTGGGGAGGAATTTATTTGAACCATAAAAGTGATCTCGTAGTCATTCAGGGGCGATGGACAGCTGTGCGCTACAATGAGGAGGTTCTGAAGAACCATGTACTACCTATCACTGACGACATCATCTTCATCTTCATATTATTATTATTATTATTATTATTATTATTATTATTATTATTATTATTATTGCTGCTTTTCCCACACCTGTAAGGTCACAGGTGCAAACTGTGCCCCACATGTGGATTTGGCCTGTTTTTTTTTTCCTAGTGGCTTTACGTCGCACCGACATAGATAGGTCTTATGGCGACGATGGGATAGGAAATGCCTAGGAGTTGGAAGGAAGCGGCTGTGGCCTTGATTAAAGTACAGCCCCAGCATTTGCCTGGTGTGAAAATGGGAAACCACGGAAAACCATATTCAGGGCTGCCGACAGTGGGATTTGAACCCACTATCTCCCGGATACAAGCTCATAGCCGCGCACCCCTAACCGCACAGCCAACTCACCCGGTGGCCTTGTTTTACGGCCGGATGCACTTCCTGACGCCAACCTTATATGGAAGGATGTAATCACTATTGTGTGTTTCTGTGGTGGTTGGCAGTGTAGATTGTTGTCTGAATATGAAGAGGAAAGTGTTGGAACAAACAAACAAACACAAACATCCAGTCCCCGAGCCAGAAGAATTAAACACTATTAAAATCCCCGACCCAGCTGGGAATCGAACACAGGACCATCTGAACTGAAGGCTTCAACGCTGACCATTCAGCCAATGAGTTACTGATCACTGACAATATTGGATATCATTTCAAATTAGTGCATGATGGAGCCACTGCACATTCTGCTAGAGCCACCAGGGACCTCCTTGCAGTTGCTGGAATTCAAGCAATGGACTGGCCCCGACCTCAATTGTATGGAGCATCTGTGGGATCAACTTGGTAGGCATATCCAGAATAGGCCACAGCAATCCAGCACACTCCAGGAGCTGACAGCAGCATTATTGGGAGATGGGGAGCCATCCCCCAGGATGCAATCCGGAGGCTTATTAGAAGCATGCCACACCGGTGTGCTGCTTTGCTACAAGCCAGAGGTGGGAACACAGAGTACTGAAAAGTGTTGTAGTGTATTTTTTTTAAATTTTTATTTATTTTAAAAGATATCTGTTCGGGGCATCTACCTAGAAAGATCTTTTGCCCCTATTTGCACCATATGTTATGAACTTGCGTGTATTTGGATATTGTAGAAGTGTTGAATGTGAGGAACGGAACGTTAAGGACGACACAAACACCCAGTCCCAGGCCAGTAATATTAATCATTTACAATTAAAAACCCCTGACCCGGCTGGGAATCGAACCCGGGGCCGCCGGGTGACAAGCGGACGTGTTGCCCCCTATACCACGGGGCCGGTCAGTGTTAAGTGTAAGTTGCAGTTTGATTTTAGTTACATTCAAGTGCAGTGACTTTCGGTTTTGGACCACTATGTGTGTTTGGGCAATCAAGCATAAATGTGTGTGTATTTTTTGTTCATGTTTGGTTTCTGTGCAAATAAATGAACATGTTTTGGTTCTGTATAATCTATGTCTGTAAAATAAAGGCACATAAAGTATTACAGCTGACCAAAAGTTTTATAAGTTTTTTTGTGAGCTGTACACACACGTGCACGCGCGCGCGCGCCAATAATTAAAAATTAAAAAACCAGAAGGATAGAAGTCCCTTACAGCATTAGCATGTGTATAAGGAGTACACTTAACAGACAGACATAGGTTCTAATTATTTGGCTGCAGCCATGAGTGATTACTTAGAACTCTCAATGCTCTGCATAATTCTGACATAAATACTGGGTCTCCCATTTCATCAGCATCAACAGCCTCTTCTCTTAGCAATATATAATCTACTTCCTTCCCTTGATACAATAGTTAGAAGTATTCCTGCTATCTTTATGCATCATCATAATTCCCTAGAAGTACCGGTAGTCTTCCACCTGACACTTAATTTTTATGTTCCTAGTCTTCCTTTCTCCAAGCATTTCATTTACTTTTTCCATATACACTATCTACCTTTTGTACAATTTTTAAACATCCTTACACTTCTCTTTCAGCCATTCCTCTTTGGCTTCCCATCCTTCCTCTTTCTTCATCAACAGCCTTACAGATCTCATGCTAATGATTGTCTTACCTTCATTTATTTTCTTTTTCTTTCTCTTTACATAGTCCTTGTGCAACATATTGTGTGAAATATTCCCTCACTACTTTAATGTATTTTCCCACTTTTTGTATGTACCATCACTTTGCTTTACTTCCTTTCTTTGATTCTTTCACCTTCAGTCAGCACTTCATGACCACGAAGTTGAGATCAAGTTCACATCTCCTGGAACATCTTTCAATCCAACTCCTGATTTCTGAATCCCTGGCCTAATCATAATGAATTCTATTTCATATCTTGCAGTGTCTCCAGATCTTGCCCATGTATGCAATCCTATCTTGTGGTTTTTTAATCTAGTATTAGCAAGGACTAGTACATTACCAGCTGTATCTTTCTTTCATAACTTTGTCTCTGTCAATATTTCCCCTACTACATTACCTCTTCTTTCTTGATTTGCTATAGCTTTCCAGTCACCATCGAAGTTAGTTTCACTTCTTGTTTTAAATCTTCTTTCTCCTTGCATATTTCTTCAATTTTATCATATTGTGAACTAGTAGACATGTACACCTGTGCTGTTATGGTGGGTACTAGCTTGGTATTTATCTCAACAACTACAATTTGTTTGCTTTGTTGGTCATAGTTACTTATAGCAACTTATTTTCTTATTCATTATTGAAGTAACTCCTACAATTCCCTTAGTGGAATATTAGGCCACGTTGACTCTGTAGATACAGTATGTCAACATTTCACCTACTGTGCAGAAGCTCGTGATAAGACAAAATGACATGAGCAAAAGAGGGGGGGCTGTAACTTTATAGAAATGAAATGAAATGGCGTATGGCTTTTAGTGCCGAGAGTGTCCGAGGACATGTTCGGCTCGCCAGGTGCAGGTCTTTTGATTTGACCCCCGTAGGTGACCTGCGCGTCATGATGAGGATGAAATGATGAAGACGACACATACACCCAGCCCCCATGCCGGCGAAATTAACCAATTAAGGTTAAAATTCCCGACCTGCCGGGAATCGAACCCGAGACCCCTGTGACCAAAGGCCAGCACGCTAACCATTTAGCCATGGAGCCGGACAACTTTATAGAAATGATATCATAAGAGGCTTAAAACAGGTTAAAATCTTAGAGCTCAAAAAGCTTCAATTACGCTTCACAGTCACATAAGCAGAATCATTGATTCTTAAATTTAAGGTACAATATGTGTGGTCCCAATGCAAGAAAAGTGGATTTATACAGCAGTTAATCTTAGTTCACATTCAATATGTTGATTTGGCTTTCATATCCCTTAAAAAGCAGCCCTAAAGCTAGAAATTAAACAGAAGTAGCTCTTTATTTCTTCACAGCTTCCTACTGGGACAGTTGCACTATAATTTAGTATATGATAAAGAGAAACCAAAACATAAAATTAAACAGAAGATTCATAAACCAATGATGAAAGTATACTCACTCTTTCCTCTTAAGCAGCAAACTGCTTATGAAATCTTTGGCATCTTGGGAAATTGCATCGAAAGCTTCATCATCAAAATCATAATCTGCTCGTGTAATATTTGCAAATGTTTCTGCATCATTGTCTCCCATGAATGGAGACAAGCCAGACAACCTGTAGAAAGAAGTCACTTTATACTACTGGACAGAGGAAATATTTGCTTTTGTAAAGAACAATTGCACAGATTACATGAAGAATATAACAGAATTCAGAAATAGGATGACTAGATCATACCAGTATATTGTAAAATTAATAAGAGTTAGTAATACCACAGCCACAAACTTCCTCTGATGTCTAACAAAATGGGGAAACTTTCCTTTATATGAATAATTTGGGGTATAAGAAGTCTTATTTTCATATTTACACATCTGAAAAAAATGCTAGTAGCCTACCACTTTCTCAGTGAAAATCAGCAGGTAGGCATTAGATAAGTATAGTACAGTGTCATTAGTACAAATCCAAATGCCTCATCATGAGTTTGTGTCAGTGCAAGTTTGCCTTAAATTCAATCAATGGAACTTCTACCTCTCTTGCCACTCCAAATACAGCATATTCATTTTAACATTGCTGCTCCTCAGTTAACTGACTGTCCTTTGTCTTTCATTTCATACAATAATGCCTCAAAATTCTCCAGTCTTAGGTCCTTTAAAATGCTTCTCGAGAAACTAGCATCTTTTTGCCTATGCTTTACATTTCATTCGCTAATATCAAACATCGGGCCAATGACCTTCAATGTTAGGCCCCTTTAAACAATAAGGCAGCATCAATACCAACCATAATAGCATTCTGTGTATTATTTATCTGTTTTTGTCTTTCATAATCTGAAATTCTTTGCATGGTTTCTTCTCTCACCCTTATGTACTTTAACTATTGAGGATGTCGTCCATTCACTACTCCCAAATTCTTTAAAATTACAAACTGATACTTCAGTATAACATAGCACAAGTCATCAACCAACTGAACAACGCCCAACGCCAGTGTCTCCGCATTACAAGGTCCCTGTGTCCAGGTAATTCCTACAAATTCTGGGCCATTCGGGAAAGTTTCAAAATTTCATAAATGAAAGAATTACTGTAGTATGAGAAAAATAAGCCTAAAAATTAGATAAATTTTATAAAAATCATCTTCACTATTTATGATGAGAGTCTGTATGCATAAACACTGTAATACACATGATTTTTTTCTCTAGGACATACAGAGGTGCAACCCGCAGCTCTCATCTGTTTTCTTTCTTGTTCAGGAAGTACTATTCTGGTCTCTCGACGACGCCGGTCCATTTGAAATATGTTTCGTGATCACCAGCTCAGAATTTCAGGGTGTTGACAGCAAGCCTCTAGTATGTTTTTCTTACTGTGACGCTAAAGTGATAATACTGCAATGCATGTGGCTGTAAGAATCTTTTAGAAAGGTCACCAATTAACAATACTGCCATAGCTTCACTACCCATGTTGAACATAATGCTACAAATACAGCAAATAATATACAGTCCACAACAGCCATGTAGGATATTAAAATATTGACAATCATTCCACGTCTACGAAGCAATATCACAATGCATCAATCTTCGCATTTACAGAGCATAAAAACCATCACTCAAAGCACAGCTCACTTATGTGCACACTGTAATGTACTAACTGCAGGACTTTGTTCTTTTTAACACAGAATAACCAACCTGATAGCTATGCTGGAGGCAAACGGAGAGGCATCATCAAAATATGTCAATTTGCTACTTAAAAAGTTATAATAAAAAGCAGTTCGACTATGTGAACGTAGTGCCTTTAAATAATAAATGATTCACTTAGGACAGAAAAAAAATGTTAAAATATTTATGAGAACTTTGATCAAAATGTGGACAGACAATTCTTTAATATTATCTTCATTCAAACAAAGTATTGTAACAGATTTGAAAGCATATACTCACAGCACATAGCAGATCACTCCAACAGACCACATATCTGATTCAACACCAATTGGCTCATAGTTGATTATTTCTGGTGGGATGAACTCTGGAGTTCCAAACAATACTCGCACTGGTATATCAGGTTGTAGTTTACGTGCCAATCCAAAATCGATCAGTTTGATTTGGTGAGATGTGCGAGTGTGGCACATTATGTTTTCAGGCTGGAACAAGTACCAATCCCATACATCAGTACAGTGGCAAGTCTGCATAGTCAGTGAGTTAAGCAGTTTGGAACTTGAGTTCTCTAGAAGTTTTGTGGAGACAAAGTAATGTAGTGAACAATAAATACTCTAGTAACAATTTGTGTATTGACTGTGCCATTGAATTTGAAAGATTTCCTACTTTTGTCAATACAATGGGCAGAAATTTGATACTGCTAACTAACACTGCAAGTACCTTCCAGTTCATTGACCATTTCCCATTAAATTGTTTGTCATCACTGGGATTTATTATGCAGTAACTTCTAAATTAATGTTATACAATAAATATAACATCACAACATACCTCTCCCCAGTTCTGCATTACAAGTAGGAACACATTTTTATTGTATAAAAGTCTGTATCAAGTGTTTGGAATGTTCTGAAACGTTTTTTCTTTTTTTAACAATTACAGATATGTCTTAAGATGACGATTGGATAGGAAAGAGCTAGGAGTAGAAAGGAACTGACCATGGCCTTCGTTAAAGTACAACCCCAGCATTTGACTACTGTGAAAATGGGAAACCACAGAAAACCATCGTCTGGGCTGTCGACAGTGGGGTTTGAACCCACTATCTCCTGAATGCAAGCGGACAGCTTTGTAGCCCAAACCACTTGGCCACTAGTTCAGCTCTGAAACTATCTAGAACAGATTTTCTCAACTTTTTTCAACACAAGGACCAGTGAAATGCTAGAAAGATTTCTAAGGGCCACAAACTTACACGGACCTAATTTTTTACCTATGTGTATATTATTAATATTTTGGACATACTGTATTGTACCCTTATAACACAATGAATCAAAAACCATCTTTTGAATTCCTATGGAAACCCAGATATGAAACGAAGTGAACTATTAAAAGTGAAATATATATTGAAAAAGCTTAATATTCACTAACCAGATAAATAATAATATTATGAAGGAGCATGAGTAGCTCAGTGGCTTAGATGCTGGCTTCCTATCTATAAGGCTGAGGTTTGTATCCCAGTTGATCCAGGGTTGAGATTTTCGTCTAAAAACAGGGGACGTGGCATCAAGAAGGGCATCCAGCCTTAAAACTCAAACCAAAACTATGAGCCTGGAAGGCTCCTGTGACCATACAAATACCTGGGATAAGCTGAAGAAAGCTTTTTAAATAATAATACAGTAAAAACTTCCTTTAGCAGAACCTTTATGAAGCAGAAAACTGTCCATACTGGAAAATCCCCTGATCCCGTGAATTATGGTTTTATATTCATGTAAGTTTACCTATATTTACTTGCCTGACATGGAAATGGAAGGAAATCTTCATTGGGGTAATCACATAAATGGGATTGTAAATAAAGGGTACAGATCCCTGCACATGGTTATGAGGTTATTTAGAGGTTTTAGTACGGATATAAAGGAGGGGGCATATAAATCTCTGGTAAGACCCCAACTAGAGTATGGTTCCAGGATTACTTCATTCAAGAACTGGAAAAAATCCAAAGAAAAGCAACTGGATTTGTTCTGGGCGATTTCCAGCAAAAGAGTAGTGTTACAAAAATGTTGGAAAGTTTGGGCTGGGAAGACTTGGGAGAAAGGAGACGAGCTGCTTGACTGTTCTGAGCTGACAGTGGAAAGATGGCGTGGAATGACATTAGCAGACGAATAAGTTTGAATGGTGTGTTTAAAAGTAGGAAAGATCATAATATGAAGATAAAGTTGGAATTCAGGAGGGCAAACTGGGGCAAATATTCATTTGTAAGAAGGGGAGTTAGGGATTGGAATAGCTTACCAAACGAGATGTTCAATAAATTTCCTATTTCTTTGCAATAATTTAAGAAAAGGTTAGGAAAACAACAGACAGGGTATCTGCCACGTGGGCAACTGCCCTAAATGCAAATCAGTAGTGGCTGATCAAAAAAAAATTGACTCTATAACAGAAAATATAAGTAAATTTCCTCCAAACCCTTCCGAGTACATTCCACATGGATTTAAGTTGGCCAAGATATCGATTGCTACAACAAACTCTCAAACAATGTAATCGTGGTAATGTCAGTGCAGAAAATTGCATGTCCATTGATCTGAAAGTTGAGACAGAGGGGCATTAGAAAACATCAAAAAGTCTTTCTTTTTTTTTTTATTAAGATAATTTAGAGTCACTTTAACCCTAAGGTCTTATCGTGACTTCTAACTGTATAATTTACATTAAATTACATTAGGGTGAAGAATGAAAAAAAAAAAAAAAAGTGGTATTTTAAACTGAACAGTTAAATTTTTGAATACAGACCAGTGTCTTTGAAAAACTTGATAATTTGTTTGCACAGTGAAGGAGATGAGTGTGTCCCCTTAATATCCTTAGGTATACCGTGGTACTGGCGCCATTTGTCATACAGTGAACAGTCTGTTATGATGTGCTTCACAGTCAGCACACTATTGCATGTTGTACAGATGGGAGGCAGTTTCTTCTCAAGGAGGTAGCTGTGACTTATCTTGGAGTGGCCAATCCGTATTCTAGTTATTAGGACTTGATCTTGCCTGTGAAGGTTGTGAAGATAGTGTTGTACTGTAGATTCCGTTGTTACTTCATGGAGTTTGCTGTTCGAAGTTTGAAGCCATTTTATCTTCCACTGTTGGTATAATTTTGTTTTAGCATAGGCAATAATGTCAGTGTGAGGGGTAGCTATTGTTAGATCGCCTAGCGGGAGGTAAGTAGCGTCTTTAGCTGCTTGATCAGCAGATTCATTGCCTTGAATACCTCTATGAGAGGGTATCCACACAAAGATGACTTGTTTGCCTTCTTTCATGATGTTGTTAAACAACAGTTGTATTTCTTGTACAAGGATGTGTTTCGATGATGGACTTTCTATTGCGTTTAATGCACTTTTTGAATCAGAAAAAATGATGGTGTTATTACAGGTGCTGGTTTTCAAAATATATAGCATAGCCTGCTTTATTGCGTACAGCTCATTAGAGAAGACTGTATAGTAGTCAGGCAATCGGTATAGCATGGTACGTTCAGGATATATAATCCCACATCCATTTCTTTCCTCACATTTTGATCCATCAGTATAGATTGCAGTGTGCCTTGGGTATTTATTAGAAATTTCAAGAAATAATTGATGGTAGTGAGATCTGTCCGTTTCATCTTTGACACTGTAATTTATTTCAAAGTCAATTTTTGGAAGGGTAATAGTCCATGGTGGGACATTAACAGAGTTGTCTGTGAGGAGTATTGGAGGGATATTTAAATTTAGTTCTTCAAGAAACTTGGCTATTCTGACATTGAAAGGCTGTGGTTGTGATCCTGATTTAATGAGTGTACCTTGATGCTTGTTAGGAAAAGCATACAACTTAATTCTTGATTCACTCATAGTTGCTACCTTGAGCGCGTAAGTCAAACTTAGTTGTCTACGTCTAATTGTGAGTGGTGGTTCATTTGCTTCTATTTGAATGCTGGCTACTGGACTGGTATGGAAGGCTCCTAGAGCAATTCGAAGAGCTGAGGACTGGATGGAATCAAGGATTTTGAGTGAAGACATTCTTGCGGAATTGTATACAATGCTGCCATAGTCTAATTTAGCCCTAATAATGGCTTTGTACGTGTTCATTAGCACTTGGTAGTCTGCCCCCCAGTTCTTTGCTGCCAGGATCTTCATTATGTTCAGCCTTCGCAAGCAGTCGTCTTTAAGGTTTTTCAGGTGAGGTATCCAACTTAACGTAGTGTCAAATAAAACTCCTAAGATTTTCATAGTTGTTACAGTTTCAATTTTGTGATTGTCCATGTACAGCTCAGGGTCTTGTACAGTACGTTTACATTTGGAGAAGAGTATGCATTTGGTTTTAGTTTTGGAAAACTTGAACCCTGTAACTTTAGCCCATTTTTGGATATTATCAATTGATTCTTGAAGTAACTGTTGAGTAGTTAATTTATTTCTTCCTGCACTTAGTATAGTCAAATCATCGGCAAAAAGGCAAGCCTTTACTGGTAGGTGAATGTTGGAGACAATGCCATTTATTGCAACGAGGAATAATGTGACACTGATGACTGATCCTTGAGGAACTCCATTGTCAATGGTTACTTCATGTGAAAGAGTTCCATTTGTCCTGACTTGAATTCGGCGATCTTTAAGGAAATTATAAATGAAGTGAAGCATGTTTCCTGAAATATTATGTTTCATCAGTGTTTCAATTAGATAGTCTTTCCACACCATGTCATATGCCTTCTCAATGTCTAAACTAACAGCTATGAGGTGCTGATTATTTAGGAAAGCTTCTCAGATTTCTGATTCTAAACATATCAGAGTATCTGTTGTTGAACGTGCTTGACGAAAACCATTTTGTGCATCACTAAAAAAGTGTATATGTTCCAAATACCAGAGTAATCTCTTGTTAACAATTTTCTCCAGTAGCTTACACATTGTATTTGTCAAGGCGATGGGACGATAATTATCTGGGATCAAAATGTCCTTTCCTGGTTTGAGTATAGGCACTACAATAGCACAATGCCATTGATCTGGAAATAGTTTGGAACTCCATATGTAGTTGAAAATAGCAGGTAGATAATTGAGTGCACTATGTGGAAGCTGTTTTAAAAATTCATATGGAATGGTGTCTGGGCCAGGACTAGATCTGCCGCATTTGTTGAGTTCTGTAACTATTTCTTGTAACTGTAAAGTATCATTATAAGCATAGTTCGGTGTAGGTACAGTTTCACTTAAGTCTATTGGATCTCGAGTTGTTTTCATGCGAAGAAATTCAGGTTCATAATTGTTATCGCTAGAGATTTTTGAAAATGATTTAGCCAGTTGATCAGCTATTTGTTGAGGTTCATTTACAATTGACCCAGCGACTGGATCTCTTAGAGAGGTAATACAGAATTTATTGTATTTGCCACTTATTCTTTGGATTTTATTCCACATAACTTTTTGTGAAGTTTGGCAGGTTAAGGAGGAGATGAATGTTAACCAGGAGGTTTTCTTACTTAATTTTATTTTATTTCGTGCTATTGCTCGGTGTTTTTGAAAATTGATTTTATTTTCAGGCGTAGAATTTCTTTTGTATAGGTAGTAAGCACGGTTTTTATTTTTGATAGCCTCTTTACAGGAGTCATTCCACCAGAGAACCGTTTTCTTGAAGGGCATAGGAGCTGTTTTTGGGATGCTCTGGTCAGCAGATTTAATTATTACTTCAGTGAAGTCTTGAACAATATCATTGATGTGCTTAGAAGAAAATTTATTTGTTGGAGTTAGATCATTTAAATAGTTATTTACAATCTTTCTAAATGATTGCCAATTTGCCTTATTTAAATTCCATTTACAGTATTGGAGTTTTGATGCGTTGTCTGAAGAACTTTGATCATCATTAATTATGATGGGGAAGTGGTCACTTCCTTGTAGAGTTGAATAAATGGACCAGTTAAATAGTGCAGCTATGTCTGGCGTACATATAGTTAAATCTATGCTACTGTATGTTCCGTGTGCTATATCAAAACGAGTTGGAGCAGTTGAGTTCATTAATACTAGAGTAAATTCATCTAGTATCTTCTCTATTTCTTTCTCCCTTGCATCAGTATTGCGACTACCCCATAAACTGTTGTGGCTATTAAAATCACCCATCAAAATGAAGGGTTTGGGGAGTTGGTGTATTAGGTTTCTTAAATCATCAGCGTGAGATGTACTATTCGTAGGAAAATAAACATTACATACACATATAGCTTGTGGAAGGTATAATAAAACTGCGACTGCTTCTAAATCAGTAGTTAAAGGAACCTCTTGATGGTGTAAATTATTTTTAACATAGGTGGCTACGCCTCCACTTGCATGATTTGGATTAATTCGGTTTTTATAATGTACGTTGAACTGTCTTAAATGGGAAACAAAGTTGTCTCTAAAGTTAGTTTCTTGTAGACAGACAACTGAAGGCTGATGTTTATTTAGTAGAAGTTGTAAATACTCTCGCTGTGATCGAAAACTGTTGAGGTTCCATTGAAGTAATGATATAGTCATAAGAATGACAAACAAGTGTAGAGGGAATTTTATCATTATTATGTAAGGGAAGTAGAGTCATCGCTGGAGTAATCTGGAACTAAACTGTTAATTGCTTCACCTCGGTTTTCACTGCTAGCCTTAAGCAGTTTCTTGACTATTCGAGTACTCCTGTTCTTAATGGATTTTTCAGTGTAGTATGGATATAGTTTTTGAAGGGCTTGGGCTAAACCCTCTAGATCTTGGGTGTAATTGGAAGCTATTGCTGCAATGTCATTAACTCCAATACTGTTTTCAAAAAAGGATTGGAGTTGTAAGTAATTGAGGGGAAAGGACTGAGGGTTGGCTTCTAGAACTTGCTTAATTGGCTTAAGCATATCACTAATAGTTGTGCTTTCTTTTTCTGTCTTTGGTTTCTTGTAAGTTTGTTTTGTCTTTTGTTTCCCTGTCTGTTCACTTGTCTTAGGTTCAGTTGTTAGGGGAGGTTCCTTAAAATCAAGGTCTTTTCTGCCTGTAGTTTCACTGCTAGATAGTGATATTGGTCTCTTTGATCCAGCAAGATGAACACATGAGGGGTTTTGAGGGCATTCCAAATGAGAGGTTAGAGTCGTTTCGCCTGAGGGTAAAGGCCCACAGTTTTGATTTTGAGAACACTGAAGAGATGTAGATGTAGCAGTTGTCTGAACAGTAGTTTGTGAGGGAGTACAGGTAATATTTTCTTGACAGTTTGTTTCAATTTTTTGTGTATCCTCTACTAGTTGGGGAAATTCTGTTAGATTGATCTTGCCACAAGAATGACTGTTTTGATTTAATGAGGAGCCTTCATTTATTATCTCATCATTATCAGGACAGTTTCTAGCTAAGTGCCCCTCAGTTTTACAAAGAAAGCAGGTGGGTGTGTCAGAGGATAAATAAATCCAGTAATTGGTACCCTCATATTCGATTTGGAGTGAGTCTGGAAGTTTGTTAAAGTCTTCATTTTGAATATAAATCTGTCTCCGAAAACTGAGAATGTGAGAAAATCCGGGGATTGTTAAACCTGCTCTAATAGGTGATATCTTTGACATTGGTTTAATGCCGAGTTTGAGAAATTCTTCTTCAACAACAATATTAGGAATCACAGGGCAAACATTGGATAGAATAACTCGTTTGTTTTTAGTTAGGAGAGGTCTTATTTCCAAGGAGACATTATTTATGAGAATCTTAGGATGTTTTGAAATTAATTCTTCAACACACTTTTGACTTGCTAGGAAGATACATATTCTTCCGTTAGATATCCGTGAGACAAATCGGATGTTACTAGGGCTAGTGACTTTTCCAATTGCTAGTATATAATCTCGGATACTAATACCATCGCAAGATTCAATAACAATAGCTTGATCTTTGGTAGGGTAGGATTGCATTGCTGCAGAGTAACTTAACCTTGGGTTGTTAGGAGATTGATTAAATGTGTTAGGAACAGTAATAGAGGTTGTCATGAGGTTACCTGGTTCACCGGTACGGGTGGGAATTATGCTTTCTTTATTCTGTCCATTCGTGAGGTTACTTGAGACTTGCTGATTTTCATTATTTAGATTCATTGAGTTAGAAAAAACTTGCCGACCTCCATCAACAGAGGCGGCCATTATCGGTTAGCTAACAAGATGAGGTTATAGGTATGAGAGTGATCCTTTAATGAACACTAATCTCCACAACGCAGATTTAAAACCACACTCACTACAAAAGTACTTAGCAGCTTCACTCTGGTGCTTCAGACGGTAAATTTTAGCTTAGAATGACCGATTATTCAATAGTTCCAAGCGACAATATTACACGCGAACATCATATAAGTCACTGCCATCTTGACTGCAAAAAGTCTTGTCACCCATCACCTTCAAGAAATGGAAAAGAAATTGATGGCAATGAAGATGAGAATGAAGACCAAGCTTATTTACGTAACATGAAGTTGTAACGACATGCCAAATCAGCCATAAAAAACATTCAGTCTATATCCTTAACGAAAAAGACATGGAATTGTTCAACATTATTTTCAATAGCCATACTTCAATTGAGAACCGTGCTACCAGGGATGGTTGGTCCAGTCCAGCATACAACTCTGATTTACTGGAAGAAGTAAATGACAGTACTGTACATTTACTGTACTATTGGTGTTATTTCTATTAACATAGCAATATAGCAACTGAAAAGAACTTTATATGGTGAAAAATTTAAAAGTAAAACTACAATGAATTCACTAGTTTATTAATGTACAACTGTAGCTGCTGCTGCAGATGAGAAAGCATCTACTGATTGGCTGTTGAACCCTTTGCATACCGGTATGTCACCTAGCAACACGTACTTATGCCTCCGAACAGATCTGTTTCATAGAATTTTGCCTCTGATGACGAAGAATAAGAGATTATATTTTCTGCCTGTTATGATTATGCGCTAAATATTGTATCTTCATTTCTTTCACTTTGAGAAATTAGGTAGTTCTTTTTGTTTGATCATCTGCTTCCCTATTTAAAATAGAGAATATTAACTCAAAATTCTTTATGCTTTGGTATCCATTGAGTTTGTTTAACTACAGAAAAAAATATTTTTCAAACTTTTTTAATAATTTAAATTACTTTTAATAACTTTTACCAAAAATTGGCAGCATTTGGGACTGTTAATTATTTGACATTATTGAGCAAACAGAGGTAGTAAAAACAAAATTTTCATTTTTGTTGTAAGGACTATCCTGTCCAACACCCTGTAAAACTTTGAATTTTGTGTTTCCTTGAAGCTTCATACAGATTCAATCAGCACTAAGAAGCTGGATGGATCATAAACAAAAATAGGGATTCTTGATAAGGAAAGCTAAGAGAGGAATTACAACTTCCCTTGATGTAGACAGGAAAGAAAATTATTCGAGTTAAACAACACAGAGGAGAAATATTTCAATGGGTTTGATTCTTTTCTTTCATTTTAGTCTAGGTCTATTGTGTGTCTGAGTAAATTGTTAATTCTCTCTACTTTTCTTTCCAATATTGATTGATTTCCTGTATTCTGCCCGTGCTTATAGATAAAAATAGCTGCTTATTTCAAAACAGAATGTCTGCAAAAACAATATGCCTACTATGAATATTAATACATCTAGCATTCCTTTAATTCCTGATGATGTTAAAGAGATATTTCACATTATTTACTCTAGAAATGGTTTTCTTAACATGCCATTGGTCGCTATATGAGCAAAATGCTCATGGTCAATGAAAATCATTTGCTCTTTTAAACAGCGTGTAGTTTCGAACTTGAACCCTGGTGCACCTTCGCACTGCAGTTTTGAGAGAAGGACGGATGCATCGAAATGCACATCTGTGACCTTAAGAAGGGACAGGGAGGGAGGAATTATCAGCGACTGTCAAGGGTGAGCATTTTGCTTCACGCACGACCAGTCACGTTTGCGCTATTTCTGTGTGTGTAATAGTTTTGCTATTGTTGTATGTTGTTTCATAGTTGAAACAGTTCTTTGCACCTTATTGTATTCATGTGTTGTGTAATTAGTGCGTGACGATGGCTTCAAGTCGTGTCATTTTAGCTTGGTTTGACGAAGTTCCTAGTGATCAAGTCGAGGGCGAAACCACACTCTGACTGTGAAAGTGAACACAGTGAACATAATAGGATACTGAACAGTCCGAGTCAGAAGAACATGCCGATGGTACCGTACCTGGAGAAAAATCTATAGCTGGCGAACAACATATGTTTGAGGTAAATGAGAATTTCATGTTTAGTGACAATGTTTATATAGTGAAAGATAAGGTGACAAAGTGGGGCAGACATTCACCAAGAAGAAATCTATGCTCACGTACTTGGGCTGAAAATATAGCAACTCATCCTCCTTGTGTAAAGGGCATTGGAAAAGACGCACACACTATTTTAGCAAGTTGGGAGTTGTTTTTTCCAGATACAGTTATAACCATTTGAGATTTATTACTATTTGTAATTTTATTTGTAATTTTTAGTGTTCTTTATAACCATTTGAGATTTATTCTTATGTTCATTTGATGTGTTAATACATTATACTTGGAATCTGTTGGTATTTATTATGTAAACATGTCATATCATACCGTGAGCATTTTGCTCAACGCGCGGCCACTTGCGTTACTTTCATCCTAGCAACCACTGGCGGGTTAACATGCCAGTAAAACAACCGAGTCATGATACTCGCCTTTAAGGACTTGTAAATACCAACTGACCGAGCTGAGATTTGATGTCACAATCTTGAGTATGTAAATGCATAAGTCCATCAAAATCTGAGAATTTTATCACTGGCCTAAAAGTAAATTGTAAATTATATTATTACCTTCAAGTCAAGGTGAACAACAAGGTTCTGGTGCATGTAGTCCACTCCTTCACAGATCTGTCGCATGAAGAGAATGCAGTCTCTCTCCGTGAGGGTGAAATCGTCTGCCACAACTCGTTCAAATAGCTCTCCACCAGAAATGCTGTTTGAGAAAAATATGCTATTTAACATACTTTATCACTATTATCCAAACATTTGTGTATAAAACAAGGTACCATCAAATCAGGTTATTTCATCCCCCTGGGGAAGTACTGAAATATTCTAAGTCACTTCATCTCAACTGCCATTGAAAAGTTGGTAGCAAAATGTTAAACAGTGTAATCAGAAGCTGATAGAGGGATCTGTCGATATCTGTTCTTCAAGTTTTCAACATTTCGAGTTAGGACAGTTATCTGCGAGAATTAAATTTAAGTAAGTAGCACAGTCTGTATTGTTGGAAAACAGTTTTCTACAATGACGGCAACCATTTTGCATCCTGTATTAAATCTTGACTTATTAGGTAAGTGCCTGGCAATGTATCCTCCCAGTCTTTAGTGAAAATATTAAACAAGGCCCTCACAAACCACTTTTAGATATAATTCCCAGTTAACTTCTGCCACATGATTATAAAAAGAAATACGAGGACCGTTCTTACCAAATCCTGAAAGGATTATTGACTCGTCAAACAGCAGACTTTCTATGATGGCAAGGTCAGCTTCAGCGGAGCTTTTGCCTCCTTACATTACGTACAAAGCTTAATATTTATGCCCTGGATGGATGGAAGGAGGCATAAATGGGTGATGCTACAATAGAAGTGAAAGTGGGCAGTTTGATTTGCAAAGTTTCAAAGACTGGTTTCTGGAAATTTGAGTTGCATATCTAAGGAAATTGTGTGGAAGAAAAATGATAATATGCAACAATATGCACCTAGATCTGGAGGCCATTTGTTTATGTGAAAGCAAAAATATTGGGTTTCTTCTTTTTGTATCAAATTCAACCCACCTCACAACCATTGAACATTGCTTTCTTCCATTCCCTAGAAGTTTCTCGGCAGAAAAGATTGGATGAATGGAAAAATAAAATATGTGAAGGTATCATGGACATACTATTTCCCAGGCTTTAAATCAGCCAATGAAGAAATTGGGGCATAGAAAATAAAGAAAAAGTTGCCAATGTAATCTGTGTATGAGAGTGACTTAGTCTTCCATATTTAACTTACATTGACTGAAGTTACCCCAAATCTGGGGAAACTTCGGACACAATATATCTATCTTTAAACCAGCTAATTGTGTGCAACAAATTTTACCCTATTTGTTCATGCAAAGAAATTGTGAGCATGAGAAGTGAGCACCTAAACAGCTGACCTCTGATGCCACTTCACATCTACACAGATGATGGTGCTCATTTTTTTTTTTTTTTTGAAAATGTACTTAAATAATAGCAAAAGATAATGTATTAGATATGAGATTGCTTTATGAATGATAACTTTTTCTTTTTAGGGAAAATAAATATAGTAGTACTCACTACTCCATGACCATGACCATCTCCCTTGGACTCTCGAATGCAGCAGCAAGTTGAAGTAACTTGGGATGGCGGAGACAATTCATGATGTCAATCTCTTCTTGTACCTTTTCACGGTCCTTGGCTTTAATACAACGAATGAATTTAGCAGCAAATTTTTGACTTGTATCTCGTTCCACCACCTTGTGAACCACTCCATAACGACCTTTTCCCAGCTCCTCAAGGACATCATACTTGGTTTTAAATTCATCACCAGGCTCCACTGTAACCAGCCTAGGCTCAAATGCAGGAGTAAAGCATTCATCTGAAAGAAAATTTCCTTTTATTAGCCAGTTACACTAAACCAACAAATTCAAAAGAAAATGTATTTTAGCATTGTTTCTTATTTTCTTATCAGAGGTCCAATTTATGATGATGATGAGATGATGATACTGCTGATGCTGTTGCTGCTGCTGCTGCTGCTGCTTGTTGTTTAAAGGGGCCCAACATCTAGGTCAATGGCCCCTAATGGTGTGAAATGAGATGAAATATAATGACAATTTAAAAGTCCAAAATCATCCACTGACTGGAATTCAAAACATGATTAAAAATGAATGGATAGACATGAATTTAAAACCGTCAGTGGATCCGACCCACAATGCCCTACATTCCCAGAAACTAGCATTAAACAATAGTATTACTGACCAAGGGACTGCTTCTAAAAAACAATACTGAATCGATGATGCTTGTAGTCTAAAGGGGTCCAAAATCCAGGTCATCGGCCCCTCATAATGGTACTCGTTGCTAGGAAAGTAGAACCATGGTGTTAGTCATGTTTCAGTACTAATTGAAAGTAGCGTAGACTCGCAGTACACCACACATTATGGTACTACTCAGAGGTAATGTAATGCACACATGTAACAGACCTATGGTATTTCTCACATTGCAGCGCCATTTACAGTCAACGCAAACCTATGGTATTCTTCACATAGTTATACTAATCACAGGGACTCTTACTATCCCATGGTGTTCCCCACATAGTGGGTACTAATCATAGGCAAGGCAGACACATGGTGTCACTCATATAATGGTACTCATCACAGGTACTGTAAAACTCACCCTGATTCACACACTGTCGCTATTAATCACAAATCTATTGTGTACCTAACACAGTAGTACTATGCGCAAGTAAAAGCAACCCATTGTGTTCCCTGCGTGATGGTACTAATTACAAGTAGTCTCATGGTTCTAATTCAATCATCCCTTGGTCACCCCTTTTAGTCGCCTCTTACGACAGGCAGGGTATACAGTGGGCGTATTCTTTGTCTGTGTCCCCCACCCACAGGGGGTTCCAATTTATGTTTTTGAAAAACAAAATGATATATAGCATTGCTTTACGATGATGTATATTTGTACTGTTGATTTGTAGGGTCTGATCTGAGGATTGCAAGTTGAGCACCAAGCAATATAGGCTTACAATGAGATGTAAGAATATCCTTACTCTTTCTGTGATTTGATATGTTGTGACATGTTTATTAACTGTTGTATAAAAGCCAATTTCTACTGTATGTACCCTTCTGACCAGATGAAGTTATTTTTTGCTGATGGGAGGCAGAAGTGAGCAAACATCAAAACTGACAGAAGAAATGTCAGGTGGTGAATTTCAAACTGTGTACATTTATACCAAGCATAAACATTTAAGATAGGGGCAGACAGAATGCATTACAAATAACAAGCCCTGAAAGAATGGTATAATATGTCATTTACAGGCTTAACTTGTCAGGACTGGTAACTTTACCTTCAAAAATCACTTAATTCCATCGGAGTAAATTGTGAAGTAAACTGAAAACTCATAAGGTGAAGATAAAGATGGAAAAGAAATGATATAACATCGCAAACATATTCCTATTATTGAGTCCTAGAAAGTAGCCTAAGAACAGAGGGACCGAGCTCGATAGCTGCAGTCGCTTAAGTGGCCAGTATCCAGTATTTGGGAGATAGTGGGTTCGAACCCCACTGTCGGCAGCCCTGAAGATGGTTTTCCGTGGTTTTTCCCAATTTCACACCAGGCAAATGCTGGGGCTGTACCTGAATTAAGGCCACCAACGCTTCCCTCCCATTCCTAGGCCTTTCCTGTCCAATCAACGCCGTAAGACCTATCTGTGTCTGTGCGATGTAAAGCAAAAGAAGAACAGAGGGAAAGTATATTGTGGTACATATAATAAGTCTCAACGTAAGAAATTGTAAATACTGTGAACTTATACACCAAGTGGCTTTATGTAGCAACACTGGTAGAAACTGTCAAGAAGAGTCATTTCTCTCTATACAACATGTTCTCGGAATATAAATGCAATAAAGGGGAGCACAATGCATACAAAAACTATCACAAAATTATTTAATGAATAGGACAAATGCAATTATAACATATCTAAGCAGCAGCAGCAGAATATTGCAGAATGCAGTGAAACAATCAGAAAAATATTAATGTGAAAGTGAAGGTTCTAATGTACAGTATCATAGAAATGAAATAATATTCTCTTAGAAATTAAAAATTAAATCTATACTTGATATTTGCAAAATGAATCTGTTATTTATGAAAAGGGCATAAGTTGTTTTTTGACAAAAAATATGTTTATGGTGGTAAAGAATTCTTTGGGTGTAGATACACCTTTTAATTGTAAAAGAATGTAAGTCTGATTCTTAGACGTGTATGAATCTATTTCGCCTTTTTGCTGTATATATGGCAACTTAAGTCAGCTTATTTATGTGCTCTAAATTGGTTTTTGGTTTTCTCTATTTTGCAGTTGGATGTACTGCTAAATGTGAGAAACACTGGTAAGTTAATCAACTGTTTAGCAGTATGGATTTCAATTATATTAACCTTACAGGTTTATTTATGAAAAGGCATAAGTCACGTATTATTAAAAAATGTTCATATGCTTTTGTTACTTAACTAAATAGCTGGGGTAAAAGGATTCATTTTTAAAATTCATCAAATATATAAAAACAAGTGAATAATGTTAAACATGATATTTCAATAATTTTTAAGAAAAATTTACTGGTTTATTTATGAAAAGGCGTAAGTCAAGTATTCTTCAAAAATGTTCATATGCTTGTGAAAAGTTAAGGAACAAACTTTCGTTGTTAAAACTCTCCAAGTATGTGGTGGAAAATGTTCACGGCCTTATAATTTTCTCCATGATGCTTGGTAAGATTTATTAAGTTTTTCCTATTTCCAGCTGTTGACTTCAGAATTTTATACTTACAGTCAAATATTCCAATGATAAGAATTTTTTTATGTTCCAACAAGTACAACTGCAGTGAAGAAGAATCTGATCCATCCCAGTGAAGATTAAGAATGAGTAAAGTGCAACCCACACAGCAGGATCCTAGTCCTGTACCAGTATCTCCTCTCTCCTTTCTATCTCATGAACCTGTGTTACTTTGTTCATGGCATCATTTGACTTTATGTAGGCATAGTCGCATAAAACAAAAGAATGAGTGCATGGTATTGTATGTTTCATGCAGTATGTATTTTAACAGACTTCATTTAATTCATTATTAAAATATAATTCACCTACCATGTAGGTACCCAAAACAGACATATCTATAGGCTCAATTGTTTCCAAGAAAAGTGTCCCTGCAAGGAACTTATACAAATATCAAGCACTCATTTCATTTTTGAGTGACTGTACATCTTATTTTGACACATTTCACTGAAGTATTTCATCAACTCCTTTTGGTATTCAGCACAAAGAAACTGATAGCTAAGCTTGCAGCAGAGTGATGTGATTGGCATATATTGTAAAACTTGACAATGTATGAAGATTAAGAACCAAGCGATACCTTAATAATAATAATAATAATAATAATAATAATAATAATAATAATAATAATAATAATAATAATAATAATAATAATAATAATAATAATAACAATAACAATAATAACAATAATACATACATACATTATCATTATAGACTGTTATGCCTTTCAGCGTTCAGTCTGCAAGCCTCTGAGAATTTACTAAACGTCGCCACAATCCTCGATTTGCAACTAGTGTTGTGGCCTCATTTAGTTCTATACCTCTTATCTTTAAATCGTTAGAAACAGAGTCTAACCATCGTCGTCTTGGTCTCCCTCTACTTCTCTTACCCTCCATAGCAGAGTCCATTATTCTCCTAGGTAACCTATCCTCCTCCATTCGCCTCACATTACCCCACCACCGAAGCCGGTTTATGCGTACAGCTTCATCCATCGAGTTCATTCCTAAATTAGCCTTTATCTCCTCATTCCGAGTTCCCTCCTGCCGTTGTTCCCACCTGTTTGTACCAGCAATCATTCTTGCTACTTTCATGTCTGTTACTTCTAACTTATGAATAAGATATCCTGAGTCCACCCAGCTTTCGCTCCCATAAAGCAAAGTTGGACTGAAAACAGACCGATGTAAAGATAGTTTCGTCTGGGAGCTGACTTCCTTCTTACAGAATACTGCTGATCGCAACTGCGAGCTCACTGCATTAGCTTTACTACAACTTGATTCAATCTCACTTACTATATTACCATCCTGGGAAAACACACAACCTAAATACTTGAAATTATCGACCTGTTCTAGCTTTGTATCACCAATCTGACATTCAATTCTGTTGGATTTCTTACCTACTGACATCAATTTAGTCTTCGAGAGGCTAATTTGCATACCATACTCATTGCACCTATTTTCAAGTTCCAAGATGTTAGACTGCAGGCTTTCGGCACAGCCTGCCATTAAGACCAAGTCGTCAGCATAGGCCAGGCTGCTTACTACATTTCCACCTAACTGAATCCCTCCCTGCCATTTTATACCTTTCAGCATATGATCCATGTAAACTACAAACAGCAAAGGTGAAAGATTACAGCCTTGTCTAACTCCTGTAAGTACCCTGAACCAAGAACTCATTCTACCATCAATTCTCACTGAAGCCCAATTGTCAACATAAATGCCTTTGATTGATTTTAATAATCTACCTTTAATTCCATAGTCCCCCAGTATAGCGAACATCTTTTCCCTCGGTACCCTGTCATATGCTTTCTCTAGATCTACGAAACATAAACACAACTGCCTATTCCTCTCGTAGCATTTTTCAATTACCTGGCGCATACTGAAAATATGATCCTGACAGCCTCTCTGTGGTCTGAAACCACACTGGTTTTCATCCAACTTCCTCTCAACGACTGATCGCACCCTCCCTTCCAAGATGCCTGTGAATACTTTGCCTGGTATACTAATCAATGAGATACCTCGATAGTTGTTGAAATCCTTCTTGTTCCCTTGCTTATAGATAGGTGCAATTAATGCTTTTGTCCAATCTGAAGGTACCTTACCAACACTCCACGCTAATTTTACTACTCTATGAAGCCATTTCATCCCTGCCTTCCCACTATACTTCACCATTTCAGGTCTAATTTCATCTATTCCTGCTGCCTTATGACAATGGAGTTTATTTACTATCCTTTCCACTTCCTCAAGCATAATTTCACCAACATCATTTTCCTCCTCCCCATGAGCTTGACTGTTTGCAAAACCACCATGATGATTTCCTTTTACATTGAAAAGATGTTCAAAATATTCCCTCCACCTCTCCAGTGATTCCCTGGGATCTGTTATGAGCTCACCTGAATTACTCAAAACACTGTTCATTTCCTTTTTCCCTCCCTTCCTAAGATTCTTTATTACTGTCCAGAAAGGTTTCCCTGCTGCTTGACCTAGCCTTTCCAGGTTATTACCAAAATCTTCCCATGACTTCTTTTTGGATTCAACAACTATTTGTTTCGCTCTGTTTCTTTCATCTACGTACAAATCCCTGTCTGCCTCGGCCCTTGTTTGGAGCCATTTCTGATAAGCCTTCTTTTTACGTTTACAGGCTGCTCTCACTTCATCATTCCACCAAGATGTTCGCCTTTTCCCATCTTTACACACAGTTGTTTGTAGGCATTCCCTTGCTGTTTCTACTACAGCATCCCTGTATGCCACCCATTCACTTTCTATATCCTGAACCTGCTTACTGTCTACTGTTTGAAACTTCTCACTAATCATATCCATGTACTTCTGTCTAATTTTCTCGTCCTGGAGATTTTCTACCCTTATTCGTTTGCAGACAGATTTCACTTTCTCTACCCTAGGCCTAGAGATACTTAGTTCACTACAGATCAGATAATGGTCTATATCATCGAAAAATCCCCGAAAAACTCGTACATTCCTAAAAGATTTCCAGAATTCAAAGTCTGTTAAGATATAGTCTATTATGGATCTGGTACCCCTAGCCTCCCATGTGTAGCGGTGAATAGCCTTATGCTTGAAGAATGTATTCGTAACAGCTAAACCCATACTAGCACAGAAGTCCAGCAAACGCTTCCCATTCCCATTAGCTTCCATATCTTCCCCACATTTACCAATCACCCTTTCGTATCCTTCAGTTCTATTCCCAAATCTCGCATTGAAATCGCCCATTAGCACTATTCTATCCTTGCTGTTGACCCTGACCACAATGTCACTCAATGCTTCATAAAACTTGTCCACTTCATCCTCATCTGCACCCTCACATGGTGAATACACGGACACAATTCTTGTCCTAATTCCTCCCACTGACAAATCTACCCACATCATTCGCTCACTTACGTGCCTAACAGAAACTATGTTGCGTGCAATGGTATTCCTAATAAAGAGCCCTACCCCAGACTCTGCCCTTCCCTTTCTAACACCCGTCAAGTACACTTTATAATCTCCTATCTCTTCCTCCTTATCTCCCCTTACCCGAATATCACTTACTCCTAGCACATCCAGATGCATCCTCTTTGCTGACTCAGCAAGTTCTACCTTCTTTCTTCCATAAGCCCCATTAATATTGATAGCTCCCCATCGAATTCCATTTCGTTCGCCAAGTTGTTTCCAAGGAGTCCCTCGCCTGTCAAATGGGAGTGGGACTCCATTACTCCCATAGGTCCAAGGCTTGCTTAAAGTGTTCTGAGCTCGGTAAATTCATGAAGCAGGATGCTGCCCTACTTGCACATAGTCCAAGTGAGGATCTCTCCTCTAACGGGTTATGGACCACCGGTGAATTGTGTAGTCCTAGCCGCCTGAGCACAAGGAGGGCCACGACTCAGAATATGTCCGAGATGCCCACTCCCATTCCATAGCAACTGGTATCCCGACTCTCAGGACCACTTACTAGGCCACTCAGCCGTTGCCCATGGTTCACGAACTAGGACGTGACTACAGTAACCCACCAACATGAACCAAAACAATAATAACAACAATAATAATAATAATCCTAAAGAAATTTAAGTTCCCTTATACATTTGAATAAAATAGGGGAGCATGATTAGCTCAGCAGCTTAGCTGCTGGCTTCCCACCTGAAAGGCTGAGGATCAAATCCCGGTCGATTCTAGATTGAGATTTTCATCTCAAAAATCACATGGCGTCAGGAAGGGCATCTGGTCTTAAATCCCCGGCCAAAACTGAAATGAGCCTTGGAAGTTTCAGTGACCCCAGACATTACTGGGACAAGCTGAAGAAAGTTATATAGTTGAATAAAATACAGTAGACTGATCTTCATACATCATTGTCAGTTTGTATCGTCTGCCAATTTTATTTAGCCCCTTTTCTTTAAACCCTTATAGGAATAATTGTACCTACTAATTTAAGAATATCCTTATTGTTCTACCATTGTGGAGAATAATGTTGTAAAAACCGATCATGCCTTAGCCATTGCAGAGCTGCCCTCAACAGCATCGCCTCAATATACCTTGCTCACTTATGAAAGGGAAAAGCAATACCAAAAGCTCGTTCTCCTACCACTGGAATCATGTTTTACTTATTATTTACTCCTCCATGCTCAGAGCACTCTGATTTAATTCACAGAATAGTTGTGTTGTAATTCTCTGGTACACATTATCAACATTTAATAATAATCATCACTTGACTGACATACACAGTTCAAAAAAATTAGGGGAACATGTTTTTGAATGTATGCCATGCTCCACAAAACAATACCTTATGCCCAGGTATATTAAAAACTACACCTTTATTCTTTACCGTTGAAGTATACAAAAGAACATCGATGGATTCGCGTTCATTTTCAGAACACAAATGGAAATGTTCAAATAGGGGTGAAAACAACGTGATAACAGTCCTCCAGGGTGAATTTTTATCACAGTTTGAGAGCTTTAGTATGGTGTATGTACTCCACGAGCATTTATCACAGCTTGGCACCTACGTGGCATGCTCTGTATAGGCCAACGGAGGTCACGTTTCGGTATTAGGTCCCATTCTTTAATGAGAGCCTGTTCGAGGTCTTGAAGAGTCTGCGGTAGAACAGGACTCCCACGAACACTTCTGCCAAGCCTATCCCACACATGCTTGATGGAATTAAGGTCAGGACTCACTGCTGGCCATTCCATCTCTTGAATGTTCAGTTCTCGTAAGACAGCTATGGTGATGCGCGCTACATGAGACCTGGCATTGGCGTGCACGAATATGAATTCAGGGCCAACACCATATACAGCAACCAACACATGCTGTAGCAGTATCTGCTCGATGTACCCCACAGCAGTAAGATTACCATGGACGACGACAAGATCCATAAGGCCATCAATACTGATGCCACCCCACAGCATCACAGAACCTTGTCCGAATCTGTCACCTTCCTGGACACCACGGTGTCTTCATACACGTTGACGTCCATCACGCTGTGTCAGGGAAAATTTGGACTCGTCTGAACAACACAGGTCTCCATTGGCAAAGTTTCCAGCTGATATGGGTACGGGCAAACAGAAGGCCAGCTGCGCGAAGTTGCTGCGTTAAACGGGGCACTCGAACAGGATGTCTGGGTCGTAAAGACACTTCTCTTAACCTGTTCCTTACTGTCTGGTCAGACACTGACTCCAGTGACCCTCCTGAGGTATTGTTGCAGTTCGCTGGCATTTGCTGAACGACGCTGCAATGCACAGATGGTCAGATATCGGTCATCCTGTGGGGTTGTCATGCGTCCACGACCTTGTCCAACCCTCCTTGTAAACTGGCCTGTCTCAATGTAGCGATTCCACAAGTGGTGAATAACTGACAAGAGACACTGAGATCCACAGCAACATAACGAAAAGTCCATCCTTCCTGGATCAAAGTGACTGCCCTTATGTCTTGAACCTCGTTAAGATGTCTCATAGGATGTGCTGGTTGACGTACAACGTGCTCAAATGACCGCAGTAGTCTGTGTAACTCACAACAACACATGGACGCACCGCTATTCACTTTGTTTCGTGGGGTCACCTGACAGTTTAATGCATGACTACGCCTATAGATGGAGTAGAACTTCGATTTGACACCCTGAGTATTTATGATCTCAAGGTATGCTGTATGACCATTGGAACTCCATCTACCAAATTAACGTTCACATACTGGACGTTACAAAACATGTTCCCCTCATTTTTTTGAACTGTGTAGAACAAACATAAAATTTATTTATAATTAACCAGAGTAAAGAACTATTTCTAATGTAAGTTCATGTAACAGGGTTCTTAACTTAATAGAAGATACTTCTTAGCATTCACTGATCAGAAGAATGAGACTTCAACAGTAGGAATTGACCTGCTACTACCACATAACTCTCAGATCCTGTCTTAAACCAATTTCTCAAAGTTGAAAATATGCAATATTGCAGTAAACAGGTTCTACAGGGTGTTCCAAAAGTCCCTTTACCTCCCCCTTACTTAATTGTGTACTATATGCTTTTTCTTGCTGCAGGTGATATTGGTTCATAAATATAATGGCGATGAATCTAATTATACCCTGGAACAATGAATTGTCGTGAGTACCTGGGCTCATGAATGACATCACACCGGAAAAATAACTGAGCATCGAAGACACTGGGGCAGAGAAAATAAAGAAAAAGTGGCCAATGTAACCTGTGTATGATAGTAACTTTGTCTTCCATATTTAACTTACACTGGCCGAAGTTGTCTCCTGACAACAAACAGCAGCAGCTCAGTTTCGATATCAGCTGTAACTATAAAGTTACATTTCATACTGCATTGTAAAGAAATCTCCATTTCTCAGACCAGCCACAACCAAACACAGGCACAAGATGTATTTTTCTGTGGTCGATTGTTATAAACATAGTTGATCTATGGGGAAACTTAAGCCAAAATTGATCTATCTTTAAACCAGCTAAACATACCAAAAGCAAAGGACACTGTTCAATTTAACAACACAATTATAAAATAATGTAAAGTGATTGTGGAAGGCTTCCGAATACATCTGAAAATGGTTCGAATCAAGCATGTTATATTCACAGTGTAAATAACTCAAAAATATATTTGATGTAAGTTCAGTACCTATCAAGAGATGGAAGTGAAATCCATAATAAAAAGAGTAAATAAAAATCAACTGCAGGGCCAGATCATATTTCTCCTGACAACTAACGACAGCAGCTCAATTTTGATATCAGCTGCAGCTATAAAATTACGTTTCGTACTGCATTGTAAAGAACTCTCCATTTCTCAGATCAGCCACAACCAAACACAGGCACAAGATGTATTTTTCTGTGGTCGATTGTTATAAACATAGTTGATGTAATTGATATCTGAAGAGTTTCTCCAATGGAGACAGATGAATACACAGTAAGATTCATTGCTACTGAACAGAATTTTCTGAGACAGATGATCACAATATTAAATAATGTTTTAGCATTCTTATGTCCATTACTTCAGTTTATCTGCACATAATTTGATGGCAGAAAACCAAACATTATGTATCAATAAATCTTCTTTGTTGATAATGTCATTATTTTTAAAATTCCTCATGATACAAACTTTGGAAATGTCCTATTTTGGACATTTAAAAATGATTACATGGAAAGATTACAAATTTCTATAACCAGCCAAATGCTGAAAATATGGAAATTCAATTATTCTGCAGAATGAATGAAACAGAGCTATGAAAATGAGCTTTGCTTTAGCATATGCAAATGCATCTTGATATTGTGCATTTGTAAAGAAATGTGTTGGGAATTCATAAAAATTAGGGCTTAATACACTGCAAGTACTCAGTTTTCTTCTGCTCCTTATATGAAAAATAAGTGATTAAGCTCAATTAAGTCTAGGATTTCTAATGAAAATTGTCAAACCATCTATAATTAAAAAAAGGAAGTGTTTGTCTGCCTGTGTGCGATACCCAGCAAAATCTACAGCACGCAGAGATCTGAAATTTTGAACATAGGTAGATGGGAGGGGGTCCGAATGTACCTCAAAGCCGCAATTTTCATTTTAGCTTTCGTTGGTGAGTTATGAATGAAAAACCATCGGAAAACATGTATTGGAATATGGCAATCCAATGTGCTGTCACCAAGATTATATGCATAGAGTCGCTGTCGCTAGGCAACGTACATAAGGTAAGTAGAGAACACAATTCAAGAAGCCAAATTTACATCCATGGCGTAGGAAGCCGTTTTTGGTCTTATATGGTGCAAGAGCACATAAAGTCTTGAGCTATTTGAGAGGAGTGGGCTATGTGCTGGCACCAGGTTACATCCTCTTCATTCTTACTATCATGTATCATGTCATTCACTTCATCTCATTAACTCATCTGATTAGGTTGACGTCATGAAAGATATCCGGTCGTAAAAACTTGCTACGAAGATTGATCTCACTTCTGCCCAGCCAAAACTACGGCAAACAAAGATCTGAAATGTTTGTCGTAGGTGGGCAAAGGTTTTCACCTAAGACACACGGCTGTGTCTAAAAGCAATTCTTGCACCAAGACATGAAGCTGTCAACGTCAATAAGCAACACTCACAAGAATTATCCGGCTACCATGTTTTCTTTCAACTAACTCAATCTCATGTTTTATTATTTCATTTAGGGAAAACATAGGCTATAGTAAAGAAGATTACATTATAATAAACACGCACAGATCTGAAATTTTTAATATTCGTGGCCACAGCATTTCACCAATTACGCATGGCTATGTCAAAGAGCAATTCTTGCTCCAAGAAGTGAAGCTGTCAACATCATCAACAAGCAACTTTTACAAGAATTACCCAATGTTCTACAGAGTTACTAGTCTATCGACTACACGGCAGAGCTTTTGAAAGACTTGGAGTCACCTGGAGTACCCTTGAACATCTCAGAGTGGATGATTGTGGCACCGATTATCCTTCTTAAGAATAAGAATCCTGCCCTCTGCAATGAAAACAACTGAAACTGATGACTAATATTATTGAAGCCATTCTCATGATTGGGCATGCCATGAGCGAAGTAATATTCATTCCTTGTATTTGAATAATTTCTTTGGATATACAATTTAAGTTTAGATGTCTGCAGTTCCCTGTTTGTTTCAGTTTCGCTATGAACATCAACGAGGCACAAGAACAATCTCTTAAAGTTATAGGACTCCATCTTCAAAAAGACTGCTTCTCCCATTGTCAACTGTATGTGGTTTGTTCAAGAGTTGGAAAGGGAAACGCACTATATATCTTAGTTCCATTTGGAAGGACACTAATATAGTTCAACCGGAAGACTTATAGGGAAAAAATAGTTTTTTATTATACAAAACAGTTGAATTAATAAACGCGGGCAAAGCCGTGGGTACATGCTATTTTATTAAATGAATGGGAAGAAACCCAGATAAACACAGGAAAAGGAAAGAGAATGACCTGATCTGCAATCATTTGTTCCTTTCCAATACTTTGCATGACTGAAATGGAATACTATGCAAGCTGGCTTTTGTGACATGGGTTGAGTAGCTGTAAGCTTAAATTCAGGAGATATCTGGTTCAAACCCCACTGAAGATGGCTTTTGGAGATTCCCCATTTTCACACTGGGCAATTTGACAGTGTTGGCCTCTACCTTCCCTGTTCTGTCCCACCATAGCCAAAAATCTGGAACAAGTTAGTGTATTACTGAACTGCTAGCAAAGAAAAGATGAAAGAAATTTGAATAGACAATGGCTCATAAATGGCAATGTTGATGCAACAACCAGGTGACCTAGTAAAACCTCTGAATTCTTGTCCAAATCAATAAGCCTACTCCAGTCTAACCTAGTCAGCATTCGGTGGCAGACGTATTGTGTGGAGGTGTCAGGAGAGCCGGCATGGAATGTGAATGGTGGCCAGTAATGTAATTTGAGAGGGAAGAGGAAGATTGGCGTGGATCAATGTCGTGTGGCTATTGGAAGATGGCAGATGAAAGGGAAAAAGGAGATAGACAGAAATAAAGGAAGTATAATGGAAACAAGAATGATGGACGAGATGATATTGGCGGCAGTGGTGATTATGATACTACTAGTTATAGGAGGAGTAGAGGTAAACCCCGGCCCAACTTCTAGTGGCAACATGAACTGGGAAGACGTGGAGGTCATTAGAAAAGTGGTGAAAGAAGTGGTGGAAGAAGTATGCCCGTTTGAGCAGATTAAGAATATGATGAAAGAGCAAATGAAAGAACTTTAGCATATAAGGCGGTGGATACAGGGAAAAACAGACGAGATAATGAGTAGAGTAGAAACCAATGAGAGAGAGATCATATCACTGAAGTCAAAAATAAGGGAGATGGAAGGAGAGGTGGTGAAGTTGCGAGCGGAATTTGAAGACTGTAACCGAGAACGGAGGAAGAAATGCCTATTCATATAAGGAGTACCGGAAGACAAAGCAGAAGATAAAGTACTGACAACCTACAAAGTTATGGGAGTCATCCAGAAAATGATGAGAATTAATTTTAGCGAAGTCGATATTGATGATGTAGAAAGGATAGGTAAAAAACGGGGTGATAGACCGATAAAACTGAAGCTATTCTCCACCTTGATGGCGGAAGTAGTGATAAGAAGTGCAGATAACATACGGAGCACAAAAATTTGGATTAAAGAAGACATTGGTAGAGAAGGGGTAAAGAACATAAACACTCTGAAGAAACATTTGGCCAGGGCTAAATTACAGGGGTTAAGAGCTCATATTAAGGGTCAAAAATTAGTAGTGACCAACGGTACTTGGACTAGAATGTGGACTGCGAAGAAATTACGAGAAATGGAAGATGACAGGAATGACGAAGTGGTAGTGGGAAAGAGAGTGGAGGAAAGACAAGCCAGAGACTGTAAAGTGGGGGATGAAGGACATGGAGGCAAAGAAACAAGGATAATAAGGTAAAGGAACCAAGCTCGCAGCATGAAGGAAGTAACTTGATAGATTTGTTAGCCATAGCGAACAGGGAGGTAATGGCAGAGTTGAGGAGTGTGATAAGGAAGGAAACCAGGGAGACCTGGGCATTAACGAAGGAGTCCAGGACGGAGGCCAGTTGGAGAGAAGACAGAAGGATACAGGGAGAGATTGTGGGAGTAGAAACACAGAACGGAACAAGAGCAAGCAAACGAAGTGAAAACATGACTGGGAAGCAAGAAGAAGCAAGAGGTGCCCTAGTGAGAGGGAGAAGTCTGAGCCTAAGAGAGTTATGGGGCAAAAAGAACAGAGTAGACGAAGGCATAGTGACAAGAAGCAAAAAGTTAATGTGTAGTGAGAAGTAAATGGCTGTATACACGATAATAGTGGAGTGTGTGCGTGTTATTCATAACTATGTTAAGAGCGAGTAAACGACAGGTGTGATAGAAGAGGCAAGTTTCCAGATGGTCAAGTGTGTAGTGAATGAGGAAGAGGGTGAGACAAATTGGTCAGATGATAAGGAGAAAGGTAATATCTGGTGACGGTTGGTTTATGAGCTGGGGTCCTAGTTATCCTAGTTATAAGTGAGTGAGCATGGCTTCATTTAAGGTAGTGAGTGGCATGGGTTCTAAAGTTAACAAATATAGTGAATTAATAGAGGTTGAAGAGTGATCAACAAGAAAGAAATGTAAAGTGTAGTAAACTGCACATCGGCACTACAGTGGAGATAACACGTAGTCAGGTTAGCAATATAAGTAGAATATAAGAAAGGTCAGTGTCTAAGAGAGAATGTGCTGAGTGCGAACCCAGCCGGAAGTGGAACAGTCTGTGGTCTAGTGCAAACTCAGCCCGACACAGCACTGTACTCTGCTCAGTTATATGTTGCCAGTTTTAGTTTCACATTGCCATTAATGCCATACAGTCTATAGATGGAATTACCCTGTTGCAATAGTTCTTTTAGTCTTCGTTTTATCCCTTTTCTTAATAGCAATATTGAGTTTTTACATTTTATTATTATCATCATTTTCAGTACTACTAGCTTTCGTTTATCCTTGGTCTTAATAGCAATATTGAGATTTCTTGAGGTTTTGTTTATATCTGAAAAGATAACATTGACTCATGGACATTTGATTATTATTATTTCCAGCAACTTTGTTTTTCCACATTTGGTGTTAGCTATGTTTACTATACGAGTATGATTTTATGTGTATAGCATCTTAAGCTGTCTAGGTTGGGCACTATTATTTTTCTCCCTTAATGGATCAATAAGGCTTCATCGTTGTAGATCTGGAAGAAAAATAAAGGCTTTACTTACAATAAGCCTACTCCCAGGTCCAAAACACCCTGCCACAAAATACTTTGAAGCCAGGAAGGTTAAACGTGATGCTCTAATTCAAAGATCTTATAAAAATCAATCTAACCCAGAATGCATGACCAAAAGGGACTGAAAGAAGAGGTGCAATAAACACAGATACGAAGAAATGCAGTTTCTCTACTACAACCAAAGGTGGAAAGTTTATCAGGAAAGTTCTCAACCAACAAATGTCAACTTGTAATTTAAGTGTTGAAGATTTTGATGACCATTTCTCTTCCATCTTTTCCACTCCCAATAATTGAATAAGGGAAGAGTATCCAGACTGCACGAATAAAGCGCAGCGGGTAGCACTCAACGAATCTTATGAGACAGCAGTGAGCAAGCAAGAAATAACTCTTGTGACAAGTAAAATAGCAGCTGACATATACCCCAGTCCTGACAACGCAAGGTTATAGTCCGAGCAGTGAAGGACAACTTAGTATCCATTATAATTACAAAAATCGCTATGATACTGGATACGTTCCAACACTTTTCCATCAGGCTCATACCATCTTGCTGTTCAAAGGAGACTACGTAAATCCATCAAGCTGGTGACCTATAACTATATGTTCCGTATTACGAAGTATTATTGAGAGGGTTTTTGAGGCCAGGTTGAGGCTTTTGTGCAATTTAGGGAGCATCAGACTAGTTTCACTAGGTCACCCGGTTGTCTCGTCAACATTGCTATTCCGAGGCCCATTCTTTAACTGTTTAACATGCTAAACTTGGAAAGCATGACTTAAACCTGATTTCTCTCGACATAAGTAAAAAAGCCTTTGACAATGTCAACCACTCACCTCTAAAACAATTTAATTGTTCTGAATGCCCCTCTTAATTAACAAGAATAATTTGCAATCTACAAGAAAATAATTTCACCCATTTCTAGGTCAACGCGAGAAGGTCTAAACCTATCATTTTTGTGTCGTAGAATAATTCAAGGGTCCCCATTGTCACTTACCTTATACAATATCACTACTGACCACATAAGAACTCTGAAAACAAGTAATGAATATGAATACACTATGGGTGATGGGTTAACTCCACTGACAATTCTGGGATTTGCTGATGATACTGTAATGGAAGAAAACAATCAGCTCTCGAAATCAACTTAGCAACTGAGAGATTTCAGGAATTGGGGTTAAAAATATGTGCAAATGAATCAATAGGCATAGACATTAAAAAAAGGAAAAATCAGCAGTGGGAACTTATGCATATGAAATGAAGGAATTATTTGTGTGTTTCCAGACCAGAATACATTAAATACTTGGGAATTAACTGATATTGTATTTGATCCTAAGCAATCTATCACATTACTGCAAGTGAAACCAAATGCTCTGGCAACTTCTCCTTGGCTAACACCCTAAATTCATCCATGTTTCGTACATTGATATATCATTTCCTGTCCACCACACTGGAAAAAATCCCCAATGATTTTTAAATGATGTCAACAAAATGATTAAGAGTACTCTAAAGGAGATTTTATCACTTCCAGCAGACACACTGGATGTACTAATCTGATGCTTGTTGTTGTAAGGGGCCTAACATCTAGGTCATCGGCCCCTGATGGTACGAAATGAGACGAAATGCAATGACAAAATAAAAACCCAAAATCCTCCACTGACCAGAATTCAAAGCGTGAGGACAAAAAATAAACAGATGGATATGAAGTTAAAACAATCAGTGGAGACGACCCGCAATGCCTCAGTCTCAGAAACTGTTGGAAAACAATAGTAATACTGACCAAGGGACTGCTTCTATAGCTCAATACTGAATCGATGATGCTTGCAAGCTAAAGGGGTCCAAAATATAAGTCATCGGCCTCTCATAATGATACTTATCGCTTGGAAAGTCAAACCATGGTATTTGACATGGTGCAGTATCGCAGACTCGCAGTATTCCACACATTATGGTACTACTCACAGGTAATGAAATTCACACATGTAATACAGACCTATGGTGTTTCACACATAGCGGCGCCATTTACAGGCAATGCAAACCTATGGTTTTCATCACGTAAGTGTACTAACCACAGGGACTCGTACTATCCCGTGGTGTTCCTTATATAGTGGGTACTAATCACAGGCAAGCCAGAACCCTGGTATCACTCATATAGTGCTACTAATCACAGGTACCATAAAAGCCTGACCGCACGGTGCTCCTGATTGCTACTAATCAAAAACCTATTTGGTACCTAACATAGTGGTACTACACGCAAGTAATAGGGACCCATGGTGTTCCCCGCATGGTGGTACTAATCACAAGTAGTTTCATGGTTCTAATCCAATCATCCCTTGGTCGCTCCTTTTAGTCGCCTCTTACGACAGTCAGGGGATACCGTGGGTGTATTCTTTGTCTGCATTCCCCACCCACAGGGGGTTGTGTATTTGGTCCATGAGAGATATTTTATTTCCCTCAAGTCCGCCGGCAAGCCGGTTAGGATCCCCCTATCCGCCAGCTGGGACGCGCCATGTGGGAGTATCACCTCTGCCCCTGCTACGCCAGCGTAGTAGGTTCATGGGATGTACTAATCTATTCTGCCAAAGCAGATAAAACCATCTAACATCCTCTGGAAAGCTGGCGATAAGAACATTGCAGCAATGAGAAACCTCAAAGTCGAAACTGCATATTGCGTGTCCACGCTTAACATCGAATGTCTCACCGAAAATGCTGTTAAATTGCAGAAAGGTGACAGCCTGTTGGACACCATGAAACTCAAGAGACCTCTTGAGATCAAGGGACCAGAAAGGCAAAGGAGTTCCCTCCAACCAACTGGTGGATAAGAAAAACGGGTAGACTCAAAAGCACTGAGTGGAAATATGCTCTCCAAATGACAGCAAATATATCCTCTGCCCATGCCATACCAGGCAGATCCAAAGACTAACCAGTGCAGACGTGGTGAGATTGAAACTTTGCCACATGTCTTAGAATCTTGCACATTCGGCAAATGCCTATGAAACACCAGACACCATCTCATCCGGTCTCCTTGGCTGATACACTATGTGGAAAAGGGCATCTAGTACATGAAGAGGCCCATGGCCTTGCAGTTGACTGTGGAACAAGACAAATCAACATTTCCATCTTCAAACACGGAAAAAAGGGTTCCATTCTCAAACCAACAGATTTGAATCACATGCACAACACGGGCACAGCCCTCTGCAGTCGACGACTGAAAAAAGGATATATCCACCGACTATTCCCTGTTATCTCAATAATTACAACCTTGGGGTCGTAGGACTCAATGCTGTGTGCAAGGGGTACCATACCTCAACTGCTAGTTACGACAAATTGGTGTGCCAAATGAGACCATTGTGAGCTGGGGTATACATACATTGAAAGCCTCGATATCGCAATCATGACACATCACCTCTACACTCCACCCTCATTAAGGATTATTCTCTCTACTTTATCATTAGAATTATTGCTTATCTTTTGTTCTATATTGTTGCTATTTTACTAAATTTATATTGTGTGATTTTCTTTGTCGGTTTGGCAACCTCAATCATTTGAGGAAGGATAAATAGTATTAAATATGACTTTTTGACTTCACGATGGGGAATCCTTAGTGAACCAAGCATGCCTTTACCACCTTAAATAGGCAACCTCCTTGTATAATAATAATGCCATCCAATTTTCAGTACTTATGAACTGCCATTATCTATGGTAAATAAGCATCTTGAAATATGCCACTCATTTTTACAATCAAGGCAATGTTATGTTTGATAGGTAAAGTAATGCTGCTTTTAAACTTGAGTGAATGTAGAAACATAGTTAAAATATAGAAGAAGTAGTTCGTGCATAATTAATTACCTTCAAGATCAACTTGGAATGAGAAGGGTGCAGACTCCATGCTGGGTTCACTTTCTCCGTGAATGTTCTCAGCCCGAACCCTGAACACGTAGCTGTCACCAGGTGTTAGGTCGCGAACAACATAAGATAGTGAATGAGACCTGAAACATATTCGTTCATTAGTATGTAGAAAAAAATACTGTACTAAAATTTAAAAGAAAATCCTGCTGTACATGTCTTAAGATTTATTCAAAATACTATAATGAAAATTGTCTTAGAATGTGAGCAAAAAATTATATGGTGGTAATTTATGGATTAATTGTTCATGCCTTCTGTGGAATTCACTGTACAGGGTTATTCTAAATGATTGTCGGGGTTTCATGAATTTTTTTTTTTTTTTTTTTTTTTTTTTTTGAAAACGTGGAAAACGTACCATTTGTATTGTTGCAGTAATGGTTAAACAAACTGAGTTTTGGTTTGCATCAACTGTAGTACATAAATTACTACCAGATGGCAGTAATAGCAGTGTTTAACAAAATGGCAGTTACCGATAAGGAGAAAGCTTTTTGTACTCTTGAGTTTCATCAACACCGATCCATTACCAGAGTCCAGGGCCATTTTCTGACAAAATACGGGAAGGAGCCTCCGTAGCTTCATCACTGAAAACTACTCTGTCAAGAAAACCATCATCTTCTTCAATCCGTTCCTGCAGTGCCATGCAAAAGTTGAAACGTAGGGCTTGGTCATTAGCTGTTAGAGCTTGACGCAATTGTAGGCGATGTGGCTTTACCTTTAGGCACCTTCGTAACACACGCCATACTGTGGTTTGAGGAACTTGCAGTTCCCTGCTACATCTCGTAGTTGATTTCTTAGGAATACGGAGACAAACGCCCCTAATCCGAATCTCACCCTCTTCTGACACAGCGGGACTCCCATTGCTTTTCTCTTTGCACAAACAACCTGTATCCACAAATTGTGCGTACCATCTACGAATAGAGTTGTCAGAAGGAGGCTCCTTCCCGTATTTTGTCCGAAACTGGCGCTGGACTCTGATAACGAATCGGTGTTGATGAAATTCAAGAGTACAAAAAGCTTTCTTCTTATCGCTAATTGCCATTTTGTTAAACACTGTTATTACTGCCATCTGGTGGTAACTTATGTACTATACTTAATGCAAAACAAAACTTTCAGAGTTTGTCTAACCGTTACTGCGACAATAAAAATGGTACGTTTTCCACATTTTCAAGAAAAAATTCACGAAACCCTGACAATCATTTAGAGTAACCCTGTATAATAATAATAATAATAATAATAATAATAATAATAATAATAATAATAATTTTGTTTGCCCGGCTGAGTGGATCAGATGAACTAAGCAGGTTCAATCTTCGCTCAGTCTAATAGTATTTGAAGGTGCTCACTTATATCAGCCTCATGTCTGTAGACTTACCAGCATGTAAAAGAACTCCTGTGGGACAAAATTCTAGCATCTTGCCATCTCCAAACACTGTAACAGTAGTTAATATTTGTTTATCATCCTTTCAATTCTTAGAAATTTTAAGAGACCACAGAGTTTTGGAATTTTATCATGTAACAGTTAATTAACATGCCAGGAGTCAACAACATGGAGTTGTCACATTTGAATACCCTCAATTGCTGATGCTGATTTACATACTAATTACTTATGAGTAAACATTTCAATGAACGCATAAAGCCGAGCAAACTTTTAATGGAGAATATATAGTTTGTTCCCGACTAAGGAATACATACCTCCAAATCAAAATATGTATCACAATTCCAAGCAAGCTTGTAAATATAGGCAACTATTGATATTGTGATCACAGCAATGGAACTCCCACCGAGTGAGTTTACCGCATGGGTAGGGTCACGTAGTTGTGAGCTTGCATTCGGGAGATGGTGGGTTTGAGTCTCGCCATTGTCAGCCCTGAATACAGTTATTTTAGTTGTTAGGTTCATAAAGCAGTTAGCTTCAGGCAGCTCTGAGTATGGTTTCCCATTTTCGCACCAGGAAAATGCTGGGGCTGTACCGTAAGGCCTCAACCGCTACCTTCCAAACTTAGCCTTTTCCCATCCTCGCGTTGTCGGAAACCTTCGTCGTGTAGGAGTGATGTTGAAGCAAAAAAATAGAGCCTCCAGTTTTACATGGAATCCAACCATAAGGGTGTGACATTTCGAAGATCCCACATGCATTGGCTGGAAAATCACAACTCAAGTCGTACCTATGCGTGGACTTCACATTAGGCTTCACCAGTTCGTTCTACACTCGAAAAGCAGTGGGTTAAGGGAAAACTTCTGCAGATTCAGAGAGGAAACGTCCTTCGAATGTCTCGTGCCTATCGCATAATATCTACACTTGTCATCGCTGGAATTGAGCCCCCTGTTCTTTACTGCCATCGGAACGGCCTAACTCACGTTGATGAAGAGGAAACCTCCGCTGCACCAATTCTCGAAACCACAGTGGAGAAGATCGGACACCCTAGTATCTTCAAGACTTACGTTTGCTATAGCTGCTCGCTCAACCGTGACTACAACATTACACAAACGATTGTCTCACACCTAACATCGCTGAATCTGACAAAGTGGGATGCGCATTCGTCGTCTGCGAGAACCTGGCGAGAACAACAGTGAAGTGTTTTCAGCCCGGTATAAATTGTCATCCAACTGCTCAGTATTTCAAGCTGAGCTATGGACCATCAATTCTGCCGTGGAGTGGTGTGAACACAACAGGAGTGCTCCGATACTACGTGATAGTGGTGGGCGAAACTCTCGTTCGAGATACTCGAGACTGACGTCACCACTCTCGATGCATCTTCGAGATCTACGTAGAGATGGGCATAACTCTCGTTTGAGATACTCGAGCCTGACGTCACTTTCTCGATGCATCTCGAGGCACGCTCCAATTGAACCTCAGCCAGGACGAATATAGCAGAAACAGAAATGATTAGTAAACATCGAACTCGAACTGTTAGCGTGGCTCAGTTGGCTAAATATCATCGTTTGGCATTATCATCCGCTACGTTTTGTAGCGGTTCGAATCTTATCTTCAAATATTTTTGTTTGTTCTTGTTTTGCCATCGGAGTTTCGGCTACCAAACACACACCTGTTCGTGCAGAAACAACCAGATCGCTAATATAATTAATTAATTGTAACGTTACTAAATATACAAAATAACCAATAGATAATAAAATCTCTTCCACTCCAACACATGCAATATACACCAATCATAATGTAAACAAACCTGATTACCTCGTGGCCATGTCATCAGATCAGTTAGCTTTGTATCTGTATTGCACTGAAAATAGTACTCATAATAATGTTGTGTTACGTCAGTCCTAAATGCTAGTTCTTGACAGACGCCTGGGTGTGGGAATTTTGTCCCGCAGGAGTTCATTAACGTGCTGGAAGCCAACGACATGGAATTGTTACCTTTAAAACAGTAGGTGCACTGACAGAACATATTGAACACACTGGGATAAAGATGTAGGGCCTACGTGTTTCGACAGAGGGTTATCGCACTACTCTGTGTTCGGTATTGTACGTTTTGGTTATTACATATTACAGGCTTTGTTTCTCTCAGTTTTGTGTTGTACGTTTTGGTTATTGAATATTGCAGACCTTTTCTCTGTTGTCAAGGTATTTTAACAGAAATAAGTTTGTTTGCGGTAATAAAACCGAATAAATCATCATTTAATTACCGGTTCTACTCTATAACGAAACACCGGAGACCACGGGTACCTTATACCAATATACACAGAAGGTTTCCCTGAACAATTTCCGAAAATTTGTCGATGGAGTTCGGCTTCATCCTGTATACGTGCCTTCAGGTCCGTTTTCAAGGAAACGATCTACTTGTTACCATACTTACATAAAAGTATCGATAGTCCAGAAGGAGACTTAACCCGAGAACGAGTCCCTCATCGGATACATGCACACATATAGCAGTATATGCCATTACCGGTATATTTTACTTTCTGTTCAAATTATTACACAACTCGATACGTCGTAAAAGACATCGTTTCAATAAAATGTTAAAAATATATCACACTCTTCATTACTATTTATTTCACAAACCCAGTCCCCGAACCATAGGAACTAATCAATGAAGGATAAAATATCTTACCTAGCCGAGAATCGAACCCAGAGACCCTTGGACGAAACGCCAGTACGCTAACCAATTCGCCACGGAAGCGGACAATGGTTAAGAAAAATGCAGGAAGTACAGGTAGGGAAGTTGACTGCGAGTAGATTATAAAGTACCGTAGTTGGCGTATCGTCATTACTTGTTATAATGATGTTATTTGCTTTACGTCCCACTAACTACTTATTAAGGTTTTCGGAGACGTCAGTAGTTGATCAACAGGCGAAGTAGGCTATAGTCGAGACTCGAGGGATAACATACCGCATGCGCATGATGTCCCGATTTAAACTTTGAGATAGGATTACGAGTCATGGACTGCATCAGTTGCTCGAAATGCATCGAGAGCTCTCGATACGTTTCCCAGCACTGTCTCGAGACAAAGAGCTCATGCGCCTGACGTCACTATACGACATCGAGATAGCATTATGAGGCACGAACTGCATCGCTTGCTCAGAATGCATCGAGAGCTTTGCATCACGCGACCCATCACTACTACGTGACTCGCAGGTTGCATTGAACACACTCAACGACAAACACAATGACAACCCAATAGCTGCTACGATCAAATCCACAGCACAGTAGTGACCCCACGTCTGTCTTTCCTGGATCAGAGGACACACCGGTTCTCCTGGAAATGAAAAGAGACCTCGCAAAAGCTGCCTCCTCATTCAATATAGAAATTACGTACAACAAATCACCCCCTAGCTACGCCAAAGTCCGAATCAAAACATATCTAATAAGTAGGTGGAACAACGTCTGGACAGCAAGTACAAACGGGTCCGTCACAAGATAATAGTCCGGCTCCGTGGCTAAATGGATAGCGTGCTGGCCGGCCACAGGGGTCCCGGGTTCGATTCCCGGCAGGGTCGGGAATTTTAACCATCATTGGTTAATTTCGCTGGCACGGGGACTGGGTGTATGTGTCGTCTTCACCATCATTTCATCCTCATCACGACGCGCAGGTCCCCTACGGCCGTCAAATCAAAATACTTGCACCTGGCGAGCCGAACATGTCCTCGGACACTCCCGGCACTAAAAGCCATACGCCATTTCATTTCATTACAAGATAATTACTTTTTCCCCAACTACACTGTATAGCCGACTCCAGTGCAAAACATTAGTGCCCGAAATCATTCTCACTCAGTTTCTCTCTGACCATGGGAAGATCAAGTGTTACTTTGAATGCTTTAAAATTAATATTGCAGACGAATATTTGTGCTTTTGTGGATCTCCCCAAATAGTGGACCATTTACTGTTCAACCGTGCCATGTTTGGAAGGACAAGATTCGATAGCGAGTGTCACCTAAACGATCGAAAACCTACAGCCTGCTTTCCAGTCTATGACCGGGTCAGGGATGTAATGAATGAACCATGAATAGGCTAGTAGTACGATGGGGTCGCCACTCCCAAAGTGATTTTTTTATTATTTATTAATGACTGATAAATGCTATGAAATGTTAATGGAGAGTGTTGCTGGAATGAAAGATAACAGGGAAAACCGGAGTACTCGGAGAAAAACCTGCCCCGCCTCCGCTTTGTGCAGCACAAATCTCGCATGGAGTGACCGAGATTTGAACCACGATATCCAGCGGTGAAAGGTCGACGCACTGCGTCTGAGCCACGGAGGCTCACCAAAACAATTGCCATGTGGAACTCTCAAAGGCATTATACCATCTGTTTATAAAACCCTGCTGCTACAGTTCCTTAGGTTAATTCACTACATCTACAATAATTTAGCTTCCTAATTTTATGGCAAGGACCAATAATTAATTAGCTGATCAAAACTTTAACCCTAATGTATTCATGTAAAATAGGGCTCAAACTACTACGATATTAAATAAATAAATAAATAAATAAATAAATAAATAAATAAAAAATAAAATAAATAAATAAATTAAGTACATGGGTAATTCTTTACTGGAAGCAACTTGATTAAAAGTACTGTCAAAATATCACTGATAGCTTCATTTAAATCACAAAACAACGTAAGTGAACTGAACCAAAGCTTAATTTTAGCAACATTGGAAAGTTACTTACACATGTGCAATAGGCTGCCAATCTGATGATCCATCCTGACGCATTTCCACACAGAAACCAGTCACCATACAACCACCGTCATATGGGGCGCTGGACCAAGTCAACATTGCACCACTGTCGCAAGAAGACACTGAGGGACGACCAGCAGGTGGATCAGGAGGTCCTGAAACCATTAAGTAAATACGTTGGGAATTAGACGCGACATTAATTTGGTCTTTGCGAAAAGAAGACATCTTAAAGGCTTAAATTGAGCATCTGTAGTACTCAACGAAGAACTCAGTGCTCATATACGGTATATGTATGTCAATTAAACATGTATTTATCTGAGAGCATTTCAATAATTTGTAGAAATCGTATAGATATTTTAGGCCGACTTATGGGCTGAATGGTCAGCGTTGAGGCCTCTGGTTCAGAGGACCCCGGGTTCGATTCCGGCCGGGTCGGGAATTTTAATCACCTCTAATTAACTCTTCTGGCCCGGGGAATGGGTGTTTGTGCTTGTCCCAACACTTTCCTCTCCACATTCAGACAACACACTACACTACCAACCACCACAGAAACACGCAATAGTGATTACATCCCTCCATAGTGTTGGCGTCAGGAAGGGCATCCGGCCGTAAAACAGGACCAAATTCACATGCGCGGCACAGTTCGCGACCTGCGACCCCACATATGTGGGAAAAGCGGTAGAAAAATTGTATAGATATTTCACCTCAAGAGAGAGTACTTGCATGATAAACTGACGTTCTACCTCTTCACCAAAAGAAAATGAACCTGGTGAACATAACCCAGGGGGAATCATTAATGTTTATGAAAAGAATAAATAAACAAATTACGTTAAATGTTATTAAACGACCCTCTCTTTACTGGAAGCAACTTGCTTAAAAGTACCGTACGGTACCCCACAATATCACTGGTAGCTTCATTTACCTTGCATGTCTTTTTAGTATTCATTACTTTATTTCTTTTGTACTTGCTTTAGGAATTACACGGAAGCATGGGCGTACTGTGAATTTATTTGGTGGTGGCAGTGGTGAGAGAAGTATATAGGTTACCTAATAATTTTATAACCGTCAGTTTAAAAATGGAAACTCACGACATTACGATTAATATACAGCATTATGACACTTTCTTTACATCTCTCAGTTTATTCTGCTTCTACAAGGACATTCTCCTAGACCAGAGGTGCTCACGCTCGGTATTCTGTACCGGGGGCGTCCAGCACTGTAAGTGGGCGGAGTGGCAGGCGATGAGCGCAGCGTGTGCTGTTCAACCACAGTGAGGTCGTGGCTACGTCACAGGCCGTGAAGGTTGGGCGAAGTTCTCTCACTCACTCTCGATCACTGCGGCGATACATGAGTTTGAAATGAAGGCAGAAAATAATGAAAGAAAAAGGGCAGAAATCCACGTTATTTTCCATTTACGTTGTAAGTTATTTATGTTAATTGCTATTTATCTATTCTGACCGGATACAGTAGAGAGTTAGGCCTGCAAAAGCAGATACTTTTTATAATGTACGTAATGAATTACAATTTCGCCTATTGCATTTTAAGAGGTGCTTTAGAAACGCTTCTAATATAATACAGAGTTAAGGTGGATAAGCTGTGGCTTGTGGTCGTTTGCGTTTAAATTATCTGATAAACTCACCGACAAAGAAATAGAGTTAGAAATGGCTGTGGAAGTAAGGAGAAATTGAAGGAACTTACTAGAAAATTGAATCTAGCAAAGAAGGCAGCTAAGGATAACATGATGGCAAGCATAATTGGCAGTCATACAAATTTTAGTGAAAAATGGAAGGGTATGTATAGGTATTTTAAGGCAGAAAGAGGCTCCAAGAAGGACATTCCAGGAATAATTAATGAACAAGGGGAGTGTGTATGTGAAGATCTTCAAAAGGCAGAAGTATTCAGTCAGCAGTATGTAAAGATTGTTGGTTTCAAGGATAATGTCGAGTAGAGGAGGAGACTAAGGCCAAAGAAGTAATAAAATTTACATATGATAACAATGACATTTACAATAAGATACAAAAGTTGAAAACTAGAAAAGCGGCTGGAATTGATCAGATTTCTGGGGATATACTAAAGGCAATGGGTTGGGATATAGTACCATATCTGAAGTACTTATTTGATTATTGTTTGGTCGGAGCTATACCAGATGAATGGAGAGTTGCTATAGTAGCCCCTGTGTATAAAGGAAAGGGTGATAGACATAAAGCTGAAAATTACAGGCCAGTAAGTTTGACATGCATTGTATGTAAGCTTTGGGAAGGCATTCTTTCTGATTATATTAGACATGTTTATAAAAACTGGTTCGATAGAAGGCAATTCGGTTTTAGGAAAGATTATTCCACTGAAGCTCAACTTGTAGGATTCCAGCAAGATATAGCAGATATCTTGGATTCTGGAGGTCAAATGGACTGTATCGCGATTGACCTGTCTAAAGCATTTGATAGGATGGATCATGGGAGACTACTGCCAAAAATGAGTGCAATTGGACTAGACAAAAGAGTGACTGAATGGGTTGCTATATTTCTAGATCTCAGAGAGTTAGAGTAGGTGAAGTTTTATCTGACCCTGTGATAGTTGAGAGGGGAGTTCCTCAGGGCAGTGTTATCGGACCTTTATGTTTTCTTATATATATAAATGATATGAGTAAAGGAGTGGAATCGGAGGTTAGGCTTTTTGCGGATGATGTTATTCTCTATAGAGTGATAAATAAGTTACAAGATTGTGAGCAACTGCAACGTGACCTCGAAAATATTGTGAGATGGACAGCAGGCAATGGTATGTTGATAAACGGGATTAAAAGTCAGGTTGTGAGTTTCACAAATAGGAAAAGTCCTCTCAGTTTTAATTACTGCGTTGATGGGGTGAAAGTTCCTTTTGGGGATCATTGTAAGTATCTAGGTGTTAATATAAGGAAAGATCTTCATTGGGGTAATCACATAAATGGGATTGTAAATAAAGGGTACCGATCTCTGCACATGGTTATGAGGGTGTTTAGGGGTTGTAGTAAGGATGTAAAGGAGAGGGCATATAAGTCTCTGGTAAGACCCCAACTAGAGTATGGTTCCAGTGTATGGGACCCTCACCAGGATTACCTGATTCAAGAAATGGAAAAAATCCAAAGAAAAGCAGCTCGATTTGTTCTGAGTGATTTCCGACAAAAGAGTAGCGTTACAAAAATGTTGCAATGTTTGGGTTGGGAAGAATTGAGAGAAAGAAGAAGAGCTGCTCGACTAAGTGGTATGTTCCGAGCTGTCAGCGGAGAGATGGCGTGGAATGACATTAGTAGACGAATAAGTTTGAATGGCGTTTATAAAAGTAGGAAAGATCACAATATGAAGATAAAGTTGGAATTCAAGAGGACAAACTGGGGCAAATATTCATTTATAGGAAGGGGAGTTAGGGATTGGAATAACTTACCAAGGGAGATGTTCAATAAATTTCCAATTTCTTTGAAATCATTTAGGAAAAGGCTAGGAAAGCAACAGATAGGGAATCTGCCACCTGGGCGACTGCCCTAAATGCAGATCAGTATTGATTGATTTAATCCGATCATGCTTACCGGGAATAAAATCAGTGAGGTTATTTATTTGAAGGCATATCGAGCTCGATAGCCGCAGTCGCTTAAGTGCGGCCAGTATCCAGTATTCGGGAGATAGTGGGTTCGAAACCCCACTGTCGCCAGACCTGAAGATAAGTTTTCCGTGGTGTCTCATTTTCACACCAGGAAAATGCTGAGACAGTATCTTTATTAAGGCCACAGCTTCTTCCTTCCCAGTCCTAGCCCTTTCCTATCCCATCGTTGCCATAAGACCAACCTGTGTCGGTGGAATGTAAAGCCAGTTGTAAAAGAAAATGTATTTAAAGGCATACTGTATATCTATTTTGTTGTACTTTAATCTTGAACAGTAAATATCTGTGTCCTCACTCGTGATGAAACTACCTCTCGCCTTTTAGAGGCTAGCTGTTATCGCCTGTTAAATTTGAAATACTGTTTTCAGAAATTCAGTGAATAGGGAAAGTTACACAACACTACAACATTGTGCAAAACCATTGTGTCATTATGTAATCATATTGCTGAATATGTTCAATCAATCAATACTGATCTGCATTTAGGGCAGTCGCCCAGGTGGCAGATTCCCTATCTGTTGCTTTCCTAGCCTTTTCCGAAATGATTTCAAAGAAATTGGAAATTTATTGAACATCTCCCTTGGTAAGTTATTCCAATCCCTAACTCCCCTTCCTATAAATGAATATTTGCCCCAGTTTGTCCTCTTGAATTCCAACTTTATCTTCATATTGTGATCTTTCCTACTTTTATAAACGCCATTCAAACTTATTCGTCTACTAATGTCATTCCACGCAATCTCTCTGCTGACAGCTCGGAACATACCACTTAGTCGAGCAGCTCTTCTTCTTTCTCTCAATTCTTCCCAACCCAAACATTGCAACATTTTTGTAACGCTACTCTTTTTTCGGAAATCACCCAGAACAAATCGAGCTGCTTTTCTTTGGATTTTTTCCAGTTCTTGAATCAGGTAATCCTGGTGAGGGTCCCATACACTGGAACCATACTCTAGTTGGGGTCTTACCAGAGACTTATATGCCCTCTCCTTTACATCCTTACTACAACCCCTAAACACCCTCATAACCATGTGCAGAGATCTATACCCTTTATTTACAATCCCATTTATGTGATTACCCCAATGAAGATCTTTCCTTATATTAACACCTAGATACTTACAATGATCCCCAAAAGGAACTTTCACCCCATCAACGCAGTAATTAAAACTGAGAGGACTTTTCCTATTTGTGAAACTCACAACCTGACTTTTAACCCCGTTTATCAACATACCTTTGCCTGCTGTCCATCTAACAACATTTTCGAGGTCACGTTGCAGTTGCTCACAATCTTGTAACTTATTTATCACTCTATAGAGAATAACATCATCCGCAAAAATCATTACCTCCGATTCCACTCCTTTACTCTTATCATTTATATATAAGAAAACATAAAGGTCCGATAATACTGCCTTGAGGAATTCCCCTCTTAATTATTACAGGGTCAGATAAAGCTTCACCTACTCTAATTCTCTGAGATCTATTTTCTATAAATATAGCAATATAGCAACCCATTACTTTTTGCTTAATGAATAACAGGAATTTTAAATGTTTTAAATGAAAATACTGTCATTCCCATCCAGGAAATTGTAAATCGTAGTTTGTACGCTTAAACCCAGTACATTTGTAGACTGTAACAAAAAAATTATAACGCGTCAGTTTTATTTCAATGTATAAATATAAGAAAATAAAACTGACCTGTTTATATCGAGTGCAGTATAAATCAAACTGGAATATCCTGAAAAGGTCAGGGTTTTTGGTGCGATTATTGAGTTATTTTAAATAATTTACCCCAGTCAGCACTTCGCTGAGTAGTGGAGGAGAGCTTCATAGAATAATAATAATAATAATAATAATAATAATAATAATAATAATAATAATAATAATAATAATAATAATAATAATAATAATAATAATATAATGAAGAAGAAGAAGAAGCTGTGATAGGATTGTGTTTCAAATATTCTACAGACATCGTTTTCTTATATGCTTTAAAGCTAAACGTAAAGCAAAGAAGGGAGACTTAGGTAAGGTGTGTCTGGACACACTCGCCGCATCCCGAACAGGAAACATTTTCTTTATTGTCACTCTAATGGAAGAAGCCTGCTACAGACGCGATATGGCCGAACGATTGTTGATTAGAAGGCGCCCGACTGTAAGAGGGCCACACACATTCGACGAAGTGATACATAAGTTGAACACCAAGTGCATACCGCGAGCTTAAGAAATACAGTGTGTTTCCAAAACGGTGGGCAGTTAATGGGGGCGCGAATAGTACATCCAAAACACAATGTCTCCCTCATCATACAATCAATCGCTTGCAAGTTACAGATGTACAGAATATACTGGAACTATTGCTACTAAGCCCTACCTGGCATATCCGATTTCGAGTAGTTGTAGCAATGTTTGCGTAGAAGTGCTCACAATGTGTCACAAATTTGATGATTTTCGAACATTATTATTATTATTATTATTATTATTATTGCGGTTTTCGGAGACGCCCAGGTGCCAGAATGTTGTCCTGCAGGAATTCCTTAAGTGCCAGTAAAACTACAGACACGAGGCTGATGTATTTGAGCGCCTTCAAATATGACCGGGCCGAGCCAGGATCGAACCTGCCAAGTTGGGCTCAAAACGCCAGCGCTCTGCCCTCTGAGCTACTGAGCCCGGCTTATATTATTTTGCCAATGGAGGAAAAACAGACACCACTGAAATCTTTAGACAGAATTACCGCCTCGGAAATTAATACAAATATCCTCTCCATTCCAGGTGATGATAACCAGGTGTAATTTGTAAACGACCAACCACAGCACAGGCATGTCCGTAAGGGAAACCCCTGTATAGTAAAGACCTGTAGCTATAAGCTTGGATTCGGGCGATGGTGAATTCGAAAAGTTGCTTTTTGTTTTGTTTTATGTTTTATTTTTTACTTTTTTTTTTCTGCTAGTCGCACTGACACATCGAAGGCTTTCAGCGACGTGAGTGTGGAAAAGAGCTATGACTGGGAACGTAGCGGCCGTGGCTTTAAGGTACAGCCCCAGCATTTGTCTGGTGTGAAAATGGGGTACTATCTTCAGGGTTACCAAAGGTGGGATTCGACCCGATCGTCTCCTGAATGCAAGCTCACAGCTACGCAACCCAAATTATGCAACTAACTTGCTCGGTAGTTCGAATCCTACTTTTCGCAGCTATGAAAATAGTTTTCCGTGATTTCTCACTTTCACACGAGAAAAACCTCGGAGCTGTAGCTTGTTAAGAATACGGTAGCTACTATCCTAGTCTTAGCCCTTTCCTATCCCAGTTTCAGTGAAACGTTAAGCAGCCAAGAAGAAACCCGACGAAAAATTAATCCCGATACAGGTAATGAACGCTCCTAAAAGAGTGAAAGATAAATGGAAGACATTGTAGATGAGTGACAATCTGCTTTACGTCGCACCGACACAGATAGGTCTTAAGACGATGGGCTAGCAAAAGGGTGGAAGTTACGGAAAACAATTATCAGGGCTGCCGACAGTGGGGTTCGAACCAACTATCTCCTGAATGAAAGCTGATAGCTACGTGACCCAAACCACATTGCCATTTCCTCGGTTCACTGGCTTCTCTCCGCCAGTGCCCGAGTGATTTATGAAATGAAGTCACGACTCTATGGTTCGAATTTCACGTAAATCTGGAGGTCCTGTGGGTATGGTCATGATAACTGTCAAATAAGCCTACAAAATTCCATGAGGTAAACTATTCCACTATCCATAATCTAGGCAACAAATCGGACACACTCCCCCCCCCCCCAAGGCATCGCCTTTGCTTCTGAGTTAACCTATCTGCCTAATCATGCCTATGCTAGGCTGAGTGAACCCCAGGGCCATGCCTCTCCAGAAGAGCAAGTTTAGTTTCAAAAATTTTCGATGACAATGTACGGGAAAGAGCTAAAGTAGTGCCGTGGTATTAATTAAGGTTCAGTTCAACCTTTGTTTTTTTTTTGTTTTTTTTTTTTTTTTTGCTACTTGCTTTACGTCGCACCGACACAGATAGGTCTTGTGGCGACGATGGGACAGGGAAGGGCTAGGAGTGGGAAGGAAGCGGCCGTGGCCTTAATTAAGGTACAGCCCCAGCATTTGCCTGGTGTGAAAATCGGAAACCACGGAAAACCATTTTCAGGGCTGCCGACAGTGGGGTTCGAACCTCCTATCTCCCGAATACTGGATACTGGCCGCACTTAAGCGACTGCAGCTATCGAGCTCGGTGTTCAGTTCAACTATTTGCCAGGTGTGAAATAGGTGTGAAAATTGCGAATCCATGGAAGAACATCTTCATGGCTGCCGAGGATGGCGAGTTTCGAACCAAATATCTTCCAAATGCAAGCTTACAGTTAGTTATATGCTATAACTGTATTCGTCCCAGGTTGTCCGAACTAAACCTCGTCTTCTGCAGCCAAATTACATCCGACACATACAGCGTCGCTTTATCCGTGTCAACTCTATCGCCAAGTAAACAGTTTGATCTTCAAAATGGACCTCATGACGAAGAACCGAGTGAGAACGAAGGAAGTAATGGGTCATAGCCATGTTTAACTAAAGAAGAAGTCTAGGTAATTTCCTCACCTTCACGAAGAATTAATGAAACACAGAAAAGTTTCAACTGTGTATGATAAGAAAATTTCGAGATATGCTTATAGTAGGAGAGCAACAGATGTTTAACCAATCGACTGATTACGTCCAACGAATCTCGTCGGTCACTCGGCCGAGTTCGGTCGCATTCGGCCCAGTAGGTCGCGTGCCTACGTCACCTCCTGTCGTGGAATCAATCGCTCATATTCGGCCGTAGTTGGGTGGTCGCGAATAAAATTCCTGTGGATAACCAGCCTAAAATTACACAACGTATCGTACGGCCAGCTTGCGCGGATGCTCAACGTTTTGATGGGAAATTGGACCCATCCTCCCGAATGTACCAAGCACGCCTTTACGCTACTCGGCCAGACAGCCCTCTGAACGTAGACAGTATAATATAGATTAAATATACGTTACTGATTAATAATTTAAATTGCATCCGGGAGATGGTGGGTTCGAGCCCCACTGTTGGCAGCCCTGAAGATGGTTTTCCTTGGTTTCCCATTTTCGCACCAGGAAAATGCTGGGACCGTACGTTAATTAAGGCCACGGTCGCTTCCTTCCCATTCCTAGGCCTTTTCTATCCCATCGTCTCCATAAGACCTATCTGTGTCGGTGCGACGTAAAGCCAACTGTAAAAATTTAAAAAAACTTTAAAGTTTTATGAGTTTGAACGATTAATCAAGAGCTCCCTCAAGTGTTTGAAATGTCCTCCGACAAACGAGGCAACACTACATTTTTTCAATCACGAATAATAATAATAATAATAATAATAATAATAATAATAATAATAATAATAATAATAATAATAACATTGTTACGTCCCACTAAATATTTTTGCGGTCTCGTAGACGCGAATGCCGGAATGTATTCTTTAACGTGCCAGGAAATCTACCGACACGAGGTTGACGTATATGAGCAGCTTCAAATACCACCGGACTGAGCCAGGATCGAACTTGCCAAATTAGGGTCGGAAGGCCAGCGCCTCAACCGTCTGAGCTAGTCAGCCAGGGTAAAACGGAAGTGAATACCCGTGTGTCGGTGTGTCGTTGCGAGGTAAACAGAATGAAGTCATTTGCGGAGTTTGTATACCTTCGAGTACGTACAATGAGACTTCTTAACGACATGCAAGTCGCAAGAGCAGTCAATTTGATCTAGGAACGGTGGACTTGACGTCGTGTTGCCGAGGAATTCACTGTCACCCCGTCTGCCATTTATCGGTTACACAGAAGTGTGAAAATTATTAGACTCAACACTAATAACTTATTGGAATATTTCCACTGTCGCATTACCTATTACTTGCCTGCCTATAAAAATATTTTTGTGCTGTAGTGGAGTCACGGTATCCGGTCAGACTAAGAAACAGGTTGTGGGAGAACTTACGACCCAGAGGACCTGTTCGATTGCCTCGCTTAAAGCGGCGATATCAAGCAGCTTGCCTTCTATTTTACCGTAGCCACGTCAAATGGTAACTTCAGCTGTGTTGTTCATAGACGAGTCACTATTTCCCTGACCCAAAGTGATGGCCGTGTACGTGTATGGATGGAGTGGGGTGGCATTAGTGCCGACAACCATACAGATCTCGTCACTGCCCGTGGCCGCTTTACCGATAGGGAGTACATCAACCAGATCTTGTTAAACTGTGTGGTGATTCTTGCGTGCGGTGTTGGCCCTGAATTCCTTCTCGTGCACGACTACGCCAGGACGCATATAGAGGTGGGACACCATGGACGTCTACAGAATGCTTCACATTCAAGTGATGGGAATAGCCAGCGGATAGTTCCGATATGAATCCTATTGATCACGTGTGGGACACGATAATAATTTCGTGTGCCTATTTCTAGCCGAGTGCAGTCCTTGTAAGGCAGACCCTCCGATGAGGGTGGGCGGCATCTGCCATGTGTAGGTAACTGCGTGTTATTGTTATGTTTGGTGTGTGAGTTGTAGGGATGTCGGGGACAGCACAAACACCCAGCCCCCGGGTCATTGGAATTAACCAATGAAGGTTAAAATCCCCGACCCGGCCGGGAATCGAACCCGGGACCCTCTGAACTGAAGGCCAGTACGCTGACCATTCAGCCAACGAGTCGGACGGAACACGATTGACAGGTATGTTCGTGGCCGTCCTGTGGCACCATAGACTCTCGAAGAACTCTCACAGGCATTCGCTGAAGAACCGCAGAGACTTTTAAGGAGTATGCCACGTAGGTGCCAGGCTGTGATAAATGCATACGGAGGGAATACACGATACTAAAGCTCTCAAACTCGGAAGAAAACCAAACGGGATGACCGTCTTTTCCTACTTTGTTCGTTTTTACAAAACGAATGACAATTTATGATTTGTTATGTAACACCGGCCTGCGAAGATTTTTCGGCAAGAGTAATTGTATGCGATACGTTACACTTAGTGTCCTTGTGTAAAAAATACCAGTTGTTTCATATCACGTACAGATTTGTCGCAAGCCCGTCTCATGTTTATGCTAATGGAGCTTCGTTGTTGTAAATGAGGTTTGGATTGGTTGTATGGAATGGAGGTATGGACATGTTTGAGAGAAAATATTGCTCTGTATTTGAGGGGAGTAGGTAATCATACAGGAACACCGGAAGAACAATAGAACAGTTGTAGTTCGCGCATGCACAATATCAGACTACGGAGAAACCCGATCTTGGCGTTTCTCCGTAGTCATGAGAGAATCTGAGAACGTGTGTCACGCCTTCGTCTACAAGTTACAACGTGCACTTGAAGTCGATTGAGTGAATAAGAGAGTTAGTTTGTGTTAAAATGACAAGTTACAGTGATGTTCGGAGGCGAAAATGTGTGAACAATGTGGCCAATTAAAGGCCAGAAGCGAAATATTACGCCATTTATAAAAAGCCTGTACTTGGCATATTTTATCATGAAGTTAGGTGATCATGACTAGAATTTCGCACCCCATATTATGTGTAAAACATGTGTAGAAAACCTGCGGCAATGGTACAATGGGTTGTTGCCGTCAATGCCATTCGGAATCCCAATGGCTTGGCGGGAACAAAGAAATCATTCTGATGAATGTTATTTTTGTGTATGTAAAGTGTCTGTGTTCAATATGAAAAACCAAAAGCACATTGTGTATCCCTACCTTCCATCTGCCATAACCCCCGTACCATATGGACCCGATATTCCTGTCCCAAAACCACCAATACAGTTACCAGAAAATGTGTCTTCGTCATCTTCAAGTGCGGAGGATGGTGATGATACCTTTGTACCGGATGTTGAGGATAAAATTCCACGCCTTTATAATCAGTGTGACTTAAATGATTTGGTGCGTGACCTAGGCCTCACTAAAGAAAAGAGTGAACTTTTAGGATCAAGATTAAAAGAGAATTGTTTTACTTCCTGGACAAATTCATATTGTTACTGTTCACGAAGACGAACTTGTGTTTTGCTGTAATATCCCTGGCTTGAATCATCGTCTTGGAACTATTTACAAATCAAAGGACTGGCGTCTATTTACTGATAGCAGTAAAAAGTTTCAAAGGTGTTCTTCTGCACAATGGAAATAAACTTGCTTCAGTGCTAGTCGCCCATTCAATTTCTCTTGATGAAAAATATCACAATTTATCTATGGTGTTGCAGAAACTGAACTACAATGAACACAGATGGGTTACTGTGCTGTGATTTAAAAGTGTGCGGTATCATATTAGGGCAGCAAGGAGGATATACAAAGTTCCCGTGTTTTCTGTGTGAGTGGGACTCTCGGGACAGGGATCGTCACTGGTGGCCCAAGAGGAAACAGTTCGTGTCTGGAGAAAAGAACATTGTAAATCGTCCATTAATTGATTCTCAAAGTGTGTTATTGCCCCATTTACATATTAAATTGGGAATTATGAAGCAGTACGTGAAGAGTTTGGATGGAGGCAGTCCCTACTTTCGGTACCTCTGTCAGAAATTTCCAGGACTGTCGGATGCCAAAATTGAGGAAGGTGTTTTTGACGGCCCCCAAATTCGGAAGCTTATGAAGGATCCAACATTCAGTACGACGATGAACGAAACGCAGCTTCAGGCATGAGAATCACTCAAGGATGTTTGTAGTAAATTCCCACTACCAACAGATTGTGGAAACCATGCTGTACAACTTCCAGAAATTGGTTTGCCGCATGAGCTTGAAATTACATTTCCTGCACAGTCATCTGGATTATTTTCCTGCAAATGAAGGAGCATTCAGCGAGGAACATGGCGAGCGGTTCCATCAGGATCTAAAAGAAATGGAACGAAGGTATCCGGGGCGATGGGATGTCTCCATGATGTCAGATTACTGTTGGTGTCTAGTGCGAGATAACACTACTGAGGAACACAAACGCAAATCAACACAGCGTTCATTCACATCATAGTGCAGCAAACAATGGTGTTCTTGTAGTGAGATTCATACATTCTAGCCATGAACATGTTACTTTTTTGTATATTCGTTGCAATTTGATCATGTCCCATTAAAATTACATATATTCCCCATTATGGTTTTTTCTATCGAAATTACATCAATATGTCAAATTTGGATTTCAAATAAAAATATACGTCATAGGCAAAAACGGTTTATATATTTGATCAGCTCATGTAAATTAGGGTAAATCACCTCTTCAACCATTCGCCGGAGAGAATTTTTTTTTGCAGGCCGGTGTAATTTATCAGTAAGGAATACGGGTATATCTGCTAGCATCACTATTTGTCAATTATTGTTATATGCAGTATGGCATATGTTCAAAAACGTGTTCCGCTAGTGTATTTAACGTAAATTCATTAGAAAATATAAAAAACTTCGTAATATCTTTCATAATAAAAGTAAGTAAGCTTTTAGTTTTGAGTGACAGCTGATATCATGATCATTAATCTAAACCACAGGGACGTGACTTCTAATTCCAAAAACCCTGGCTAGTATTCGAACCGCGGTTGTCTCTGTGAGAAGCCAGGGACTACACCATTCTCCTATCACGACACCTGTTTCTCTTTAAAATAGTGTAAATGAATAAAAAATGAATGGCCTTCAGTCACCACAAACAGAACTTTACTTTTATTCAGATATAGGAAAGAGAAGAACGTATGTTAATATTAACAATAAATAAACCTTGCATAAATGAGAAATAAAAATTAAAATAAACTTACAGGAAATTAACTTTTCCCTTGCACGTGTTGTGATTTTACACATTTTGATTATGACTGTTGTTTAAAAGGGCCTAAGACCTAGGTCATCGACCCCTAATGGTACGAGGTGAACGAAACGAAAATTCAAACTTCAAAATCTACCCACTGACTAGAATCTGAAACGAATGATGATGAAAAAATGATCGTGAAACAAAACAATCAGTGGATCTAATTCACAAGGCCTTTCATGACTGGGATGATAATATCTAAAGGGGTTCAAAATCCAGGCCACCGACCCCTCATAATAGTACTAATCACAGGTAATGCAGACGCATGATATGTCACACACAATGGCACCACTCACAGCTATAATTGGGGACAAATCATGACGACCTCGCCTCACACCACTACTTTCCAGCGGCAGCTCGGTGTCTATTAGCGACTTATAGGATTTACTACCTCTACTGCAGCCAGAGTTGCCAAATCGGCTACTGCACTCTACACGAAGAAAGGGTAAATACTACAGAGAGTGAGGAAGAAAGTGGTTTGGCAGCCTCTCCAAAACAAACAAGGATCACTTAGAACTCGTTAACTCAGCAGGGTGCAGGGTGTGATTGACTACTGGCTTCCAGCTCGCTTCTAGGAACTGAGGGCGTCATGTTTTGTCCCCAACTATAACACAAATCTATGGTATTTCGCATATAAGGGTATTACTCACAAACAGCGCAGACCCATGGTGTTCCTCACATAATGGTACTAATCACGAACGGCGGTATTCCAGTCGAGTTCCTCACTTAGCGGAACTAATCACAGGCCACGTATATTCATGGTGTTGCTCACATAGTGGTACTAATCATAGACAATGTAGACCCACGGTGTATTACACATTATGGTAACGCCCACAGGCAACACAAACCCATGGTGTTCCTTACATAATTGTAACGCAGACCCATGGTTTTCATCACACAGTGGTATTTTATCACGGGCGCCAGCCAAACCCGTGGTGTTTCTTACGTAGTAGCACTAATCACAGGTAACGTAGGCCCATCATTCACTACTGATCTGCATTTAGGGCAGTCGCCCAGGTGGCAGATTCCCTATCTGTTGTTTTCCTAGCCTTTTCTTAAATGATCGCAAATAAATTGGAAAATTATTGAACATTTCCCTTGCTAAGTTATTCCAATCCCTAACTCCCCTTCCTATAAACGAATATTTGCCCCAATTTGTCTCCTTGAATTCCAACTTTATCTTCATATTGCGGTCTTTCCTACTTTGAAAGACACCACTCAAACTTATTCGTCTACTGATGTCTTCCCACCCCATCTCTCCACTGACAGCTCGGAACATACCACTTAATCGAGCAGCTCGTCTCCTTTCTCCCAAGTCTTCCCAGCCCAAACTTTCCAACATTTTTGTAACGCTACTCTTTTGTCGGAAATCACCCAGAACAAATCGAGCTGCTTTTCTTTGGATTTTTTTTCCAGTTCTTGAATCAAGTAATCCTGGTGAGGGACCCATACACTGGAACCATACTCTAGTTGGGGTCTTACCAGAGACTTATATGCCCTCTCCTTTACATCCATACTACAACCCCTAAATACCCTCATAACCATGTGCAAAGATCTGTACCCTTTATTTACAATCATATTTATGTGATTACCCCAATGAAGGTCTTTTCTTATTGTTGTGAAATGGACGGTGGGCAATGGTATGATGATAAAACGGGGTTAAACGTCAGGTTGAGTTTCACAAATAGGAAAAGTCCTCTCGGTTTTAATTACTGCGTTGATGGGGTGAAAGTTCCTTTTGGGGATCACTGTAAGTACCCATGGTGTTTCTCAAAGTGGTACTACTCATAGGTAACACGGACCCATCCTCAACACAGTGGAACCGACCGGTGGAATACAGACGATAACAATTATCACAACGCCCAGACCCGTAGTGTTTCTCGCATGATACTGCTCCTATGAAACGTAGACTCATGCTTTTCCTCGCAAGATGGTACTACTATAGTCGCACGTAATTGTACTAATCACCCTCTCATGGTTCTAATTTCATCATCCCTTGGTCGCCCTTTTTAGTCGCCTTTTACGACAGTGGATGTATTCTTCGTCTGCGTCTCCCACCCACAGGGGTTTACACGTTTTTTTTTTGTTTCGATTGCTTCGACTCCAAAATTCTTCGAATATTTCGTTTTGAATTTATTTAAACGCAGTAATCTCTACATGATGTCCAGCTCCATGGATAAGTGGTTAGCGTGCTGGCCTTTGGTCACAGGGGTCCCGGGTTCGATTCCCGGCAGGGTCTGGAATTTTAACCACCATTGGTTAATTTCTCTGGCACGGGGGCTGGGTGTATTGTGTTTTCTTCATCATCATTTCATCCACATCACGACGCGCAGGTCGCCTACGAGCGTCAAATCAAAAGACCTGCACCTGGCGAGCCGATCATGTCCTCGGACACTCCCGGCACTAGAAGCCATACGCCATTTCATTTTTACTACATGATACCTTCTTATCCCAACTTTCATTGCGCTGTGCGCGTTGCGGAAGAGCTGCCAACGGTAGAACAATCTGGCCATGGCTGCCACGCGCATGGCTCAGTTTGCCGGGTCTGGTTTAATTCTCTCTTCAGACAGAAAGGAAGATGATCGAAGAGTAGTGGTGTAACATTTCCATTTCTGACTTGGATATGGAATCATCAGTGTCAATATGTGTAGAGGGGACTGATAATGTCGCAAGTCGCATACAGCCTGATGAAATGAGGGGAAAAAGGTGGTGATTCAAAGACAGGAGCACGGATAAACATTGTACAATATAACAAATATTTTAGCATAACTTAAGTGAACATTCCAGTGAAAAACCATGTAACTGCTGCATATATCATTTTATCTCTTATTTTCAAGAATTCTGACAGAAAGACCGAGCTCGATAGCTGCAGTCGCTTAAGTGCGGCCAGTATCCAGTATTCGGGTGATAGTAGGTTCGAACCCCACTGTCGGCAGCCCTGAAGATGGTTTTTTGTGGTTTCCCATTTTCACACCAGGCAAATGCTGGGGCTGTACCTTAATTAAGGCCACGGCCGCTTCCTTCCCACTCCTAGCCCTTCCCTGTCCCATCGTCGCCATAAGACCTATCTGTGTCGGTGCGACGTAAAGCAACTAGCGAATCTGACAGAAAGGAAATTCACAATTTTAATTTCTATTCTACAGTATTTACATTAGCTTATGGCAAAAAACTATTTCTCTCATGGTTTGTTTAAGTGCAGAGCGTCGAAATACGTTTGATTTCGCTATAGGAGAAGCCGAACAGATCTTGATTAGTTTGAAGAGATATTTTCAGGATATCTGTAAAAATGTTCAACTAGATGAACTTCGCAGCATTTTCTTCTGTACACAAGAACCTCGTTTATCCGGCCCTCATTAATTCGGATCTCCGGTTTATCCGGGTCGAAAATAATAAAAAAAATTACTTGTACAGTATTTCTTTTCGGCGTCGACTCTTCTTGAATGTCTTTTCCGCCAAGGATAGTAGGACAGAAATTGGAAGTAATTCGGCCACGGTCTATCAAAGGAATCGTCTCGGCGTTTGCCTGGAATCGAGAATGGGGAACCATCGAAAACCATTCTCAGGACGGCCGAGGTGGGATTTGAACCCACGCTCTTCTGAATGTAACACACTACTAATTCACTGATAGTGAATTGGAAAATGAAACCGGCGCCCCATCAGAAGAAACAATGACTCATGGAGAGGCAACAATGCAGCTGGACAAACTGATGGCCTGTTTAGAATCCTAGACTGAAACCACACCGGCAGAACTGTTGTTAGTAAAATGTCTTCGTGATCGTGATGCGCGCAAACGCTATACAAATGTAAAACAGAAAAAACTCACATTATTTTAGTGCATAAAACAGTGGTAAATGTAAGAAAAGTGTTCTTCTATTTTTTTTTTGTAAAATTGAAAAAAAATATATTATTGTGCAACTTATGTTAATAGACTATTTAACATTTACTGTATTTGTTTCTTAGGTTTTCGGATTATCCGGATTTCCGATAATCCGGATCAGTTCCGGTCCCAATTAATCCGGATAAACGAGGTTCTTGTGTATTTGTTCCTTTTTAATCCCAGTATGTCAAGGATCGTAAATCATTCCTCGTATTTAATAAAATAACTTCAGTCCCGACTAACTTGACCAAAAGATGACATTCAAATTAAAACATAGAGATGTTTGTATACGTAATGTTTTTTCTCTACTCTTCAGTCTCTTTTCATCTCATTTCTCTTCATATTAAGAGTTCCCGAGGAAGTTACCCATGACGTATGCTCATATTTGTGTCTTTATGTACAAGGGTTAAGTAGTTACATGCAGTTATACTAAACCTCGAATTAAAACTTTATTTATTGTTTGATATCTAAGTATATGAAGAAATCTCACATCATTTGTCTCAATTTATTCTTAAACAGCTTTCAAGACAAATATATATATATATACACTGACTGACAGAGCAAATGCAACACCAAGAAGGAGTGGTTCGAAAGGGATGAAAGTTGGGGAAAAAACAGAGACGGCACGGATGAATAATTGATGTTTATTTCAAACCGATATATAGGTTACACAATGCGCACGGCGTCGACTCAGTAGGATGTAGGACCACCGCGAGCGGCGATGCACGCAGAAACACGTCGAGGTACAGAGTCAATAAGAGTGCGGATGGTGTCCTGAGGGATGGTTCTCCATTCTCTGTCAACCATTTGCCACAGTTGGTCGTCCGTACGAGGCTGGGGCAGAGTTTGCAAACGGCGTCCAATGAGATCCCACACGTGTTCGATTGGTGAGAGATCCGGAGAGTACGCTGGCCACGGAAGCATCTGTACACCTCGTAGAGCCTGTTGGGAGATGAGAGCAGTGTGTGGGCGGGCATTATCCTGCTGAAACAGAGCACTGGGCAGCCCCTGAAGGTACGGGAGTGCCACCGGCCGCAGCACATGCTGCACGTAGCGGTGGGCATTTAACGTGCCTTGAATACGCACTAGAGGTGACGTGGAATCATACGCAATAGCGCCCCAAACCATGATGCCGCGTTGTCTAGCGGTAGGGCGCTCCACAGTTACTGCCGGATTTGACCTTTCTCCACGCCGACGCCACACTCGTCTGCGGTGACTATCACTGACAGAACAGAAGCGTGACTCATCGGAGAACACGACGTTCCGCCATTCCCTCATCCAAGTCGCTCTAGCCCGGCACCATGCCAGGCGTGCACGTCTATGCTGTGGAGTCAATGGTAGTCTTCTGAGCGGACGCCGGGAGTGCAGGCCTCCTTCAACCAATCGACGGGAAATTGTTCTGGTCGATATTGGAACAGCCAGGGTGTCTTGCACATGCTGAAGAATGGCGGTTGACGTGGCGTGCGGGGCTGCCACCGCTTGGCGGCGGATGCGCCGATCCTCGCGTGCTGACGTCACTCGGGCTGCGCCTGGACCCCTCGCACGTGCCACATGTCCCTGCGCCAACCATCTTCGCCACAGGCGCTGCACCGTGGACACATCTCTATGGGTATCGGCTGCGATTTGACGAAGCGACCAACCTGCCCTTCTCAGCCCTATCACCATACCCCTCGTAAAGTCGTCTGTCTGCTGGAAATGCCTCCGTTGACGGCGGCCTGGCATTCTTAGCTATACACGTGTCCTGTGGCACACGACAACACGTTCTACAATGACTGTCGGCTGAGAAATCACGGTACGAAGTGGGCCATTCGCCAACGCCGTGTCCCATTTATCGTTCGCTACGTGCGCAGCACAGCGGCGCATTTCACATCATGAGCATACCTCAGTGACGTCAGTCTACCCTGTAATTGGCATAAAGTTCTGACCACTCCTTCTTGGTGTTGCATTTGCTCTTTCAGTCAGTGTATATATATATTACATAGACTGTTACTGGGATTTTGGTTTTCGCAGGAATTTTCTCAGAATTCATCTGTATTTCATCAGTGGACATATGGAACCTATTACAATCAACTGTGACGCAAATACCGTGTTACTGCTCGCAGTATACTGTTCGCACCAAGAGGTGGTCCTGCAAATGAGATCTGGAGAATAAGGGAGCACTGTTCAGCCTTGAGACTCTCCTCACTCAATGCTCTGTGAATCCATCGCTTAGGTCTGTGCTTTCAGAGCAGTATTCCTTTGTTTCGTACGGCCTACGAGTGGCCTGGTGCAGGTCTTTCGAGTTGACGCATATGGGTGACCTGTGCGTTTGTGAGGATGGTGACCTACCGACGATGAAATCTAATACTGAAGACGGCACGGACACCCTGTCCCCGAGCCAGATGAATTAAACAATGAAGCTAAAAATCCCACCCCGGCCGGGAATGACTCCCTGAGCAAAGGCCAGCTGATAGTGAACCGGACATAGTAGTAGTCAAAGCCTGCAACAACTATGCAGCATGGATGAGATTTTCTCCCAAAAAGAAAGCGCCATATATAGCGTGAACTCTGGCCTCTTGTGCAATATGTGGGAAACACTTGTAAAAAGTGACTTTACAAAGATTCCGGGACTAGAGGAGCACACGGCATTCTCAATTAGCTCTTCGAGTCTGGTGGAGAAATAAAAGAAATATGGCTCCTTTCCGTATTCTTCGAAGGAAACACTCTGGCGAGGTATTTTTGGGAAAACAGGAAATATTAATATATTTTGTCCCATTTTGTAGTTCTCGAATATTATTGTCATTACGATTTCAAAATCGACAATGTCACCTCGAAAATGTTCCAATAACGAAGTTAGTGATTGATATTGTAAAGCATATCGCTAGTTGACGGAATTATTAGGCCAAGGGAAAAATCTCTAAATTAAACTCTTTATAATGTCTACAATTAATATGACGAACGACAAGTCTAACTACAGTTATGTATGGACAACAGACGTCCTAGAATACTAGTTTAAGATGATTTTTTTTTTTTTTGCAAACTTCTGTATGAATATTGTCTTCGAAATCAAATTCCTCAAACTTCGACTCTAACATGATTTGTTTGTTTCTTTTTTGCTTTGCTGGTGTTTTAATGTTGCATTAACACAATTATTTTCGGCGACGATGGGAAAGGAAAGAAGAAGAACCGGTAAGGAAGCGTTTGTGTCCTTAATTAACTTACTGTACAGCCTAGTAGAGAAATGAAAGAAAGAGGACTTCCTTTCCATATTCTTGAATTGAAAGAGAAAAACACTGGCAAGATATTTTACTGGAAACTGCTCATCATATTCTACATTAGTTTTTTAAAGGAAGTCCCCCATATTGGCATCGTACTTCAGTATCTTCTCTGAAGTACAAGCACACGCTACAAAACGTATCACAGTAATTTGAACTACAACCTCCTTACATTTATCTTATGAAATTCTTTATTACACTGTGTCTATCAATAAAAGACTGTTGTAACCTGATGTATGATGTAGTAAAAGATAACGATAGTGTAATGACACGATATTTAACATCAGAGATTGGTTCCAGTGTATGGGACCCCCACCAGGATTACCTGATTCAAGAACTGGAAAAAATCCAAAGAAAAGCAGCTCGATTTGTTCTGGGCGATTTCCGACAAAAGAGTAGCGTTACAAAAATGTTGCAATGTTTGGGTTGGGAAGAACTGAGAGAAAGAAGAAGAGCTGCTCGACTAAGTGGTATGTTCCGGGCTGTCAGCGGAGAGATGGCGTGGAATGACATTAGTGGACGAATAAGTTTGAATGGCGTTTATAAAAGTAGGAAAGATCACAATATGAAGATAAAGTTGGAATTCAAGAGGACAAACTGGGGCAAATATTCATTTATAGGAAGGGGAGTTAGGGATTGGAATAACTTACCAAGAGAAATGTTCAACAAATTTCCAATTTCTTTGAAATCATTTAGGAAAAGGCTACGAAAACAACAAATAGGGAATCTGCCACCTGGGCGACTGCAGATCAGTAATGATTGATTGATTGATTGATTGATTGATTGATTGATTGATTGATTGATTGATTGATTGATTGATTATATAAATTTATAGTTTAGTGCATAACCAAAATGTATTCAGTTGTCGTTTACCATTTTACAAAGAAAGGGTACAGGAAATCAGTGGCAGGTTTGAAACTCTTGTCATTGGCATGTAGGCCTACAGTGAGCCAGAAGTTTCTCCGCAGCCGCGCTAGACAGCGTGCTAGTAAGCACTTATGTTGGTGGCCGGATAAGTGAAACAATGCCTTGTCCATAAAAATGCATACATTTAAAACTTCAAACCATTTCGATGTATGAATCCCTGGAACCATTCAAAATACAGCAAACTCTCCACGTGATCAATTTGTTTTAATTCTCGGATCACGGTAAATTTATAGGGGTAAAATTGAAGTTCTTTTATTACAGCTTAATAAGTCATCCAGTTAAGAGTTTCTGGACACTTCTGCTAACTTTCGCGTTAATTTCCTAGAACGCATCAACATTATATACAAGATTTGATCCAGTTTTATCAGCGATAAAAATCACAAATCTGGTACTTCTTGGTTGTCATGAATTGAACTATCGTCGCCATAAGACCTATCTGTGTCGGTGCAACGTAAAGCAAATTGTAAATAAATAAAGAACTGAACTGGTCGTGCGTATTTTATATATCAAATCAAGTAGGCCTTCAGTATCGCAATTTGGACACCTGGGATGAAGAAAACGCGTACGAAATATTTTGTAGTTCCCACATTTTCCGTTATCGTCTTCACAGAAAGCATTCTACTAAAACCACTCTCTCTTCAATAGTATTTTGTCTACACGCACGCACTCTGCACTATACACTAGCCTTTTCGAGCCTATGCACCCTTAATATACACTTTGTCTTTGCAATTCAAGGCCTGCCAGTGACTCGGCTTGGTTGCTGCTGCCGCCAAAACGCTGTATCAACTCCAGATCATAACTAGGCTCGCTGCGGAGATCATTTCCCTGGAGCACTGTATTTTGGTAAAGGTGAGAACGTGATGAATAAGGAGTGGGAACAGGATGTGCTGGCGTGAATGCCTCAAACTGCCTAATAATAGTTTGTTGAGTATCGTTATGACTGGTTCTTAAGAAATGGGTTAACAGTACTGGACAGAAAGTTTGTACTTCTGGAGTCTGGTGTGGGGGATCACGGAGTCTGAAAACGATTTGTCACTGGTCAGCTTCATATGGAATGGAGAGGGGTGTATTTTATTTCAGGAACTCTTGCAAGAACATTCATCACCACAAGGATATTGGATTGTATTGGCCATCGCACTCTTATCTCCTTGAGTGTGGAAACTAAAGTTGTATCTTTGAACTGCACTTGATAGCCACCACAATTTTCCTTCAGCGAGTGGAAATCCCGGAGGACTGGGTTACCCTATAAATCGTCACAATACTGGGCCGGTCGGACTGAGTGGCTCAGACGGCAGAGTGCTTGCTCTCAGAGTCCAATTTGGCGTGTTAGATACGTACAGTCCGCCTCTGTGGTGTAGAGGTTAGTGTGATTAGCTGCCACCCCCGGAGGTCCGGGTTCGATTCCCGCCTCTGCCACGAAATTTGAAGAGTGGTACGAGGGCTGGAACGGGGTCCACTCAGCCTCGGGATGTCAAATGAGTAGAGGTGGGTTCGATTCCCACCTCAGCCATCCTGGAAGTGGTTTTCCGTGGTTTCCCACTCCTCCAGGCAAATGCCGGGATATTCTGAGTACACTCCCTGCCATTGTTCCCACCTGCTTCTACAAGAAAGCATTCTCGCCACTTTCGTGTCTGTTACTTCCAACTTATGAATATGATATCCTGAGCCCACCGAACTTCCATTCTCGTACAGCAAAGTCGGTTTGAAAACAGACCAATGTAAAGATTGCTTCATTCGAGAGCTGTCTTATTCGTTACAGAATACCGTTTATCGCAACTGCGAGCTCACTACAGCAGCTTTGCTGCAACTTGATTGAATTTCACTTACTATACTATTATCCTAGAAGAATATGCATCCCAAATACATGGAATGATCCACCTGTTACAGTTTTATTTCCTCTAAGGTTTCTTCTCTACTGACATCACCCAAGTCTTGGAAATGTTAACTTTCATATCACACCCGCTGCACCTCTTCTCAAACGCCAAGATATTAGACTACAGACGTCCAGGAGAATGTCTTTAAGACCAAGTTGTCGGCATAGCCCAAACTTCTTGTTACATTTCCACCGAACTAAATTCCTTCCTGTCTTATTCTTATTGTTATTCATTATTATGAATAATAAGAATAAGTCTATCTTTACTAGGTCCATAAATTCGAAGTCAGAACCATAAAAGCATCACCCAGACCTGTAGCTGTCTTTGGCATACGGAACCACATCTAGATGATCTGTGTTGTTTCTTAAAATGCAAAAATTTGCCTCCAGTCTGTTTGTAATTTACGGTAATAATAGGTATAATTGTGTATATCGTCAGTTTCCTTTACTTTCAAAGGTAGGACCTGCGGTGTAGGGGGCAACGCGTCCGCCTGTCATCTGTCGGCCCTGGGTTCGATTCCCGGCCCCGTCAGGGTTTTTTAATTGTAATGATTAATATCCCTGGCCTGGGAACAGGGTGTTTGTGACGTCGTTAATCTTCACACACTACCGCCATTCCAATTACACGCAGTAGGGGCAAAAGATCCACATGGGTCGACGCTCCAAACAAATAGAATTTAAAAAAAGAAAGGACATTGTTTTACAATCTCGATGGCAAGTCAAACACATTTTTCTTTCCTTTTTTTCTTTTTCAAGTGTTTTAACGTTGCACCCACTAATGTATTTTGGGGATGATCAGATAGGAAAGAGATGGGACTGGGAAGGAAGCATCCGTGGCCTTAACGAACGTATAGTCCCTGCATTTAACTGGTATAAAAATGGGGAAACTACGGAAAATCATTCTGAGCTGCGTATGGTAGGGTTAGAACCCACCATCTCCCGAATGCAAGCTCACAGCTACGTGACCCCGAACCACGTCGAACTATACGTAATATGGACAGTTTTGTGATAAAAAGAAAACTCAAAAGTTAAAAATATATTCGGATTGGAAAATTAATATAAAGCTCATATTCTTATTACCACCAGCCCAATGGTGCTCAGGTAGCATGGCTCTTTCTTACCCAGACCCCTGGGTTCGAATCCCGGTCTGTTAGCGGTTTCGGATTTTAATTTTGGACTGAATATTAGAACGGGTTCCACTTAGACTCGTGAGGCCACTTGAGATTTCCAATACGAAAACGGTGAGGTTCGGTCACGAAATCCAAACAAATCGGTGAGGATTTCACGCCAACCAAGTGACACTCCGTTATCTGCAGGCCATTTGGCTGGGCAGCAGTCTTTTTGTCACGCCAAGGCCTTTTTCTTGTATCGGCTCCAGGTTCTTAATGAAAGACTGGCATAGCAAAGAAATAACCATAAAATGATTTTTCCTAGATTGAGCAAAATAGGAACGTCTACAATTTTGTATTTTCTTCCGGGTTTGTAATGTTTTAAGTTTTGCTATGACGTGGTTGAAACATTTTTTAAAGCAGTTAAGTTCAATAAACAAGGAAATATGGTTTAATTTAATAATACATATGCAGAATCTAACAGACACCTTGATACCAGTTACATTACAAAAATATATTACACTAGTTGAGGGCTAAGATGCAATTATTATTGTTGGTTTTACGTCCCACTAACTGCTTTTATGATTTTCGGAGACGCCGAGGTGCCGGAATTTTGTCCCACAGGAGTTTTTTAACGTTCCATTAAATCTACCGATACGAGGCTTACGTATTTGAGCACCTTCAAATACCACCAGACTAAGCCATGATCGAAGCTGCGAAGTTGGGTTCAGAAGGCCATCGCTGTACCGTACGGGCTACTCAGCCCGGCAGGGTTACGGTAGAAAGTTTAATTTTTATTTTACAGTATATTCTCATTTGACTTATTTAATTTCTTGCGAAAATATTTTAGTTATTGTGCCCTTTTCAAGGCATCGCCTTATGGGTGCATTATTCGCATCCAATGTATGTTATTCTCAAGCCTTGTTTGGTCACAGGTGTAGCACTAACTTGTGAATGATTTAAGGAATCCGGGGCATTAATGAAATAAGAATGGAAATGAGTCAACAGGAGACACACAATTAGCTTTATTTTATCATGAATGTTATTTAGCGTCAGCTATAATGATTGCTAACAAGCTCACAAGGTTGCTAAGAACTGGATCGCCTGTTCGGCTTTGCCTCCGTATGCGGAAATTATCGCTGGAGTGTGACGACACGGGATGTAATGATGTAGAGAGCCACAACAAGAAAGAACATCTACTGATACCCAATTTGCTCACATGGGTTGATCACCGCGCGACCGCGAAGGAAATAGGACAACTAACGTGCTACATCTTCACTTAACATACTACCAAAAATGGAAGAGGAAATAAAGGAGAATGAAGAGCATTGATGGGAACACCAAGGTCGTTGTACTCGATGTAATTGGATGTTCCTCTGTCGGTCACGAATATTAAAGACGGTAATCCTGCGTGAAGACACGAACCTTATTAGAAAGGACATCGTCCGACGGCTCAACAGCTCCACACAATACCGGGAGTCCATAGTACGTCTCTCCCATTGAATTACTGAGGTATGTCAAAATCTCTGGAAATAGAAAGAGTAAGGTAGTCGAAGGGAAGTCTATTTTATATTCCGAAAGCCTACAAGGTATTCATAACTTTATTTGGTACAGAAAAGTGATAAATCCTGAATATATATTCGATTATTACGATTATTGTTGTTTTAGGGGGGCTAACATCTAGATCATTCGCCCAATAGAGACTCATATGACATGTATTTGGGTGAAACGAGATAAACTCAGGAAATTTTTACGTTTCGTGGTGAAGATAATGTTATTAGATTTACGTTCCAATAACCACTTCTACGACTTTCGGAGTCGCGTGCTATAAATCTACCGACACGAGGCTGACGTATTTGAGCACCTTCGAATATCACTGACTGAGCTGGGATCGAACCCGCCAATTTGAAAGGCTGGTGCTCTACCGTCTGAGCTATTCAGCCTTGCGTTCCGCTAAGAACTTAAGACATGTAAATCACGACTGTTCTCTACATTCTTATTATCAATTCCTATCTGAATAGTAATTATGTAAATTTTGTCAATAAATGAAATACAAGCCAGCTTAGAGAGTCTTACGTGACTGTTGTGAGCCTATAGCTATCATAGTTACAGAATCTTTCTGCTACAGATATTTCAATTCATTGAATCGCACATGTAAAACGGTTCTAATGGTTAAATGACATTCTTGGTAAGACTTCAATACTTGCTTAATCTTTCGTGTATCCCTGAGTGTTGGGCTGAGTGGCTCAGACGGTTGAAGCGCTGGCCTTCTGATCCCAACTTGGCATGTTCTATCCTGGCTCAGTCCGGTGGTATTTGAAAGTGCTCAAATACGACTTTTACTGGCACGTTGAAACCCGTGTAGGACTATATTCCGGCACCTCTGCGTCTCCGAAAACCGTAAAAGTAGTTAGTGGGACGTAAACCCATATTATTATTATTATTATTATTATTATGCGTTCTTCATGTTTATGAGTTACTGTAGTCACGTCCTAGTTCGTGAACCATGGGCAACGGCTGAGTGGCCTAGTAAGTGGTCCTGAGAGTCGGGATACCAGTTGATATGGAATGGGAGTGGGCATCTTGGACATATTCTGAGTCATGGCCCTCCTTGTGCTCAGGCGGCTAGGACTATACAATTCACTGGTGGTCCATAACCCTTTAGAGGAGAGATTCTCACTTTGACTATGTGAAAGTAGGGTAGCATCCTGCTTCATGAATTTACCGAGCTCAGAACATTTTAAGCAAGCCTCGGACCTATGGGAGTAACTGAGTCCCACTCCCATTGACAGGCGAGGGACTCCTTGGAAACAACTTGGCGAACGAAATGGAATTCGATGGGGAGCTATCAATATTGATGGGGCTTATGGAAGAGAGAAAGTAGAACTGGCTTAGTCAGCAAAGAGGATGCATCTGCATGTGCTAGGAGTAAGTGATATTCGGGGAAGGGCAGATAACGAGGAAGAGATGGGAGATTATAAAGTGTACTTGATGGGTGTTAGAAAGGGAAGGGCAGAGCCTGGGGTAGGGCTCCTTATCAGGAATACCAATGCACGCAACATAGTTTCTGATAGGCACGTAAATGAGCGAATGATGTGGGTAGATTTGTCAGTTGGAGGAATTAGGACTAGAATTGTGTCCGTGTATTCACCATGTGAGGGTGCAGATGAGGATGAAGTTGACAAGTTTTATGAAGCATTGAGTGACATCGTGGTCAGGGTCAACAGCAAGGATAGAATAGAGCTAATGGGCGACTGCAATGCGAGAGATGGGAATAGAACTGAAGGATACGAAAGGGTGATTGGTAAATGTGGGGAAGATATGGGAGCTAATGGGGATGGGAAGAGTTTGCTGGACTTCTGTGCTAGTAACGAATTAGCTGTTACGAATACATTCTTCAAGCATAAGGCTATTCACCGCTACACATGGGAGGCTAGGGGTACCAGATCCATAATAGACTATATCTTAACAGACTTCGAATTCAGGAAATCTGTTAGGAATGTACGAGTTTTCCGCAGATTGTTCGATGATACAGACCACTATCTGATCTGTAGTGAACTAAGTATCTCTAGGCCTATGCTAGAGAAAGTGAAATCTGTCTGCAAATGAATAAGGGAAGAAAATCTCCAGGACGAGGAAATTAGACAGAAGTACGTGGATATGATTGGTGAGAAGTTTCGAACAGTAGACAGTAAGCAGGTTCAGGATATAGAAAGAGAATGGGTGGCATACAGGGATTCTGTAGTAGAAACAGCAAGGGAATCCCTAGGAACAACTGTGTGTAAATATGGGAAAAGGCGAACATCTTGGTGGAATGATGAAGTGAGAGCAGCCTGTAAACGTAAAAAGAAGGCTTATCAGAAATGGCTCCAAACAAGGGCCGAGGCAGACAGTGATTTCTCCGTAGATGAAAGAAACAGAGCGAAACAAATAGTTGTTGAATCCAAAAACAAGTCATGGGAAGATTTTGGTAACAACCTGGAAAGGCTAGGTCAAGCAGCAGGGAAACCTCTCTGAATAGTAATGAAGAATCTTATGAAGGGAGGGAAAAAGGAAATGAACAGTGTTTTGAGTAATTCAGGTGAACTCATAATAGAACCCAGGGAATCACTGGAGAGGTGGAGGGAATATTTTGAACATCTTCTCAACGTAAAAGGAAATCGTCCTAGTGGTGTTGCGAACAGCCAAGCTCATGGGGAGGAGGAAAATGATGTTGGTGAAATTATGCTTGAGGAAGTGGAAAGGATGGTAAATAAACTCCATTGTCATAAGGCAGCAGGAACAGATGAAATTAGACCTGAAATGGTGAAGTATAGTGGGAAGGCAGGGATGAAATGGCTTCATAGAGTAGTAAAATTAGCATGGAGTGTTGTAAGGTACCTTCAGATTGGACAAAAGCAGTAATTGCACCTATCTATAAGCAAGACAGGAAGGATTGCAACAACAATCGAGGTATCTCATTGATTAGTATACCAGGCAAAGTATTCACTGGCATCTTGGAAGGGAGGGTGCGATCAGTCGTTGAGAGGAAGTTGGATGAAAACCAGTGTGATTTCAGACCACAGAGAAGCTGTCAGGATCAGATTTTCAGTATGCGCCAGGTAACTGAAAATGCTACGAGAGGAATAGGCTGTTGTGTTTATGTTTCGTAGATCTAGAGAAAGCATAGGGTACCGAAGGAAAAGATGTTCGCCATACTGGGGGCTATAGAAAAAGGTAGATTATTAAAAGCAATCAAAGGCATTTATTTTGACAATTGGGCTTCAGTGAGAATTGATGGTAGAATGAGTTCTTGGTTCAGGGTACTTACAGGGGTTAGACAAGGCTGTAATCATTCACCTTTGCTGTTCGTAGTCTACATGGATCATCTGCTGAAAGGTATAAAATGGCAGGAAGGGATTCAGTTAGGCGGAAATGTAGTAAGCAGTTTTGCCTATGCTGACGACTTGGTCTTAATGGCAGATTGTGCCGAAAGCCTGCAGTCTAATATCTTGGAACTTGAAAATAGGTGCAATGAGTATGGTATGAAAATTAGCATTTTAAAGCCTAAATTGATGTCAGTAAGTAGGAAATTCAATAGAATTGAATGTCAGATTGGTGACACAGAGCTAGAACAGGTCGATAATTTCAAGTATTTAGGTTGTGTGTTCTCCCAGGATGGTAATATAGTAAGTGAGATTGAATCAAGGTGTCGTAAAGCTAACGCGTGAGCTCGCAGTTGCGATCAACAGTATTCTGTAAGAAGGAAGTCAGCTTCAGACGAAACTATCTTTACATCGGTCTGTTTTCAGACCAACTTTGCTTTACGGGAGCGAAAGCTGGGTGGACTCAGGATATCTTATTCATAAGTTAGAAGTAACAGATATGAAAGTAGCAAGAATGATTGCTGGTACAAACAGGTGGGAACAATGGCGGGAGGGTACTCGGAATGAAGAGATAAAGGCTAATTTAGGAATGAACTCGGTGGATGAAGCTGTACGCATAACCGGCTTCGGTGGTGGGGTCATGTAAGGCGAATGGAGGAGGATAGGTTACCTAGGAGAATAATGGACTCTGGTATGGAGGGTAAGAGAAGTAGAGATAGACCAAGACGACGATGGTTAGACTCGGTTTCTAACGATTTAAAGATAATAGGTATAGAACTAAATGAGGCCACAACATTAGTTGCAAATCGAGGATTGTGGCGACGTTTAGTAAATTCACAGAGGCTTGCAGACTGAACGCTGAAAGGCATAACGGTCTATAATGAGTATGTATGTATGTATGTATGTATGTATGTATGTATGTATGTATGTATGTATGTATATATATATGTATGTTTTTACCCACCAGTAGTTATATTACTAGTGGAACATACCCATCGTTGATGTGTATGCGCGAGGGTGGGTGTGTTTACGTCACCAAACAAAAACACCCATTTTATTTTTAAAAATTGGCAATACTGGAATTTTCTAGGTCTTGGCATTGTTGATGTACAGATATAATCTGCATTGCCTTCATATACTTAACACTTTCCACGTCTTGGTCGTACGTGGTAATTTCAAAATTCCAAAAATTCGTCCTAATGAAATTTTGCACTGAGCGAAAGTTGTTTTGAATTATTTTGGAACCATTGTCATGCTACAACATTTCTTCGTAAACCCAATTTCAACGGAGAGGTTTGGATTCCTTTGTTTTGTGATGATGATGTTGATTGTTGTTTAAAGGGGCCTAACATCTAGGTCATCGGCCCCTGATGGTACGAAATGAAATGACCTATTAAAAGTTCAAAATCATCCACTGACCAAAGTAAAAAATGTCATGAAGAATGAATGGATGGATATGAAATTTAAAACAATTCGTGGATCCGACCCAAAAACTATCATAAAAATAGTATTACTCACCAAGAACCATTTCTAAAGTACAATCCTGAATCGAGGATGCTTGTTGTCTAAGGGGGTCCAAAATACAGGTCAACGGCCCCTCATAATGGTACTTATCGCTAGTAAAGTAGAACCATGGTATCTGTCATGTTGGGGTACTAATCAAAAGTAGCGTAGACTTACGGTGTTCCAAACATGATGGTACTACTCACAAGTATTGTACCTCGTATAGGTAACGCAGACCTATGGTGTTTCTCACATAATGGACCCACTCATAGGCGACGCAAACCTATGGTGTTCCTCACCTAGGTGCACTAATCACGGGCGCCAGTATTTCCGTGGTGTTCCTCATATAGTGGGTACTAATCACAGGCACGCAGACCCACGGTGCCACACATATAGTGGTACTAATCACAGGCGACGCCCAGACCCGTGGTGTTTCCCACAATGGTACTAATCACGGGTACTGGAAACCCACAGTGAACCACTCTCTGCTGCTACTAATCACAAACCTATTGTGTACCTTATATTGTGGTACTACTCGCTAGTAAAGGCAACCCATGGTGTTTCCCGCGTGATGGCACTAATCAAAAGTAGTTTCATAGTTCTAATACTATCAGCCCTTGGTCGCCCCTTTTAGTCGCCTCTTACAACAGACAGGGGATACCGTGGGTGTATTCTTCATCTGCGTCCCCCACCCACATGGGGGTTGTGTGTTTGGTCCGCAAGAGTTATTTTATTTCCCTCAAGTCCGCCGGCAAGCCGGTTAGGACCCCCCTATCCGCCACCTGGGACGCGCACGTGGGAGTATCACCTCTCCCCCTGCTATGAAAGCGTAGTAGGTTCGTGGTTCCTTTGTTTTGTGTTCCCTCCAAAACTGCAACACACTGAGAAATTTTGAAATTTATATGTATGTAAAATGTATCCTTTAGTAGGTATATTCTAAATACAAGGTTTGGTAGAAATACTTCCAGTACTTTTTCTGCTATTGGTAGAAAAGGAACATTTTTTTAGCGCAATGGTCTTCAGTCTGAAATGTAGGCCTATAAGGAACGCCAAACGTGGAAAGTTCGCAAAAAGCAGATGCATTTTATACAGGCTACCTATTATTAGACTACGAATACTTTCCGAGGGCCTACTCTTGACTGAGTAGTCAGTATGCTAGCCTGTGGTTCGATTCCCGGCCGGACCGAGGACTTCAACCATGTCTCGTTAATTCCTCTCTTTCGGGGACTGCGTGCTTATCTTCATCTTAACATATATCTTCATTTACACACAACATATCGCACTACCAACCTTCTCAGAAATACGCAATATTAAACACATCCCTCCTCATAGGGTAGGAATCAAGAAGGGCATTCGACCATAAAACTGGTCTTTAACCCTCTCCCTCCCACATACACTGTACAGACCCCAGGCAATTGGGTCAAGTCCAGGAACAAGATGGCTGACAGCCAACGTTAATGTGCATTTGCAATTGTGCGTCTATCAGAGAATAGGATTGGCATTGGAATATATAATCTTGCACTTAGTGTGTGTGCAATTAATGAAGAAATTCAGGAGAAAGCATGGTGAGGATAGTTGCAGAATGTACACAAGGTCCGGGACAAAACCACTTCATTCAGTGACTGGCAGGTTCCGTGCTCAGACGACAGCCGCATGCTTGCGTATACTAGGCGTAGCGTGGAGAGTAAAGCCGGAATTACACCTACCAAGTACTCGACCGAGTAACTTACTCAGGGATAGATGTGATCACATGAGGAAGAGACAGTGAACTGAAATGTTTAAAGGGGTACGGTAACAATTCCGCGAAGGAGAGAAATGAGAGAAATTAAGAGAGTTTTTAAACACTATTGCAACTTGAGCATACATGCCATAATAGAGGAAATCTAAGATGAAATTAGCAATAATAGAAAATGATTATGGACAAGATCCTGGCTGTTAAGAGATAATAAAGGAGGATCGGCAACACTGTTAGGGGAATTAATCTCAAAGAATATTATAAGCAGCCTCACGCATGTTTCTTTCTTTGTACAAAGCAGATTAGGCTACTGAAGTCCCATAACATTCGTGTGTTTTGTACTCTTGAATGAATTGTAACGCTGTTTTATTACTCCATTTAGCCATTGTTATTGTAGAAATCGAATCAAGGAGCGCAAGACAACAAGAACACCCCTACACAACCGACTTCACTGATTACACTGACAGAGTGAAGAGCGAGTGAAGCGCCGAGGCAAGTGGCAGGTGGTAGTGCGGTACTTCTCAGCCTATTATAGCAGTTACGGCACGTTTTTATCCGCTGTCTCGCCCTTATCGCACTAGCCGGGGATTCAGCCGAATGCGCTGTATCGGCCCAGTACTCTGTAGGTCTAATTCCGGCTATAGGGCTGATAAGCTTCAATTAAACAGTGTGTGCTCGGTTCGGAGATAAGGTAGCAGTATTAATTATTCTGAACTGACTAGAAATTTCAATTCATCACAGTGAGAATGAAAATCGATTTGTTTGAAAACAAAACTATACAACCGCGGTCAATCAACGCAACAAAATATTTAACGTTGCAATATTAAATTGAATGAACTTACGGCAGCACGAAATACATAACACAGCTAATTGCAGAAATGTTCTCATATATATACTAAACGAGACTGTGAAACTGCTACAAGTATATATTAAACGGTACTGCCACACTTTCTTCTACTTGGAAATTTGAAAATAGGTCAAGTTTCTTTCCTTAACGGGTATTCTATACAACATGTGTACTAAACGACACTCAACTGCGCCCGTGCGTGTTTGTAATAATACGTCCCCACAGGTTGCTCTGCCACGCTCTTTCCGCCTAACTTGGCTAAATGGTTAGCATGGTGGCCTTTGGTCACAGGGGTCCCGGGTTCGATTCCCGGCAGGGTCAGGAATTTTAACCATCATTGGTTAATTTCCCTGGCACGGGGGCTGGGTGTATGTGTTGTCTTCATCATCATTTCATCCTCATCACGACGTGCAGGTCGCCTACGGGAGTCAAATCAAAAGACCTGCACCTGGTGAGCCGAACCCGTCCTGGGATCTCCCGGCACTAAAAGCCATACGCCATTTCCATTTCATTTCCGCCTAACTGGTTCGTACGCCGTAATTGCAGCCTCTGCCAGCAGCTGATTTAAATTAACATTTCAAATTTCATTGCACCACAAATTACGTTACACTATTCTCACCAAGGCAATCGTGGTTCGAATCCTAACCAATGATATATTTCTGAAAAGGAATGTCACGTCCCTGTGGTTCAGATTCCACATTGAACTGGAGGCTTTGTGACTGATCATATCAGTCACTTTACGAGCTAGTTTCTACTTCGTATTACACTTCTTTGGATTATTTAGTATGCGACATGTACGTACTCTTATTATCAGTACAGTACTGCCGTTTTCACGTCCCCAGCAACTACAAAATGCTTTTATAACCGACTGACTTACTGTTAAAGCTCTGAATGAGTTTACCCACTTACCTCCTCGAAGCTCTAGTATATGTTTTCCTATCAGCTATACAATTGCAATAAGAGTTTAGTTCTACTTCATTCACATTATCTGAATTGAGCCTCTAAATAGCTGTAATAGCGGCAGCAACAACAAACACTTCTCATCGCCTCTGAGATACAGTGGTGCCTGTGGAATCGGTTTCTCTTGTTAAACATCGTAAGGAAATATTCTTTTTTTTTTTTAAATTATAGACTGTTACGTCTTCCAGCGTTCGGTCTAGAAGCCACTGAATTAACTGAGGGCCTAGACGATCCTTGGTTTGCGACTAGCTCCGCGTCCTTGTTTAGTTCCCACACCTCTTACCATTAAATCGTTAAAAATATAGACTAACCATCGCCATCTTTGTCTTCTACTTCTATTACCTTCCATGGCAGAGTCCGTTATTCTCCTAGGTAACCTACCCTCTATTCGTCTCACAGGACCCCACCACCGAAACCGGTTTATTCTTAATTTAGCCTTTATCTTCTCATTTTTGGTCCCCTCCTGCCAATGGATTAAACCAAGTCCCGGCGGGTATACGATCTTTATCTGCTAGATAAATTGGGTCCTCAATCTCGATAAATTAGGTCCTGGCTTTTTTTAATGTGAAACGCTATACCAAAATATTGGGCTTTCGATTAAATTAGATAAAGCACTGTCTTCGGAGTACACGTCACATAATATACTTACTAAAATGTGCTCCCTGTAAGGCCATTTGTAAAACAACTCCTCCAACCCCTGGGCCAGGCTTAGTTACACCGCACAAAAGGAAGGCACTATACTATTATAGGAAGATGGAAGTAATGGAAAATGAGCGAAACACTCTATTGTTCGTAATAAATGGTTACAAGTTCCGATTCCTTCAGACTTTTGAGTGGTGGACTTCTACGACGGAGTTGCTGTACTTCAGGATGTAATATCAACAGGTAGTGATGAAAAATGTCAAGAGTTCACTGATTATAATATTTGACACATACATTACTCCCACATGCCAGATTTTTTCCTCCGCTATGGTGTGAAATTTATGCCTCTACAAACGTAACTACCGATATGTATGTGAATATTTCCATTTTCGTCCCAGTTCATGCTTTTATCACTATCGCCCAATGATTTTAAATTGCTTTGACGTAGTGAATAGTACAGGAAAACAGACTTAAGAAGAAAAATGAAAAGGAACACTTAATTAGAGAAAAAAATGACGCTGGTTGCAACGGAAGAAATTTCTGCGTTTGAATTCATGAGATCAGTTTGTTTTAAACTTTTGCCATCATAAATGTTTAATTGGCGGAGAAAAGAATGACGGTGGGGACAGCGGGAGAAATGTCTACATTTATATTCGTGAAAGTAATCTGTATTAAAATGTTTACCATCGTACATGTTCAATTATTTTAAATTTTTCTCTTCTCTTTCTTAATCTGCTTACCCTCCAGGGTTGGTTTTTCCCCTCGAACTCAGCGAGGGATCCCACCTCTACCGCCTCACGTGCAGTGTCCTGGAGCGTAAGACATTGAGTCGGGGATACAACTGGGGAGAATGACCAGTACCTCGCACAGGCGGCCTCGCCTGCTATGCTGAACAGAGGCCTTGGTGGGGGATGGGAAGATTGGAAAATATAGGCAAGGAAGAGGGAAGGAAGCGGCCGTGGCCTTAAGTTAGGTCCATCCCGGCATTTGCCCGGAGGAGAAGTGGGAAACCACGGAAAACCACTTCCAGGATGGCTGAGGTGTGAATCGAACTCACCTCTACTCATTTGACCTCCCGAGGCTGAGTGAACCCCGTTCCAGCCCTCGTACCACTTTTCAAATTTCGTGGCAGAGCCGGGAATCGAACTCGGACCCCCGGGGGTAGCAGCTAATCACACTAACCACTACACCACAGAGGCGGACATTTTAAATTTTTACCAAATATTTTGGGGGACGATCCCGTCAAACACCACGCGGTGTTCCCTGGGTAATGCTAATAGGCTGGGCGATGAAAAAAATCGTAGACTACTCAACACTCATCAAAACCGTTTTCTTAAATCTGGGATTCATTTTACCTACAGTATATGCTTTTTCGGGACGGGACCCAATTTACCGCATTCTTTGTGTTCAGGACCCAGTTTACTTTCCCTGTGCCAAGAAATAAATTGATGCTTGTTTAAAGGGGCCTAACATGTAGGTCATCGGCTCCTAATAACATGGGATGGAAGGAAATGTAATAATACTTACAGTTTTAAAATGTATCCGCTGACTAATATTTAAAACAAATGAAAAATGATTATGAAATCAAAATAATCGGTGGATTTAATTCGCAATGCATTATTTTCTGATTAAATTATAGAAAATATGAATTATAATGGAATAATGCATTGCCTTGGAGTACAGTATTATTAAGCATTATTATATATAATTCAAGTTCGAAGTTATAACAACACACACACACACACAATCAATGGAATAAAAACGTAGTCAAGAATAAAATAACAACTAATAGAAAATATATTTTTATACACGATAAAACAGGCCACTATCCCTCATAAAACGGATGACAAGGTCTACTGACCACTTGTCATCTCGTAGGGTGAGGGAGATTGTACTCTGAAGTGTTAGACTACGGCGCGGATAGGCCAGGTCCACGCACGGTAAGATGACCGGCGCAAGTACACAGCGGGGAGCCTTCATCCTTCAGTAAGTAAAGAAATAAATTAACAACAGTACTATCGGGTCTTGAATTAAGCATTCGAAAAGGACTGAGCTATCAATACCACATACAGTACACAGAAACAAGAATTAAATATTTCCTGAATAAACGGAGTTTCTTCATTCTGACAGAGGCTCACATGACATACGGTTTACCTCCCTACTAAACAATAAATAGAAAACTCTTGTATAAAAAATTACGGAATTTTCATTCAATATAGCAAATGAACGGCTATTATAATCGTACAGAAGTGCAATTGCTTCTGAGAAAAGATAACTCATTTTTTCCAAACCAGATATTTTATAATAAATATTAAAACTCGTACAAATCTTTAAAATGTAGGTATTTGTGAAAATGTTGCATCTTTTAAGCAGCTAAAAGTGAACATTCTATTAGGTACTTCATGAACATTGATAGAAGCTTTAATGAAATTAAACGGACATAAAACGAAACGTGAGCTATTGGTAAGCTGCTTTATAGCATGCCAATCACTGATAAGGAGCAGAGGTTGGTACGAGGAGGAGCAGCTGATATATCAAGACATTTCACAACACAGGCATTGACTTACAGGGATTGATTATGTGCCTATTTTGTCCTCTAAAACAACAGTCACGATCATACCTGGTTCTTTGTCTTCACCACACGCTGCTTCCTCTGTTTCCTCTTCTTCGTTTTCATAATCTTCTTCGAAAGAATCCTGAACTGATTGTGGATCCATTTCGCTGAGTAACAAATTGGTCAGTTTCAGAGGGCTTCCCACGTACTCTGGGGTCACCCGACACGCAGGAGAATGACTGAGCTAATGGAACAGTTCCTAACCTGTGTCGCTCTCTGATGCATCTTCCCCCTCCAGCCCCTCCGGCCGACTCCTTTCAACACGGCGTTGTCTTTGAACAGTGGAAACTAAACCTGAGTCATTCCTTCGAGAATTTAGTATGGACAAGGGAATTCCGTTAAGATTTGGGTCATGTATTTATCAAGTTTAGTCACTTCCCGAATAATTCCGTGTCAAGGACAAGCAGAGCGACGCAGCTTGTTGTTAAACTACAACTGAGTAAATATACCAAGTTGTATGGCACATAACACGTCAGAGATCCTGACAGAGTCACAGGCGATGAAGTGACAATACAATGCCATGATGACGTTTAGAGTAACATCCTGTGATACACAAAACTCGAGACTCCGGAGGTGTTAATACACTAAAACAGGAAGCAAAAATGAAAAGACTGACAGCTCAACGGTTGCAAGATGGCCACGGTTCGAACCCAGTCAATGAATGTGGGATTTTTAAAACAAAGTTACGACCCTGTCGCTCGGATTCCATGTGAAACTGGAGGTCCTACGGCTATGATCATGATATTATCAGTCACGTAAAACTACAAGCTAGTTTCGTTACTTGCTAGTGAAAGTTCAAACGGTCCCTACGTACTGCCTTCCAGACTCCCCACCTCTTCGTAATGGTAGTCGTGAGCCCCTGAGGATGTTATTTTCTGGTTGTCTTTTTTTTAATGTAGCAGTGTGGGAGGTACTTGTTATGATTTCATTTAGGGACATAACTAGGGTTACCAGCTCGGTGAAGTAAGAAGAAAAAGTACAGTTTTCAGCGAATCGGGGTGGTGATAACATGACAACAATAGGCTACAGAACTAACCTTTACTGTGAAACGATTAACGATAGGAGAAGAATACCCTCATCATAATAACTATACTTTTTCTATGACTTGTTTTATTTTTAGTTGTATTTTGAAAAACTTACAATGCTACGAAAACTAAGCGAGTTGGCCGTGCGGTTAGGGGCGTGCAGCTGTGAGCGTACATTCGGGAGATAGTGGGTTGGAACCACACTGTCAGCAGCCCCGAAGAGGGTTTTCCGTAGTTTCCCATTTTCACACCAGGCAAATGCTTGGGCTGTACCTTCGTTAAGGCCACGCCCATTTCCTTCACACTCCTAGCCCTTTCCTATCCCATCGTCACCGTAAGACCTGTGTCGATGCGACGTAAAGCAACTTGTAAAAAGAGAATATTAATGCCAGAGAGGTGATCGGCCGGGAATCGAACGTGGGGCCCTATGAACCGAAGAGCACTACGCTGACTATTCAGCCAAGGAGCCGAATGATAGTATGGTTGGAAAAGTGGTAGATTCCCGGCCAAGTCAAGGATTTTAATCATAAGTGGTAAATTATTTTGGCTTGGGGACTGGGTATTTGTGCTGAACTCAACATCCCTGCAACTCGTACACCACACGTGACACTATACCTCACCATACTATACGCAGTTTCCCCAGACACAGTAGGTGCCGTCCACCCTAGTCGGAGGGTCTGCCTTATGAGGCTAGCGCTACCCACACGAATTTATGTTATACTCTTACCTCGTCGCGGTCCGAAATGTAACAACAGTTCCACTATTGAGTATCTTCCAGTACGTATCACGTTCTTCATATAGATCAGCTTCCTCTTTCCGAAGTGTCATAATGTTAACTTACTGTGTACAGCTGTGTAATGCGACACTGATAAAGAGACTATGAGGTTTAAGTAGCTCAGTGCATTCGTTTCGCTCTATAACTGCATCGGTTCAAATCTGGATCTCCACGGCATTTGTTTTAATTTCTGTATGCGCGTTGTGCGTAAGTTTCTCACTTGAACTGCCAACGAAAACATGTTTCATTGGCATGTAAAATATTGTTATTTTCTTATATTCCGCAAATTATTATGATGTTGATGGCGTCTAAAACAGTGCAAAATGACGTATATACGGTAGTCACTGAGACATTATTAAAGCAACAAATCTAAACTTTTTCACCACTTCAGTATCGGTGTAAGTTATTAACAGTGCACATTTAGCATCACAGTTTGATGAGTCCCAAACTTGACTCTTTCTCCGACTTTACTCAAACCCATTCCAAGTACACGATCAGTCGGCCCAGTGCTCGACTCTATGAGTTTATGTGGGCAAACTAATAGGCCTGATGGTTAAGCTCATATAGCTCTGAGCCTGTTTACAACTCAGTCACCGTTAGTACCCACGCCAGATTCATGAGTTTGAGCTTTGTTGGTGTCATGTGTTTTTTGACGCGACCGTATGTATGAAACCATTTGGAGACTCGCTTCAGGACCAAGCGAATTGGCCGTGAGGTTAGGGTCACGCAGCTGTGAACTTGCATTCGGGAGATAGTGGGTTCGAATTCCACCGTTGACAGCCCTGAATATTGTTTTCCGTGGTTTACCATTTTCACCCCAGGTAAATGTTGGAGCTGTACCTTAAGGCCGATACCTCCCTGGTTCTATCCTTTTCCCATCCTTCCGTCGCCGAAAACCTTCGATGTATTACTGCGACGTTAAACAAGGAGCCAAACAAAAGCTCAATTCAGACTCAATTCACACCTCTAAGAGTGACCCTACTAGGGATGTGGGAAAAGAAGGTGGAAAGAAAGAAGTATATATATATTGGACCCGTAAGTCAGCTTATGGGTACAATATGTAGAGAGAGAAAGATAGTAAAAAATCCAATATTTAATTTAATCTATATTAATGTATGTTGAAAATTACAACAACAACAATCATTACACTTGCGTATAAAATCAAAATACAAGGAGATTGGAATTGTTTTAATTTTATAGACAATGGAATCGTCATCGCTTCCATTCACCCCTCCCGCTGTGTGGTGGTGTAAACGAGGACTAGAAAGTACAAACATGCTGAGCGTGTGCCGGTATACAAAAACATAAACTCTCCAAAATGAATGAAATAAATAGGTAACAAAACTTTTCTGCACGCCACAGCTAGTGCTGGAAATGATCTCCGATAACCTGCAGACAAATGACGAAAGAGGGAAAAAATTACACCGGATATCTACTACTAGTAGCGGAATCTTGAGTAGATCTGTCACCTGATTAAAATTGGGCTATTAACCATTTCCTTGCGTTCCCTGAGTGCCAATTGCCCACATTTCTTTCAGGGGCCATGTGTCCAGTATTGAACAGTATACCACAATATTGTGATAAACAGCAAAATATGACAAAACTAATCACGAAACAAGCCCAAATTTTCAAAAAATCACGCTTGTTTTTTAAAAGAATTTTTATCATTATTGTATAGCCTCCGTGGTTCAGGCGGCAGCGCGCCGGCCTCTCACCGCTGTGTTCCGTGTTTCAAATCCGGGTCACACCATGTGATATTTGTGCTGGACAAAGTGGAGGCGGGACAGGTTTCTCTCCGGGTACTCCAATTTTCCCTGTCACTTTTCATTCCAGCAACACTCTCCAATATCATTTAATTTCATCTGTCAGTCATTAATCAATGCCCCAGAGGAGTGCGACAGGCTTCGGTAGCCGGCACAATTTCTATCCTCGCCACTAGATGGGGGCTTCATTCATTCCATTCCTGACGCGGTCGAATGACTGGAAAGAGGCTGTGAATTTTCATATTTCATCATTCTTGTGCATACACATTTATAGATGTACAATGTTAAATTCTGGGCAGCCGGAGATTTTTTGAGAGGGAGCAGCCCACTCATTCTCACCTCAGATGCCGCCATTGAGTATTGCGCATGCGTATTTACACAGTACGTTTTGCTTTGCTTCGCTAGCTCCATGACATAGGGATAGCGTGCCTGCCCCTTACGCGGAAGCTCCAGGTTTGATTACTGACATTACAATGATTTTAATTCTGAACTAAGGGCTGAAACTCGTTTCACTGAGTCTCCTGAGACCAACTGAGGAACTGTCTGATAAGGGAAGTAGCGGACCTGCCGGGAGAGTTCCTAGTGTAGGCCACGGCCACCAACTCCCTCACCTTCTCCGTGTATCTTCTTCACCCTAACAAATCTCCCGGCCTGAGAGACGGCGTTACCGTCTAAGAGGCCCGCCTCCCCCTGCAGGGGAGGATGGAAAACTTTTTAGTAATAGTAGCGTGTGTATCAATTTATCGCCATTGGTCTGCGATAGTCATTTTCACTACAACGCAGCGACTCCATGATCGTGTGAGCAGCTCTACAGAAGTTTCAGCAGATTCGAATCTCTGAAAAGTACAACTACCACGTCTGCTCTCTGTTTTTCGACAGTGAGTGCGCCTTGTGAAACGAGCCACGTCACATCCCCTGATCTTTGATATTGCTACTATTATTGCGTGCTTTAAAAGTGGGAGACCGAGTGAGTTGTCCTTGTATTTCAGGTCATGTAGGTGTGAGCTTGAACCCTAACGTCCGCAGCCCTAAATGTGGTTTACCGTGGTATCCCATTCTCAGTTCAGGTAAATGTCAAAGCTGTACCTTAAGTAGGCCACGGTACCTACCTTCCCCTTCTCATTACACTATGCCGAAAAGATAACAGTGTTAAAGTGACGTTAACCGCAACCAAAAAGAAAAAGTAAGAATTATCGTAGTCATCAGCTTCGTGTAAGTGCTGCTGCTGGTGGTGGTGATTATTTTTTTTGCTAGGGGCTTTACGTCGCACCGACACAGATAGGTCTTATGGCGACGATGGGATAGGAAAGGCCTAGGAGTTGGAAGGAAGCGGCCGTGGCCTTAATTAAGGTACAGCCCCAGCATTTGCCTGGTGTGAAAATGGGAAACCACGGAAAACCATCTTCAGGGCTGCCGATAGTGGGATTCGAACCTACTATCTCCCGGATGCAAGCTCACAGCCGCGCGCCTCTACGCGCACGGCCAACTCGCCCGGTGATTATTATTTTAATAGAAAGTACAACTGGGCAACCATCCCCTCTTAACAGTAATCACTCAGCGAGTTGGCCGTGCGCTTAATGGTGCGCATTCGGGAGATGGTGGTTCGAGCTCCACCGTAGGCAGCTCTGCAGATAATTTTCCGTGGTTTCCTATTTTCACACCAGACAAATGCTGGGGCTGTAGGCCTACCTTAACTAAGGCAACGGGCGCATTCTTCCCAGCCATATTCCTTTCCTATCCCGTCGTCACCATAAGACCTATCTGTGTCGGTGCGACGTAAAACAAAGTGTAAAAAAAAACAATAATCAGAAGGAAGAGGTCCATTTCTTCGAAGAATGAATGTATGGGCAAAAGAAAGGGAAGGGCTATTAAGGACGTGAAAATCAAAGACTCCGTTGGCCTCGCAAGGCTGTCCGGTGTGTGTTCTTTTAATATCCCCATCAGTAGAGTAGATCTAGGGTTAGAAAAGAAAGCTTGATTCTAGAAATTACGATCAACAAAAACTGAATGTATTCAGGCCTTTTTGGTGAGGCATCGGGTTTATGTTCTCAACTGGTTAAATTAAATTGTTTCGCTAGTGGGAACTTACTTTTTATTTATTTAGAAATGACGTACGTCCGCCTCTGTGGTGTAGTGGTTAGTGAGATTAGCTGCCACCCTCGGAGGCCCGGGTTCGATTCACGGCTCTGCCACGAAATTTGAAAAGCGGTACGAGGGCTGGAACGGGATCCACTCAGCCTCGGGAGGTCAAATGAGTAGAGGTGGGTTCGATTCCCACTTCAGCCATCCGGGAAGTGGTTTTCCGTGGTTTCCCACTTCTCCTCCAGGCAAATGCCGGGATGGTACCTAACTTAAGACCACAGCCGCTTCCTTCCCTCTTCCTTGTCTATCCCTTCCAATGTCCCCATCCCCCCGCAAGACCCCTGTTCAGCATAGCAGGTGAGGCCGCCTGGGCAGGTACTGGTTGTCCTCCCCAGTTGTATCCCCCGACCCAAAGTCTGAAGCTCCAGGACACTGCCCTTTAGGCGGTAGAGGTGGGATTCCTCGCTGAGTCCGAGGGAAATACCGACCCTGGAGGGTAAACAGATAAAGAAGAAGAAGAAAAGAAGAAGACAACATTTCCATGGAATAAGTGTGGAAAACAGCACAGAGTATCCTCGCACATCATGGCATCGCGAGATTCGAAACTCAGATATTCCAACAGTGCAGCTTTTCAGTAACAATGACTTTACCGCAGCTGTCATAAAGAGCTTGTCTAGTGTACAGACATCCTACAGTACTTCCTGCCCGAGGTAGCACAGTTAGGCTGGAAAATGCCGTTACCACAGCCACATTAGAACTGTGTCACTCACAGTATTGTATGTCCCATTGAGGAGTGGCTGAGATGAGAAACAGATCGAGGGATTGAGTGACAGCGTTTCTTGTCAAATATAGCACTGGAATGGAGAAGAGTTTCCGCAGAGCCAATGAAGGATTAATAAAAGGGGGCGTGATAGCCGAGTAGCATCATCACGGAATTTTCACAAGGCAACCGCGCGGTTCGAATCCCTAGCAGTGTATGTGTGATTTTTGAGACGAAAAAGCCACGTCTCTGAGGTTTATATTGCACGCAAAACTGGAGATCCCTTAGCTAGTATCACATCGGAAGGTAGATGCAGAGTGGGTCTCGGCCGACAAGTGACAACGGCTGGTCCGTGATCCAACAGCTCTCCACTCCGACCGGCCAACCGAGCAGACGAGGGGTGGCCACGGCTCTACACCTCTATATTCGGGAGACGGGACAGGGCTGGAACTCACGGCTGGCCCCAAACGTCGGCTGTCCTGAGAATGGTTTTCCGTAGTTTTCCAGTCCCCTGCACTAAGGCGAATGCCGGGACAGTTCCTAGTATAGGCCACGGCCGCCAACCCCCTTACCTTCTCCGAGCATCTCCACCGTAACAAATCTCCCGGCCTGAGAGACGGCGTCACCGTCTAAGAGGCCCGCCTCCCCCTTCAGGGGAGGAATGATAACATTTTAGTAGTAGTAGTTATCACATCAACAGTCACTTAAACCTGCAAGCCAAGCATTCAAGTTAGCACAACTGTAAAATAGATCCCGAGTTTCATGAAAGTATGTCCATCAGTTTTCACGCGATACACGAAATAGAGAACAGGAAGGCGATTTTATTTGTCTACCTAATGAGACACAGCAGTTTCGTATGTTACATCATGGAGCACCGAGCGAGTTGGTCGTGCGGTTAGGGGCGCGCAGCTGTGAGCTTGCATTCGGGAGAGAGTGGGTTCGAATCCCACCATCGGCAGCCCTGAAGATGTTTTTCCGTGGTTTTCCACTTTTACACCAAACAAATGCTGGGGCTGTATCTTAATTATGGTCTCGGCCGCTACGTTCCCAATCCTAGTCCTATCTCATCCTTCCGTCGCCGAAAAACTTCGATGTTAAACATGTCGGAAAGAAAATCATGGAAGAGAAAGTTCTTAGAAAAGAAGAGAAGAGGTCGACCAAGACTTTTGTACATCAAGAACTTCATGATACAAGTGACCTGCAGCTGCTATGAGATGATGATGCTGGCAATGGATAGTAAACAATGTTGACTCGAATGTACATTCACACATACATACAGAAACTGAACTGGTAGCATGGGAAGGATTTCTAGTCCAACAAAATTGTAATGTATAGACCAAAAATTAAGTAATGTTATTGGTTTTTTTTTTGCTAGGGGCTTTACGTCGCACCGACACAGATAGGTCTTATGGCGACGATGGGATAGGAAAGGCCTAGGAGTTGGAAGGAAGCGGCCGTGGCCTTAATTAAGGTACAGCCCCAGCATTTGCCTGGTGTGAAAATGTGAAACCACGGAAAACCATCTTCAGGGCTGCCGATAGTGGTGTTATTGGTTTTACGTCCCTCTGACTACTTTTACGGAATGTTGTCTCGCAGGAGTGCATGAACGTGCCGGTAAATCTACCGACACCGGGCGAGTTAATCGTGCAGTTAGAGGCGCGCGGCTGTGAGCTTGCATCCGGGAGATAGTGGGTTCGAGTCCCATTGTCGGCAGCCCTGAAGAGGTTTTCCGTCATTTCCCATTTTCACACTAGGCAAATGCTGGGGCTGTAACGTAATTAAGGTCACAGCCGCGTCCTTCCAACTCCTAGGCCTTTCCTATCGCATAGTCGCCATAAGACCTATCTGTGTCGGTGCGACGTAAAGCCAATAGCAAAACAAAAAACGAAAAATCTATCGACACGAAACTGACGTATCTGAGCACCTTTATCACGTTTATCACTGGACTCAACCGGGATGGATCCCGCCAACTTGAGCTTACAGTAGAAGGCTAGCGCTCTACCGCTCGAGCTACTCCTCCGGCAGAAACAAACAAAAAGTAAATGTTATTTATTTATAGATATGTCATCCCGTTGGTGCCCGCTTCCGTGGCGTAGCACTGTTAGCTGCAATCCTCAGGGACAAGGGTTCAATTCCCGGTACCGCCAGAAATTTATTAACAATAATAATAATAATAATAATAATAATAATAATAATAATAATAATAATAATAATAATAATAATAATAATAATAATAATAATAATAATAATAATTTACAACACAGTAGTGAAGCCAGAATGCCTATACGCAAGCGAGTGTCTGGCATTAAACTATAATTTAGATAAACTAGAAAGGCGAATCATGAGGAAAATATTAGGCCCACAAAACACAGCAGAAGGTTGGAAATTACGAAGTAATGCTGAAATATATCAAAAAATAGAATATATATCAGATGTAATGTGGAAAAGGAGACTTATGTTTTTTGGGCATTTATATCGAATGCAAGATAGTAGATTAACCAGTAAGATTTTCAGATATTTGTGGAGTAAGAAATCAACGACAAGCTGGGTCAATAAAGTAAGAAAGGATTTAGAAAAAAACAATATAACAACAGAAGAAATAAATAATAGAGAAGGCTTTCGGGAAAAAGTATTGAAAATAGAAGGATTCCAAGGTAGGAAAGTAAAAAAGACTGGTTCAAAGTGGTCTGAAGACAGAAAGAAGAAATATAGTGAACAGATCAAAGCGTACTGGAAGGAAAGGAAAGAACAAAGAAGAAGGAATTGAAATTGGCACGTGGTCCTCTGGTGGCCCATTCGAAATAATAATAATAATAATAATAATAATAATAATAATAATAATAATAATAATAATAATAATAATAATAATGTTATCTGCTTTACGTCCCACTAACTACTTTTACGGTTTTCGGAGATGCCGAGGTGCCGGAATTTAGTCACACAGGAGTTCTTTTACGTGCCAGTGAATCTACCGACACGAGGCTGACGTATTTCAGCACCTTCAAATACCACCGGACTGAGCCAGGATCAAACTGCCAAGTTGGTGTTAGAAGGCCAACGCCTCAACCGTCTGAGCCACTCAGCCCGGCAAGCCAGACATTTAAGAATGGCAGGAGGGTTGGTATGTGGTTAAGATGGTATATGCACCCCCCATTGGGAGTGTACCTGAAAAGATCTACACCACCTCAGGACGAGGACACGAGTTTACTTTGTCTGGCTCCATGTCTAAATGCTTAACGTTCTGGCCTTTTGTCCAGGGGTTCTCGGGTGCGCGTCCCGGTCGGGTCGGGGATTTTAACTTTCATTGGTTAATTCCGTTGGCTAGGGGGTGAGTGTGTGTGCCGTCTTCGTGATTACAATTCATCGTAGGTAGGGCCCCATCCGCACAGATGCGCAGGTTGCCTATACGGCGTCAGCTCAAAAGACCTGTGCCAGGCCCCTTTGGAGGCCACTTCTTCTTATTTATCTGTTTACACTCCAGGGTCGGTTTTTCCCTCGGACTCAGCGAGGGATCCCACCTCTACCGCCTCAAGGGCAGTGTCCTGGAGCTTCAGACTCTGGGTCGGGGATAAAACTGGGGAGGATGACCAGTACCTCGCCCAGGCGGTCTCACCTGCTATGCTGAACAGGGGCCTTGCGGGGGATGGAAAGATTGGAAGGGGGTTTTCCAGGAAACTATAATGAGAACAGTGACCTGGAGTGGAGAGTGACCTGGTTATAAAACAAAACAAATTCACATTACAGAACAAATTCGTGCTGCACATGTTTACGTATCTATATCACAGATGGTGCCACTAGTTCCTCGAAATTACAGTGACTCTGTATGTACATGAAATCGATTCCAAAATCGGGTACCCGATTCCCCAGGCATATGGCATCGACCCTTCGCGATTCCAGTCGCAACTCATCATTACTGAACCTGTTGTTGCGTCATCTGCCCTGAATTTTCACGCTTGCGCTCCATGAGGTCTTTTTTTTTTTTTGCTAGGGGCTTTACGTCGCACCGACACAGATAGGTCTTATGGCGACGATGGGATAGGAAAGGCCTAGGAGTTGGAAGGAAGCGGCCGTGGCCTTAATTAAGGTACAGCCCCAGCATTTGCCTGGTGTGAAAATGGGAAACCACGGAAAACCATCTTCAGGGCTGCCGATAGTGGGATTCGAACCTACTATCTCCCGGATGCAAGCTCACAGCCGCGCGCCTCTACGCGCACGGCCAACTCGCCCGGTCCATGAGGTCTGATGGCATTTGAGCTGGTATAGGGTATAGAAAGCTTATATCTCCTGAGAGCACCTGTGAAGCAGGAGCTGATGGCATGGAAACGATGTGAGAACGTCATAAGAATAGAGAATATGGACTTGTTTTTATAGGATTCAAGTCATGTGGAATTCTTTTACTGGAACATCAACGTTGGCGTAACTTAATTATTCGACAGTCGTAAGTAATCTTTCTCGTTTATCAAAGAGTCTCCGCTGTAATACTGTAAGTACTGCGAAATGCGTTATCGGTAACCAATGACCATAGCCATGTGCGTTGACCTGTACCGTGAATGCAACGCCAAACTGAGTTGTTGGAAATCCTTGGTGGCCGTCCATTCCGCTCAACTGACCGGAAGGTACGCTTCTTAACACATAAACTGAGTGGACTCTTGTTTGGAAGTATCAGAGTCAAACTTTTATACCTTGCCCGGTGAATGGTATTTCATACTTATTTCCTACTCTTTATATACATTTGTCCAATACACACCTTTTCAATAAACTTGCGTATGTTAAGAAAGGGGCAAACACCGTTCTGGACAATTTATAGCGAATGTTGTTCTAAATCTAAAAGCACTGAATTACACCCTTTTCTGAGCCGAGTGAAGTTAAACCTTTATCGTGTATTAACATGTACTGTTCCTTTCTCTAGGGGTTTAACGTCACACTAACATATTGCTCTCCAGACCTAGACGAGTGCGGTCGATACATATAACTAACTCTCTCTCTCTGAGGAAAGCAATGGCAAACTACCTCACTGCTCGTTTTGCCTACGCCACCATAGGTTTTTGCGGTTTCTCGTAACTGCATGACCTATGGTAGTGCTATTTCAGGATCTAACAGGCCTCTGGGCTGATAACCTACAGAAACAAATGACGCAAGTGTAATAGACTACTATAACTTTGAAACAATATTCTGTAACCCATGGGTAAATAATGGAAATATCGAGCTCGATTTATTATTTTGATTATTATTATTATTATTATTATTATTATTATTATTATTATTATTATTATTATTATGACTTGTGAGGTGTGGCTATGAAGTTGTATACAACTCTTAGTATTATTGTTGTTTACGTAGTTGTGTACGAACTTTATTTGGTATAAATCGTGGTCGTATTATTTGTGAGGTTATGTCATGAAATATCTGCTGTATGTATATCAATATTCGTTGATTTAATGTAAGAACACTTAATTAATGGTATGTCATTTATTATTACCTGTAAATGTAATGTTGTGCAACACACAGTAATAATCCAGAACAACTTATCTTTGGAACTAGAGAGTTACAGAAAAATCCATTCATTATAAATAGGCTATTGGAGACTCTCGAAATTACGAGAAAATATGGTGTGTCATATTCTTCTAGAAGCCTGGCAGATAACGTATATAAAGAGGCAGTCTTGAGGTTGAGAAAAGTCTTAAACGGCAGTTGCTAGTGAAAGTCATGAACTCATGTTGTGATTCTGTTGACATGCTAATGGAGCAGTCTTCTTAGTAGTAGTAGTAGTAGTAGTAGTAGTAGTAGTAGTAGTAGTAGTAGTGTTTTGTTTCAAGATGGCAGTTTATTAGTGCGTGTGTGTGTAATATATATATAATTTGTAAATAAAATAGTGTACACAAGTGACAGCATTTCGTATGTGCGTCTTTGTGGTGACATCACAGACAGGAGACACCTGATGGGCACGGACTGGATTACAATGAAACTACCTGACTGTCTGCGAAGTATATTAGAAAACGACATTCCTTTTCTTATTAATTGAAATTTAGAAATGACCATTTCTTTGAACATCTTCTCAATGTAAAAGGAAATCATCATGGTGGTGTTGCAAACAGCCAAGCTCATGGGGAGGAGGAAAATGATGTTCGTGAAATTATGCTTGAGGAAGTATAAAGGATAGTAAATAAACTCCATTGTCATAAGGCAGCAGGAATAGATGAAATTAGACCTGAAATGGTGAAGTATAGTGGGAAGGCAGGGATGAAATGGCTTCATAGAGTAGTCAAATTAGCGTGGAGTGTTGGTAAGGTACCTTCAGATTGGACAAAAGCAGTAATTGCACCTATCTATAAGCAAGGGAACAGGAAGGATTGCAATAACTATCGAGGTATTTCATTGATTAGTATAACAGGCAAAGTATTCACTGGCACGTTGGAAGGGAGGGTGCGATCAGTCGTTGAGAGGAAGTTGGATGAAAATCAGTGTGGTTTCAGACCACAGAGAGGCTGTAAAGATCAGATTTTCAGTATGCGCCAGGTAAATGAAAAATGCTACGAGAGGAATAGGCAGTTGTGTTTATGTTTCGTAGATCTAGTGAAAGCATATGACAGGGTACCGAGGGAAAAGATGTTCGCTGTACTTGGGGACCATGGAATTAAAGGTAGATTATTAAAATCAATCAAAGGCATTTATTTTGACAATTGGGCTTCAGTGAGAATTGATGGTAGAATGAGTTCTTGGTTCAGGGTACTTACAGGAGTTAGACAAGGCTGTAATCTTTCACCTTTGCTGTTTGTAGTTTACATGGATCATCTGCTGAAAGGTATAAAATGGCAGGGAGGGATTCAGTTAGGTGGAAATGTAGTAAGCAGTTTGGCCTATGCTGACGACCTGGTCTTAATGGCAGACTGTGCCGAAAGCCTGCAGTCTAACATCTTGGAACTTGAAAATAGGTGCAATGAGTATGGTATGAAAATTAGCCTCTCGAAGACTAAATCGATGTCAGTAGGTAAGAAATTCAACAGAATTGAATGTCAGATTGGTGATACAAAGCTAGAACAGGTCGATAATTTCAAGTATTTAGGTTGTGTGTTTTCCCAGGATGGTAATATAGTAAGTGAGATTGAATCAAGGTGTAGTAAAGCTAATGCAGTGAGCTCGCAGTTGCGATCAGCAGTATTCTGTAAGAAGGAAGTCAGCTCCCAGACGAAACTATCTTTACATCGGTCTGTTTTCAGACCAACTCTGCTTTACGGGAGCGAAAGCTGGGTGGACTCAGGATATCTTATTCATAAGTTAGAAGTAACAGACATGAAAGTAGCAAGAATGATTGCTGGTACAAACAGGTGGGAACAATGGCAGGAGGGAACTCGGAATGAGGCGATAAAGGCTAATTTAGGAATGAACTCGATGGATGAAGCTGTACGCATAAAACGGCTTCGGTGGTGGGGTCACGTGAGGCGAATGGAGGAGGATAGGTTACCTAGGAGAATAATGGACTCTGTTATGGAGGGTAAGAGAAGTAGAGGGAGACCAAGACGACGATGGTTAGACTCTGTTTCTAACGATTTAAAGATAAGAGGTATAGAACTAAATGAGGCCACAACACTAGTTGCAAATCGAGGATTGTGGCGACGTTTAGTAAATTCTCAGAGGCTTGCAGACTGAACGCTGAAAGGCATAACAGTCTATAATGATAATGTATGTATGTATGTATGTATGTATGTATGTATGTATGTATGTATTTTATTCACTTTTAATACCACCTTCGTGGCCTAGGGTTGAGATTCTAATGAGATAGCGGCTGAATGGTCAGCGTAGTGGCCTTCGGTTCATAGGGCCTCGAGTTCGATTACCGACCGGCTCGGGAATTTTCAGCATGTTTAGATAATTCCTCTAACTCGGGAGGGGGGGCTGGGTGTCCATGATCGCCTTAATAGATATCTTCACCTACAGTAAACACAACCTATCACACTACTACCTGCCACACAAAACATGCAAACCGAGCGAGTGGCCTCGTGGTTTGGGTCACGTAACTATCACCTTGCATTCGGGAGACAGTGGGTTCGAACGCCATTGACGGTAGACCTACAGATGGTTTCTCGTATTTTCCCATTTTCACACCAGGCAATACCTATACCATAATTAAGGCTACGGCCACTTCCTTCCCACTCCTAGCCCTTTCCTACCCCATTGCCGCTATAAGACCTATCTGTGTAGGTGCGACGTAAATCAAATTTTAAACAAACATACAGTAATGAATTTATCCCTCCACATAGCGCTGGCGTCAGGAAGGGATCCAGCCATAAAGAAGGGCTTAATTCGCTTGAGTGCCAGCCACAGATAACGGGGGAAAACGGCCAGGATATAATAATAATAATAATAATAATAATAATAATAATAATAATAATAATAATAATAATAATAATAATAATAATAATAATGAGTAGAGGTGGGTTAAAATCAGTCATTCTCAAAGTGATTTTTACTTTAACTTCAGGCAAATTTCGGGGTGCACCAAACTTAACCCACGGGAGCCGCCTAACAAATCCCAGCCTATCACCACTTCGGTCCCACATCTACAAAAGATCGCCTCTCCATCTGGCAGGGGGAGGCGATGCGACGAAACAGCTAAATGGCATCGTCAATGACTTCCCACCAACCTGGTCGCTGTTTGAATCCCGGCCAATGCATATGGGATTTTCGAAATGAAGCGACACATCCCTGTGCCTCCGATTCTAAGTAAAACTGGGATTTCCTTGGTTATGATCGCATTATGAGCATTCATGTCAAAACTACAGGATTGCTGGCTACCTAGCAGGCGCGGCCATCACGGTGAAAGGTGTTACCAATACTGACTGTGTCCACCTCCGGAACACTACCTAACGATAGCGTTGAGGTGAAATTGGAATGGTCAGCCGAACATTACTTCCTCTCTGACGTTATTTGCACGGTTTATATCAAACCACACAAACTGCGTGCCTGTTAAGTCGCTACCTATTTAGTCAAAACGAATTTAATCCCTTCTTATTAATATTTTTTTCAAGTTGCATTACGTCGCACCGACACAGATAGGTCTTAATAATAATAATAATAATAATAATAATAATAATAATAATAATAATAATAATGTTATTGGCTTTACGTCCCACTAACAACTCTTACCGTTTTCGGAGACGAGGATAGGTCTTATGGAGACGATGGGACAGGAAAGGACTAGGAGTCGGAAGGAATCGGCCGTGTCCATAATTAAGGTACAGCATTTTCCTGGTGTGAAAATGGGAAAGCACGGAAAAGCATGGAAAAACCATCCTCAGGGTTGCCGACAAGGGGGTTCTTCGAACCCGCTATCTCCCGAACACCGTATACTGGCCGCACTTAAGGGACTGCAGCTACCGAGCTCGGTTCTGACTCTCTCCCGAAATATTTTGTGAACCCTATCACCGTTCGTCCTCACATTTCCTCTAGCTTATTTTCCTCTCGACCGGGCGAGTTGGCCGTGCGTGTAGAGGCGCGCGGCTGTGAGCTTGCATCCGGGAGATAGTAGGTTCGAATCCCACTATCGGCAGCCCTGAAAATGGTTTTCCGTGGTTTCCCATTTTCATACCAGGCAAATGCTGGGGCTGTACCTTAATTAAGGCCACGGCCGCTTCCTTCCAACTCCTAGGCCGTTCCTATCCCATCGTCGCCATAAGACCTATCTGTGTCGGTGCGACGTAAAGCCCCTAGCAAAAAAAAAAAAATTCCTCTCGTATTTTATCGCGATGGAGCTTAGCTCACAGCACTGCAAATAGCACGTAACCTTGGCGAGGTGCGCCGCTATTCAGACTTTAAACAGCAAGTGCGATAAACAAAGCCTAGCGTATTAATGATGTGCGCTGAATGGGGCACCATAAGGGAACATGTGTTCCTTTGAGAGAGAAAGACATCAGCGTACAGGCTATAAGGTCTCGTGAAACCGTGGAAGGATTGAGGCTTGAAGTTCCTATGATTCACCATGAAATGGAGCCAGTACCAAACATGTACTCAAGAGGTGTCCACAGGAATCCAGTTGCAGCCCTGGATTTTGGAACATTTTGTATGATGACCTGTGGCAGGCTCTCCCGACAGGGCGTGATGTCATTGCCTACGCCGATGATGCCCTTCTTCTAACCGAAGCTGACAATGTACAGGAACTCACGTGCAAATACAACCATTGATGTCTTCCACAACGGGGTGGGGGAGGGAGAACAACAAACTCCAGTTGAATCCAAAAAAGACCAAATTATGGTAGTCACTAGAAGAAAGAAAATGAAAAATCCAAAAATAAGGATGAACCTTGGAAGATCACCTCTTGTATTCAGGGGTTATGTTCGATAAACACCTCACTTTTAGGGCTCATTTTCATAGGCTGAAAAACAAAGCCAGCAAATTCATACAAGGTATAACTGTTGCCTGCAAGCCTTCATGGGGAATCAATTCCGACGTACTGCGAGTAATCTACAACACAGCCTTTATACAATTGATTTTATATTGTGCATCTTCATTCCGCTTTGTACTGGAAAAGAAATGGGCTCAAAACAATTTAATGCAACTTCAAAGAGGATTTGCTCTTCGAATTTCCCGCGCCTACCGCACTACGTCCACTGATGCTGCACTTATTATTGCAGGAATTGAACCATTATTTTTGACTGCAATTTGTAGGGCTGAGCTTGCTTTACTCAAGAAAAATAAAATCTCATCAGTGCCCATTATCAAGATCACCGTGGAGGAACAGAGCAATTACTTTCAATCTGGACATCCTAGTATCTTTAGGGAACTTGTCAGCGATAGTTGCTCAAGCTCTCATGACTCTATAATATTATACAGACGGCTCACGCATACCGGACAATGATGAATATGACCAAGTTGGACATGCCTTCGTGGTAAATGAAAACGACCTTGAAATATTTTCAGAACAACATTTCTTCAGACTGTTCAGTTTTTCAAGCTGAACTTTGGGCCATAAAGTCAACACTGCACTGGTACATAGATAATGGCAAAAATGCAAAGGTATACAGTGACTCACAAGCAGCACTAAACGCAATAAATGACAAGTATAATTAAAATCCTGTAGCTGCTGTAAGATCCATAATCCAGAATGGCCCCGACGTGTGTTTATGCTGGGTTCTAGGACACACGGAGACAATTTGGAAATGAGAAAACAGATCTATTAGGAAAAGAAGCTGCAAAATCTGTGATGGAAGTATCATATGATACGGCTCCGATATGTTACATGGTAAGGAAGCTTAGGAATCACACATCACTTCAGTGGAATAACATCTGGACCACAAGCACAAAAGGATCCGTAACGAGAAAACTGTTCTTTCCTGAGGTCCAGCATCCATTCCAGTGCAAAGTGCCATCTGGCCATGGCAAATTTAAATCATAATTAGAGTGATTTAACATCAATGTCTCAGATGATTACTTATGCTTTTGTGGATCCTCTCAACCAGTGCAGCATTTAATTTTTTATTGTCTTGCTTTCGAAAGACCAAGATATACCCTAGTATGTCACCTGAACTTTTGTGACACTGAATTGAACAAACCTCTATTTCATATATTTAAAAACAATGTTGTTATAATAACTTTTAAACTTTCATCCACTGCATCTTTATTAAGCTTTCATCATAATGTTCAATCTGTTGTAAATTGTATGTATCTGTTAAACTATAGCCCTAATATGCTTTTGCACAATAGGGTTCCCTTCTATTTTCATTGGAAATTCTTTTTTTTGCTACTTGCTTTACGTGGCACCCACACAGATAGGTCTTATGGCGACGATGGGACAGGAAAGGCCTAGGAGTAGGAAGGAAGCGGCCGTGGCCTTAATTAAGGTACAGCCCCAGCATTTGCCTGGTGTGAAAATGGGAAACCACGGAAAACCATCTTCAGGACTGCCGACAGTGGGGTTCGAACCCACTATCTCCCGGATGAAAACTCACTGATGCGCGACCCTAACCGCACGACCAACTCGCCCGGTCATTGGAAATTCAATAATAATAGTATTTTGTTTCTAATTCTTTTTTTCTACAATTAGCTTTACGTCGCACCGACACAGACAGTTTTTATGGCGACGATGGGATCGGAAATATCTAGGAGTGGGAAGGAAGCGGTCGTGGCCTTAATTAAGGCACAGCCCCAGCATTTGCCTGGTGTGAAAATGGGAAACCACGGAAAGCCATCTTCGAGACTGCCAACAGTGGGGCTCCACCCCACTATCTCCCGGATGCAAGCTCACAGCTGCGCGGCCCTAACCGCACGGCCAACTTGCCCGTGTTGCTGATTCAAGCATTTGGCTTGAATCTAACTGATGTGGAGAAAACTAATTAATTCCCTGAATTTAATTGACTAGTTCATTTGACTGAGCTAGCCCTGGCTCTTTGGCTGAAAATTCAGCATGCTGGTCTTCGTTTCAGAGGGTCCTAAGTTCGACTCCTCGCCGGGACGGGGAATTTGACTGTGTATGGTTAATTTCTCTGGCTCGGGGACTGGGTACTCGTGTGCGTTTCAGTACACATCTGTTCATATACAAACAACACACCATACCACCAACCTGCACAGAAACACGCAATAGTGAATACTTCTCTCCACATAACGTTGATGTCAGGAAGGATATCCGGTCGTAAAACTAGTTCAAATCCACACCACGTGTGACCAAGGAAACGGGGAAGAAAGGCCAAGAAGAAGAATTACCTGAACTAATCCGGAGGATCTACACTGACATTCCGAAGTCATGGGATAACAGCGACGTCACCATCCCAGCACGGGGCATGATATGGATGCCAAAAAGAGGAACATTCAATTTACTAACAAGGGAACGCTGTGGATTGGATCCGACAGATTGAAATTAAATTTGGTAGGATGATCAATTAAGGCACAACATCGCTGCACGCCTACTGCTGCTACATAGGCTGTCCTCACAAGGAAGAAATGAGTGATCCCAAGCAGGAATACGGCAGTTTCCTCGTTTGTGATAGCTTTATATTTATTTCATGCTGAGGCTTAAGAGTATAAATCATGTTATGTTGAGTCTTCATAGTACAAGTCAGTGATTTAATTTTCAACAGTTATCAGAAGAAAACCTTTATTAAAAAATGAAAATAAACACATTTTCTGAAATACGTTATTATTCTATTAATTTCAAACCCTCTACAATTATTAACATAATTAATACTGTCTCAGTTTTAAAAAAACCTTCTGACCGGGAGAGCTGGCCGTGCGGTTAGGGATGCGCAGCTGTGAGCTTGCATCCGGGAGACTGTGGGTTAGATTCCCACTGTTGACAGTCCTGAAGATGGTTTTCCGTAGTTTTCCATTTTCACACCAGGCAAATGCTGGGGCTGTACCTTAATTAAGTCCATGGCCGCTTCCTTCCATCCCCTAGGCCTTCCCTATCCCATCGTCGCCATAAGAGCTATCTGTGTCGGTGCGACGTAAAGCCATTAGCAAAAAATTTCTGTCCTGAAGTATAGCTATTTTTTATTTATACTTTTATGCCTTGGCACGAAAGATTTATAATATTTTAGCATACAATTTTCATACTATTCATACTATTTTAGCATCCATTATAAACAGTGCGGAAGTATTAAAACCCAAACCCTAATATTTAGACATATTCATATACAGTATGTGTTCGTAGGAAACGTTTGTATAGCGTGTTACAGAAATGTCGGTCTCTTTTTGTACAAAGCGTTTTATGTAACTTCAAAATATGCAGTAATTCTCAAAACATTTCTGCAGTTTACCGAGCGAGTTGGCCGTGCTGTTAGGGGCGCGCAGCTGTGAGCTTGCATTCAAGAGAAAGTGGGTTCGAACCCCGCTGTCGGCAGCCATGAAGATGGTTTTCCGTAGTTATCCATTTTCACACCAGGCAAACGCTTCCTTCCCACTCTTAGCCCTTCCCTATCACATCGTCGCCATAAAAGCTATATGTGTCGGTGCGACGTAAAGCAACTTGTAAAAAACATGTACAGTTTATCTGCAAGGTAATTCACGTCATCAGCTAACTGCTCCGAGCCACCCAGCTATTATTTAGCTAACAAATCATAACACTACCGTTGACTTTAGGGCCAAAGGATTGTTGCCATTAAATTTAGGATTTGTTTATTGATCACTCACCCAAGTTTGATTGAAATCTGTCTGGTCCAGTCCAAATAGTTACCTTGTAAGTTGTGGAGCTATTCACTATTCCTCGTTCTCTGGCATTGCGTGTGTTCTGGAAATATCTCATTGAAGACGTAAATCACCATGGAGAGTGCAGTGGCCCACTATAGTTGCTAAATGATCGTGACTTGCGGCGACTAGCTAATAGAGTAGCAACAGTGGTTCAGATGTCTGTAATATTCAATACAAAAAGTACCAGATGCTCACCACCAAGTCGTCCGGCTCCATAGCTAAGTGGTTAGCATGCTGGGTTCCCGGGGTCGATTCCCGGTCCGGTCCCGTTGGGGATTTTAACTATCATTAGTTAATTCCTATGGCTCTGGGGCTGGGTGTTTGTGACGTTTTCAGCATTAGATTTCATCTTAGGTATGGGCCCGTCCTCACAGATGCGCCAGTCGCCCATATGGCGTCAAATCGAAAGACCTGCACCAGGCCTCACCGGAGGCCGCACGCCATAAAAATTCAAACCAGCAAGTCAGTGGAGCACTCTTTAGCGCAATAACCAACCAATCAGTCGACCAGATGGCAGATTCCCTATTAAGTGTTTACCTAGTCCTTTTCTTTAAGATTTCAAAGAACTTGGAAATGTATCCAGCACTTTTCTTGATAAATTATTCCAATCCCTTGCACCACGTCTTATAAAACAATATTTGACCAAATTTGTCCTCCTGAATTTGAACTTTGTCTTCTTCTTATCTTCTTTATCTTTCCTACCTTTAAAAGCTCCACTCAAGCTTATTCATCTACTAATGTAATTCCACGCCATCTCTCTACGTAGAGCTCGGGACATACCACTTAGTCGAACAGCTCATCTCCTTTCTCCCAAGTCTTCCCAGCCCAAAATTTTCGTGACACTATTCTTTTGTCGGAAACCACTCAGAGCAAATCGTGATTTTCTTTGCATATTTTTCAGACCTCGTATCAAGTAATGGTGTCGGTCCCATACTATTGAATGGCTCGAAGGGCACATGAGGACAGAAGATACAACAGAGTACCGTTGTTAATAACAGGGCACCGAACACATCGCCTCATCTGGCCTCGTGAGTTCGCTTATGTCACTGGACTCTGGAGGAATGTCTGGCTTCTTGTCTGAATGGTCACCGCAGTGGCCTTCGATTTCCGACTTAAACTTTGTCTGGTTAATTCCTCTAGTTCGGGGTCCGGGTGTTTAATGTTTAACTTAGACTTACGCTCCTCGACAACGGGTACATGGAAATATAAATTTAAAACGCTTTTAGTGTTTCGGTAGGACGCCTATATCTTCTTTTTTTTTTGCTATTTGCTTTGCGTCGCACCGACACAGATATGTCTTATGGCGACGATGGGGTAGGGAAGGCCTAGGAATTGGAAGGAAGCGGCCGTGGCCTTAATTAAGGTACAGCCCCGGCATTTGCCTGGTGTGAAAATGGGAAACCACGGAAAACCATCTTCAGGGCTGCCGACAGTGGGGCTCGAACCCACTATCTCCCGATTACTGAATACTGGCCGCACTTAAGCGACTGCAGCTATCGAGCTCGGTGACGCGTATATCGCCAACAGTATTTAACTTATGTTTATGTTTAATGTCTCAATTGACAGATAAAAGAGGAGCCTACCTGTTGCAAAAAAAGAGACTAAAACGTAGTTTTCATAAAATAGCGCTTCTAAGTAAGGCAAAATTTGTGGTAAATATGTGACGTCACACGCATACTCTGTTACAAGATGGCGCTGTGTTGACTCGCGCACTCAGATGAAGATTAGCTGTCGCTGTGAATACATCGTGGTCAGTTGTATGGAATAACAAATTTAATAATGGAAAAGGTCCGCCTCTCTGGTGTAGTGGTTAGTGTGATTAGCTGCCACCCCCGGAGGCCTGGGTTCGATTCCCGGCTTTGCCGCGAAATTTGAAAAGTTACGAGTGCTGGAACGGGGTCCACTCAGCCTCGGGAGGTCAACTGAGTAGATGGGTTCGATTCCTAACTCAGCCATCCTGGAAGTGGCTTTCCGTGGTTTCCCACTTCTCCTCCAGGCAAATGCCGGGATGGTACCTAACTTAAGGCCACGGCCGTTTCCTTCCCTCTTCCTTGTCTATCCCTTCCGACTTTCCCATCCCCCACCGCAAGTCCCCTGTTCAGCATAGCAGGTGAGGCCGCCTGGGCGAGGTACTGGTCATCCTCCCCAGTTGTATCCCCCGACCCAGAGTCTGAAGCTCCAGGATACTGCCCTTGAGGCTGTAGAGGTGGGATTCCTTGCTGAGTCCGAGGAAAAAACCGACCCTGGAGGGTAAACGGATAAAGAAGATGAAGAATGGAAATGAATGATCCGGTTAGGATTCGGCAGAAATGTGCTAAAGAAAGAGTTGAAACGAGGAAAACGCATGATGGAATAAAATAAACAAAACTAAATTTACTACCCACATAATATTTTTCTTTTATTTCTAATAAGTAACCCCCAAAACCTTGCAGCCGTTATAATAGTGACAGCATACAACTAATTTGTTTCTACTGGTTTAACGTCGCACTAACACATCGAGTGTTTTCGACGACGAATGGATGGGAAAGGGATAGGATTGGGAAGGAAGCGGCTGTAGCCTTAATTAAGGCAAAACCACAGCATTTACCTGGTGTGAAAATGGAAACTACGGAAACCATCTTCAGGGTTGCCGACGCGACGACGTGGTCCGGGTGTTTGTGTTCGCCTTACACATCATTTACATTACGCTATAAACAACCACATAAACACGCAATAGTGAATACATCCCTCCTCATTGGTTTGATGTCACGAGAGACAACCGGCCGTAACATGTAGCTAAATCCATAAGAAGTACCGACCCCAGATAATAGGGAAAAGGCTAGGATGAATATTGGACTCTGGAGGAATAGTCCGATGAGTCACGAAAACTTAGTAAGGTCACGGATCGTAAAGGCTTGTGTGGTTCCGACCCAACGTGGAGCGTGCTCATGTGTCTGTCAAAGCACGCCATTGAATGGTGAATGCTACAAAGTTCTTATTGATAACCACTTGCAGCTCTTCATGGACTTGATAGCTACTGACATCGATGAGATATTCCTGAAGGATTTTGCATCGTCTCATTGAACTGAGGTTATCTAGGATTTATTCGAATGAATTCCAACAAATGTTTTAGCCATCACGTTCATCCGACATGAATCTATCCTAGTACTGATGGACGTGCAGGAGAGGTCTATTCACACCCAACATCCTAAATCTTCAAATACCATAGAACTGTGGGAATCTATCCATACAGCATTAATTTACAAGTTCGTCTCTCCGCTTGTAGAAATCCTACCACGTCAAACACTTCTGCGGGCTAGTGAGAATTCCATGCTATCTCATAGTAACATGTCTGCGTTACTAAGACTAACATAGCTTTGGTCTAGCCACTCGAGTTCAAAGTTAGGTGTCCCGCGATCGAATCCTGGGGATTTCGTGTAGAATTGTCATTAGGATCAGTGTGAGGCAGCAGAAAGTCTATCCAAACTTAAACCTCCAGTTAAAATTTATTTCAGACTGGGTGCCCTGTCGATCCCACATAAACGTGGCTCTCGTTAAAGGAAACAAACAAAACAAAAAAAATAATAATAACACCACATATACGGAAGAATGTAAAGATATAACTTACCGTTCCAAATAAAGATTATATTTAATATTTTTGTTGGAACAGATGCAGAAATAACACCCTGTGGCCATCCTGTTGATAATATACTTTTGTGGGTATATAAAGAAAATATTCAAAGCAAGCAAGCTTGTAGTTTTACTTGACTGTCGATTTCGTGATCATTACTATGAGATCTCCAGTGTTTACGTAGAATTCGGACCTCGACCACATTAACGAGAAGCCAGTGGTTTTATCATTTGGCTTTAACGCTCCCGGAAAGATTTCCAATTTATTATTATAATAGACTACTTATATGTGTTTAACCTGCCAGTGCCGTCGTGTAGGGGTAGCGTGCCTGTCTCTTGCCCGGAGACCCGGATTCAATTCCCGATCAGAACACGGATTTTTATCTGCAGCTGAGGGCTGGTTCGAGGTCCCCTTAGCCTATGTGATTACAGTTGAGGAGCTATCTGACGGTGAGATGGCGGCCCTGGCTAGAAAGCCAAGAATAAGGGCCGAGAGGATTCGCCGTGGTGACCACGAGTCACCAATAATTTGCAGACTTTTGGGCTGAGCAGTGGTCGCTCTGTAGGCCAAAGGATCCTCGTGGCCGGCATTGCCGGAAGAGGTGGGTGGGTGGAGAGGAGGCGTTTAACCTCGCTTCAACTACAGTATATAATGGAAGAACGATGTGCCGAATCGGTTCAGACCTACTCGATTTACTTGTACGCGTGCTGTGTTACATGCAAAATAGGCTGCTTTCTGCATTATGGTTAGCGTAACGCGTCGTTAAGAGTTTTATCGCTGTGTCTGCGATGAAACTGAGAGTAGTGGAACGAGTTTCATTCAGCTTCGTGAGAACAACTGGGGAGTTATATAATTTGAGAAAATAGCGATTTTGGTCCGAGAAACTGACACCGGCATTCGTAGGATCCATCCAGCAGACCCTATGACTCAACTAACTGACTCGAAGAATGGCAGCCATCGGTCCGTAAGCAGGAGGTCCGTCCGTCGAAACACTAATTATAATACAATAATATAATTAAAATAACACACCTGACATGGGTCAGGTAAACAAGCGCGAATTTTATTGAAGTTTGTGACAGGACTTGTATTATTATTATCAGGAAAGACTTCGGCGCTAATTAACACAGATCGGCTGCGTAGCATTGTTGGTTAGACTCTCGCCTCGTAAGCTGAAGTTTGTGGGGTCGAATTTCGACGCAGCCTGCTGGCATTTAATGGTGCTGAAATCCAATGAACTCGTGCCAGTGAATGGAGAAACTTGATTTTAAGAGTGTGTCGAAATTCCTATTCCGTGCTACATTTAAAGCAAAATGGTATCAAGTGTTCATACAAAATATAGCAATTATATCCGTGAAAATAAAACATATGGTTCAAGTTATATGCCGTATACAAGATTTTTCAAATTGTGGATACAAAACTAAATTGGTCCGCCTCTGTGGTGTAGTGGTTAGTGTGATTAGCTGCCACCCCCGGAGGTCCGGGTTCGATTCCTGGCTCTGCTACGAGATTTGAAAAGTGGTACGAGGGCTGGAACGGGGTCCACTCAGCCTCGGGAGGTCAACTGAGTAGAGGCAGGTTTGATTCTCACCTCAGCCATCTTGGAAGTAGTTCTCCGTGCTTTCCTACTTCTCCTCCAGGCAAATGCCGGGATGGTACCTGACTTAAGGCCACGGTCGCTTCCTTCCCTCTTCCTTATCTATCCCTTCCAATCTTCCCATACCCCCGCAAGGCCCCTGTTCAGCATAGCAGGTGAGGCCGCCTGAGCGAGGTACTGGTCATTCTCCCCAGTTGTATTCCCCGACCCAGAGTCTGAAGCACCAGGACACTGCCCTTTAGGCGGTAGAGGTGGGATCCCTTGCTGAGTCAGAGGGAAAAACCAACCCTGGAGGGTAAACAGATAACGAAGACGAAAACTAAATAGTAGATAAAAACTGCAGGGGTATGTTCAAGACAACGAAACGAGGAAAAATTTCCTAACAAACATTAGTCTCGAAACAAATCGTTTCCGACATATGACGTAACTTTGTTCATCCCGAGGCCAACGAGAAAGACAGGCCGCGGCGCGCACGTCATACACTGAATGTCACGTGACTCGGCCGGTCTTACTGTTGTAAGCTATTTGCAAGTCTTACATTTGTTCCACACCATGCCTGGCTTCAGCAACATATTTAATACTTAAATTATACTCAATTTCTGAAAGTTATCTTGGAACCACCCTATTCAATTAGAAAGTAAATGAAACATAGTGTCTCTTACTAGGCTTGATGACAAAAACTAAAAATCATACTGCAGTAAAAAAAAACACGGTCATAGAAATCAAATACTGCTAATGAAACTGGTTAATGAACAATTAGGCCTATATTTACAATAGCATTCTTTTAAGGAATATCTTATTGAACGCAGAATCAGAGGTAGGCCTATCGTAAGCTATTTTCAAGTCTTACATTTGTTCCACGCCATACCTGGCTTCATATTATATTCCTCACGAAGAGCATCTGAAGCGCCCTTGTATGTCTACGTATCATACCTTTTCTTCAACAATTATAATTGAGGTAGCAATTTCCTGGCTTTTGCGGTTACCAGATTGTTATGTCATTCATTATCTATTTCCTACTTCATTTCCCTTTTCCGTTCTTGGTTCTGATAAGCATTATCGGATATACATTTCCCAGAACAAGTTATTTAAATATTTGTGAAAATGTATTTTTTTTCTCTGCACAATGAGCTATTAGCTGTTATCTAAGTGTCACCTTAACTCTACAATGTGATTTAATAAACTAGGCGAGTGTGAGCAAGAGGCCTCGCTAATGTGCTGATACATGGGAAGATAACATAATGAAACCATTTTCCGTAGACAAATCATATCAATTGACAGAGTAACAAACAAATCACTTCCTAACAAATAACTCGACGTATAGACCGTGTACTTGTTTTAGCTACAATATCTTAATGTTTTTGAAGGAAGTATTTACACTGAAGTCATTACCGGTTTTTATATTTACACTGAATGTCAAATCTTCCAGTATAGTGATTAAGGAAGTAACGCGTGGCATTCCCCTATCAACTCCCAGGAGACAAATAAATAATTTCCCCTCATGTTTAATTACAGTCCACTTATTGGAATAAACTTGCTTGGTTTCTAGAAATAAACTAATATCGTTCAGACACTTCAATGAGTCCTCTGCCAGGTAAATTTTATTGGATTCGATACTATCCTGAATAGCTGTTCGAAGATTATCCTCTTCCACATCAGCAAGACGTCTTACTTTGGGAGTGGACTTCGAACAATATGAAGGTGTATTTGGAAAAATAGTTGGCACAGCATTTTCAGTCAGTTTCGGAATTATTCTTGGAAACTCTCTCAGCTCTCCCTTAACTGTAACCCTGTCCACTCGAATTATGCACGACTCATCAAAATGTTTTATGCATACTATTGGGTTTTTCAGTTTAGAAAAATCTGTCGGAATGTAACGAAGCCATAGCTTACGGCGACTTTCATCCGTCGGTAAGGAAAAAGTCGATGTTTTTTCAGTTCAGTGTCATAATTAGACCGACAGCCGAAGACACTACAGCGACGAGGCATTTTCATATATCTGTAATTAAATAGGAAATAAATGTATTACCTCTAAATCCTCAGCACTGGAGTTGTAACTTATCCAACTTGTGTATTGCAGCCCAACATTGCTGAATGAAGTGAAGAACGTTGAGGTTATATACACATTTTTGTAAATGAATACTTACTTACACTTCCGCACACAACACTATGAATGTAAGGAACTGTTGCACAACACCAACATATTCAAATAAACACAAAATCTCCGTTATTTCCTTCCATAATCCACAACAAACTAGCAATAACACCGCAAGAACACATATAATAACCGGCTTCGCTCTGCCATTCCTGGGACTGGTCTTGTCACGTGACTTTAGCGGGCCGCGGCCTGTCTCTTTCGTTGGCCTCGGTTCATCCTGTATGTTCCAGGTATAATACCAGGCTCCACATTGGATGTGAACTGCTTGTTGCACTTTTAGCGGCATTTGAAGCCTTTGTCATGGCACCTCACAAGCGAGCACGTCAGGGCTGAGTAACTCGGGAGGTGAAGCACTGGCCAACTGACTTCAACTTCGCAGGTTCGATCCTGGCTCAGTCCAGTGATATTTGATGGTACTCAAATACGTCAGTCTCGTGGCGGTAGATTTTCTGACACGTAAAAATCTCCTGTGGGAAGACATTTCGGCACCTCGGCGTCTCCGAAAACCTAAAAAGTAATTAGTGGAACGTAAAGCCAATAACATGAATTATTTATTTAAAATATACGGGATAGTTTACGAAAAACAGGACAACGAGACACTTTAAGGGACAATCCCGTAAAATAAGGGACGTCTGGTCACCCTATCATACGGTTGTACCGTTTCGCTCTTATGGCTAAATAACGGCCCTCTCGTCCTTGTCCTGGTCTTCGAGACGGAGTCTAAAAAGCTGGTGCCACGTCCGAGAAACTGCAGACCATCTGGCCACTTCAACTTGCGACTGTCCAAAAGCCCTCCATAGCTGGGAGTCGTCCAGGCGTCTCCTCTGTGCTGTAGCTGAATGTTTACACAGTGAACGAGGAAGTTGAACGAATACGGCAGTACACCGGCTGATAAGGGCGCTGATGTCATCGCTCTCATGGTTGTACGAAGACAGGTATGCCATCTGCCGGGCAGTATACGGGTGTAGATCATTTGTTTACACGTTACTATCACATGATCATATTTTGCGGTGAAACTGACACAGGAGGAAATCATTTCCGTTGTTGTTGTCTTCATTCTGGACACTAGTGTAGATTCAAGAAATGTACTGAATTGAATACCAAATTTAAAAGAAAATACCACCTGTCAAGTTGGGGTCAGAAGGCCAGCGCCTCAACCGTCTGAGCCACTCAGCCCGGCGTATATTTTAAAATACCTTGTTTAAACTTTATTTTGTCACAAAGCTCTGATGTATATTTCTAAATGTGTAAAGTAATTATAGCTTGTTTGGTTGGCACTAAGTGTAACAAACCAATGAGACAGGCGTATATAAAATGTGGAAATGGCAACTTCTGATCCTGCATAGTGAACATTGTTTTGACGTGAATACGTCTTGTGGCTGAGGACCATCCGAAAATTTGTGTAACGCGACAAAATGTGTGGCGGAAGTGACGTCACATTAGTTACTGGACGCCAAAGATGGTCTGGGAAACGATGCAAATAAATCGTTCGTTACCAATACTTGAGTTTCATTTATTGAAAGACATATTCATGATCATCTGTTTTACTTCTTCTTCTTCTTCTTCTTATTATTATTATTCTTAATCTGTTTACTGTCCGGATCCATGGCTAAATGGTTAGCGTGCTGGCCTTTGGCGACAGGGATCCCGGGTTCGATTCCCGACAGCGGCGGGAATTGTAAACTTAATTGGTTAATTTCGCTGGCACGGGGGCTGGGTGTATGTGTCGTCTTCATCATCATTTAATCCTCATCACGACGCGAAGGTCGCCTACGGGAGTCAAATCAAAAGACTTGCATCTGGCGAGCCGAACTTGTCCTCGGACACTCCCGGCACTAAAAGCCATATGCCATTTCATTTTTAATCTATTTACACTCCAGGGTTGGTTTTCCCTCGGACTCAGTGAGGAATCCCACCTCTATCGCCTCAATGGCAGTGTCCTGGAGCGTGAGACTTTGGATCGGGGACAAAGCCGGGCAGGAGCACCAGTACCTCGTCCAGGTAGCCTCACCTGCTGTGTTGAACAGGGGCTTTGTGGGGGGGGGGGGGATGGAAAGATTGGAAAGGATAGACAAGGAAGAGGGAAGGAAGCGGCCGTAGTCTTATGTTGGGTACTATCCCGGTATTTGCCTGGAGGAGAAGTGGGAAACCACGGAAAACCACTAATGGCTAAGGTGGTAATCGAACCCACCTCTACTCAGTTGACCTCCCGAGGCTGAGTGGACCCCGTTACAGCCCACGTACAACTTTTAAAATTTCGTGCCAGAGCCGGGAATCCAACCCGGGCCTTCGTGGGTGGCAGCTAATCACGCTAAACACTACACCACAGAGGTCGACTATCATTACCTTTTCGCAAAGGGAAAAGTTTATTTTTGCAACACATCATGTACTGGGATTGGGCCGTTTCAATTTTTAATAATAATAATAATAATAATAATAATAATAATAATAATAATAATAATAATAATAATAGTAATAATAATAATAATATTAATAATCAGTATAGGTTTTCTATAAGTAAATGGTACTCTTTGTGAGGTCTGTGGTTCGTGTTAAGAAATTCTAATAGTAAACAGGGCCTAATAATCAACAGCAGTCGAAGTGTCCCGTATTTTCATGCCTATAATCTGGTCGCCCTAATTCACGGCAGCTGACCTCATACCAGCCATTGCAGTAATTGTATCCAGGCAAACGGTGTACCGAAGGCTTAGGCAAAGAGGTCTTTAGTGTCGGCGACCGGCTGTATGAGTACCCCTGACATGTGTGCACAGAAGAAGACGTCTAGAGTGGAGTAAACAACATGTCAGCTGGACAGCCGAACAGTGGGCCAATGTTCTGTTTAAGGATGAGTCTCAATTGGGTCTCTCGAGGGATTCGCATCTGGCGAAAACCTGGAACGCGGTTTCAGCCTTCAAACATTGTAAAAAGGGACCAATATGGAAGTGGATCAATAATGGTGTGGATAGGGATTATGTTAACCACTCGAACACCCCTCCATGAAATTGTACGGGTAAACCGGCAAGATTTGATGGCCGTCAGTTATAGCGACGAGATATTGGCACCTCATGTTCGTTTGTTTGGAGGTGCTGTGGGCCTAGATTTCGTGTTGATGGACGGTAATGCACGCCCTCACAGAGCGCAGCTGGTTGATGTCTTCCTGCCCGCGTACATTGGCCTGCTTGTTCTCCCAACTTAAACCCGATACAGCACATGTGGACTGCTCTCGGGAGACGAATTGCTTCACGTTCGACTCCACCAAGCACTCTCAAGGAATTTTTTACGGAAGGAAATGTCGTTAATACCGCAAAAAAATAAAGATTGGTGACGTTACTCATAGTATGTCAGGTCGATGTCGGGCCTGTATTACTGCCAGCTGTGAGCTTGCATTCGGGAGATAGTGGGTTCGGACCGCACTGTCGGCAGCCCTGAAAATGGATTTCCGTGGTTTACCATTTTTACACCACGCAGATGCTGGGGCTCTACCTTAAAGAAGGCCACGGCCACTTCATTCCCACTCCTAGCCCTTCCCTAGCCCATCATCGTTGCAGTGCGATGTAAACCAACTGCCAGAGATGATCACATACCCTAATGAGAAGAAGTAAGTCATGTTCTGGCATTCGTGGCAGTGAATACATTTTGCAGAAAAGCAAGAAATGATACTTTTTGACTGTTCTTTCACTAACCACAAATCAACAAATAATACTATTATTTTTATTTTAGTTTGACAAATGGGAAACCACGGAAACAATTCGAACAGACTATCTCCCGAATACAAGCTCACAGCTGCGCGTCCCCAAATTGCACGGAACAAGTAATGTTGCAGTGTTTACTTTGTTTATACAGTACTTTATATTTGGCTGGGGCCGATGACCTTAGATGTTAGGCCTCTTTAAACGACAAGCATTATCTATATTTGGCTATACCTGATACAATTTTGTGATTTTTAAAAGTCACAGGAGGTAAGAATTTCAGTGTTTTGCTTTAATTTTGGTCCGCCTCTGTGGTGTAGTGGTTAGCGTGATTAGCTGCCACCCCCGGAGGCCCGGGTTCGATTCCCGGCTCTGCCACGAAATTTGAAAAGTGGTACGAGGGCTGGAACGGGGTCCACTCAGCCTCGGGAGGTCAACTGAGTAGAGGTGGGTCCGATTCCCACCTCAGCCATCCTGGAAGTGGTTTTCCGTGGTTTCCCACTTCTCCTCCAGGCGAATGTCGGGATGGTACCTAACTTAAGGCCACGGCCGCTTCCTTCCCTCTTCCTTGCCTATCCCTTCCAATCTTCCCATCCCTCCACAAGGCCCCTGTTCAGCACAACAGGTGAGGCCGCCTGGGCGACGTACTGATCATACTCCCCAGTTGTATCCCCCCGACCAAGAGTCTGAAGCTCCAGGACACTGCCCTTGAGGCGGTAGAGGTGGGATCCCTCACTAAGTCCGAGGGAAAAACCGAACCTGGAGGGTAAACAGATGATGATGATGATGATGCTTTAATTTTGGACACTAATGTAGTAGAAATAAAATAATAATAATAATAATAATAATAATAATAATAATAATAATAATAATAATAATAATAATAATAATCATGTTATTGGCTTTACGTCCCATTAACCACTATAACACCAGGTGAGTTGGCTGTGCGGTTAGGGGCGCGTAGCTGTGAGCTTGCATCCGGAAGATAGTTAGTCCCAGCCCCACTGTCGGCAGCCCTGAAGATGGTTTTCCGTGGTTTCCCATTTTCACACCAGGCAAATGCTGGGGTTGTACCTTAATTGAGGCTATGACCTCCTCCTTCCCACTCCTAGGCCTTTCCTCTCCCACCGTCGCCATAAGACCTATCTGAATAGGTTGGACGTAAAACAAATTGTAAAAAAAACTACTTTTACGGTTTTTGGAGACGCCGGGGTGCCGGAATGTATTCCTGCAGGAGTTATTTTAAGTGCCACTAAATCTACCGACACGAGTCTTACGTATTTGAGCACCTTTGAATACCACCGGACTGAGCCAGGATCGAACCTGTCAAGTTGGGGTCAGAAGATAAAAGGATTGAACATTAGATTTGATGTATTTAGGCTATTTTGTACGATACGTTTATGGGGGAATGGTTCTTATGAAAGCTACGTCTGTTTATATTCTTCTACAAACGCATTACGAAGCTCGAAACAGACTGTATAATTCATGAACTGTATACCAGGAAATTAGAATGAAGATTGAGAAAAGTTATATCATTGAGTGGGTAGTGATTCATGATATTGTTTGTGTCAACACAGCTGATCGCATTGACCTTGATAATGACCATAAGGCTGCAGTTCAGCTGACGTAATACTCGTCAAAGGTCGGGCGGCGCCTACTTCCGCTTAAGCTTCTTACATTATATCGCAGAATGATTGCTATCCACAGAGAGCGCGGTCAACCATAACAGTTATACGGCACTACTCTCAGGCGCAAAGCCGTTCACAGGAAAATAGAGCAATGGCTTTCAAGCTGCGGTGCTGGGATTACTGATTAGCAGAGCTCGGGTTTCTATCACCTAAAATCTTTGGAAATATGCATGCAGTTACGGCCTTTAAAGATAACAAAATATGACATAAAACTTGCAAATATGGAGCAGAAGAAATTAAATACTGTTCCAAACTTGTTTACAAGACACTTTTTAGTCCTCATTCTACACATTGTTTGTGAATATACTTCGTCCGGTAAAAAAAGAGTGGATCGAGTTATCTTTTACCGCTAAAACAAGGAAATATATTTAATGGAATTCACACTTCACTGTACAGAAGACAGAAGGATTCTTAGAAAAAGAAAGAGAAAATGTCTAACGCCTGCCCTCTTCACAGTGGCGCCGACTTTGGGCGGCAAGGCGTTTTCTGACACCCCCCCAAATGATCTAATCGGGACAGACCCCCACCCCCAATCTCCTCCTATAGCTCATTCCATGTTAAGAAAACAGTACAGCTCTCATGGACCTACAAGGAGTGAACACATCCCCTCTGAGACACCCATATTTCCACATGATTTAGGGATATTATAACTTACTGTACTTTGTAATGTATTGTGAGGGATAGATGAAAGGATGAGGTTTTGCCCTGAGTTATTAAAATAACTACATAATATTTCCTTTTTCATAAATACATTTGTAGGGACGGAGCACAATGGCGGGAACAGCCATCGCTTCGTTGCCTTCCTTCATTTTCCTTCTTGTGTGTTGCTCTGGTACAAGCCTCGTGTAGTCCCTCATTCTGTGAACCGCCGACAGCTCACGTCTGTAGTGAAGTTATCTGCAGTTATTCTTTGTTGCGTCAGTTTTCTAGCACTTATATTAGTGCGTACTTGTATTGTGTTGAGTGAGTGTTATTTGATTATTCTACATGTGTGACTTCTTTCTTTTAACATTAATACAGTGATTTATTTTGTAGAGAAGTCGTGTACAGTATTTATTTGTTGCGTGTGACTTTTTGCCTTCGTATCAGTTCAGAGGCCTACTTGCATTGTGTTGAGTGAGTGTTATGTGATTAGCCTATGTGTGTGATTTCTTTCTTTTAACATTAATACAGTGATTTATTTGCATTATGGCTGAGAACGTTACGATACGACTGCACAGTAGTACCCGCGTTGCCTGGAGAAAAGTATTAAATGCAATTAAATGCATCCCTCACCCCTCGAGGCCATAAAAATTATTTGTCTATTTTCTCCCCCAAATTGCCTTACACTTCAATGCTGAGTTTTTTCTGTGTGTCTTAGTTTAGCTCTGATTCTGTGCAAATAAAAATAGCCCCTGTAAACGCCCCGTCGCCTTTAGTTCATAAAAATTATTTGCAGTTTAGTTTCTTACGCTTTTTATCTTGAATTTAAATACTGAATATCACAAATTTACACTGACTGACAGAGCAAATGCAACACCAAGAAGGAGTGGTTCGAAAGGGATGAAAGTTGGGGAAAAAACAGAGACGGCACGGACGAATAATTGATGTTTATTTCAAACCGATATGCAGGTTACACAATGCGCACGGCATCGACTCAGTAGGATGTAGGACCACCGCGAGCGGCGATGCACGCAGAAACACGTCGAGGTACAGAGTCAATAAGAGTGCGGATGGTGTCCTGAGGGATGGTTCTCCATTCTCTGTCAACCATTTGCCACAGTCGGTCGTCCGTACGAGGCTGGGGCAGAGTTTGCAAACGGCGTCCAATGAGATCCCACACGTGTTCGATTGGTGAGAGATCCGGAGAGTACGCTGGCCACGGAAGCATCTGTACACCTCGTAGAGCCTGTTGGGAGATGCGAGCAGTGTGTGGGCGGGCATTATCCTGCTGAAACAGAGCATTGGGCAGCCCCTGAAGGTACGGGAGTGCCACCGGCCGCAGCACATGCTGCACGTAGCGGTGGGCATTTAACGTGCCTTGAATACGCACTAGAGGTGACGTGGAATCATACGCAATAGCGCCCCAAACCATGATGCCGCGTTGTCTAGCGGTAGGGCGCTCCACAGTTACTGCCGGATTTGACCTTTCTCCACGCCGACGCCACACTCGTCTGCGGTGACTATCACTGACAGAACAGAAGCGTGACTCATCGGAGAACACGACGTTCCGCCATTCCCTCATCCAAGTCGCTCTAGCCCGGCACCATGCCAGGCGTGCACGTCTATGCTGTGGAGTCAATGGTAGTCTTCTGAGTGGACGCCGGGAGTGCAGGCCTCCTTCAATCAATCGACGGGAAATTGTTCTGGTCGATATTGGAACAGCCAGGGTGTCTTGCACATGCTGAAGAATGGCGGTTGACGTGGCGTGCGGGGCTGCCACCGCTTGGCGGCGGTTGCGCCGATCCTCGCGTGCTGACGTCACTCGGGCTGCGCCTGGACCCCTCGCACGTGCCACATGTCCCTGCGCCAACCATCTTCGCCACAGGCGCTGCACCGTGGACACATCCCTATGGCTATCGGCTGCGATTTGACGAAGCGACCAACCTGCCCTTCTCAGCCCGATCACCATACCCCTCGTAAAGTCGTCTGTCTGCTGGAAATGCCTCCGTTGACGGCGGCCTGGCATTCTTAGCTATACACGTGTCCTGTGGCACACGACAACACGTTCTACAATGACTGTCGGCTGAGAAATCACGGTACGAAGTGGGCCATTCGCCAACGCCGTGTCCCATTTATCGTTCGCTACGTGCGCAGCACAGCGGCGCATTTCACATCATGAGCATACCTCAGTGACGTCAGTCTACCCTGCAATTGGCATAAAGTTCTGACCACTCCTTCTTGGTGTTGCATTTGCTCTGTCAGTCAGTGTATGTGCCGCCATTTTCCCGTAATGGTGTTGAGCCGTTAGATATGGCAACCATCTTGTCATAAGAGCAATACTGTTTTCTTAACATGGAATGACCTACAGATGTTAAGTCCCTTTACACACTGAAACGTGGAGTTCGGCATATACAAAAATACGTTAGATCTGGAGAAGATGGTGGATGATTTTTATATCAGGAAATGAGATTAGAAAGCAGACATTCCTTCAGAAAACTACATTTCGCAATGGACGCTGTTAAGGTTGTACATCTGGTGGTAGACATTTCATATCATGAAATGAACATGAGGGAGAGATGGCGCATGGTTTTTAGTGCCGGAAGTGTCCGTAGACAAGTTCTGCTCGCCAAATGCAGGTCTTTTGATTTTACCCCCGTAGGCGACCTGCGCGTCGTGATGAGGATGATGATGAAGACGTCACATACACCCAGCCCCCATGCCAGTGAAATTAACCAATTATCGTTATGGACCCCTGTGACCAAAGTCCAGCACGCTAACCATTTAGCCATCGAGCCGAACATGAAATGAACATACACAGTAATACGACATTTATTCAGAAAATGTGTTTGTGAAGCACGTTCTACCTTTCCTGTTTACTTGTGGTTATTTTTTTACAACTCCGTACATAAGACATTCCGTTAAATGTATGTATTTATTAGTCAAGTTCTATTTTTTGTTTATTTGTGAATATTATTGAAACGTCCGTAAATACGATTCATTCAGAAAATATACTTGATAAACAAGTTCTATTTTTGTTCTGTTTTACTGTTTGATTGCGAATATTGTTAATATATAGGAATGTTTACATTAATAGTTATCATTCCACACGCCCTTGTCCATGTTCATCATGCCCATCCAATAATTACCCCAAGTCGGCGCGCCTGCCTCTGCACAGTTATACTGTTACATACACACGTGTTCATCTCATACGAACCGGCCTTACTTGTTTATTTTTTTTGTGAAAAATAACATTTGGAAATCAATAAAGAATATATTAAGAGCACTCTCGAACGAATCTCGAGAACACACGGCCTATCATTCTGAATAAATAACGTGTATAGGCTGTCAACCTTACCTTCCACAGCAACCGATGCAAAATGGCAGTCAGCGCCGAAGATATTCTCCACGCTGACCACGTACTTTCCGCTGTCGTCCGCAGTGATATTCTCCAGAGCGAGGCATGACACCCCATCTTCTGTCGTGATGCAAATTCGTTCATTCGGTTCCAATTCTCTTCCCTAAAACATAAGATAAAATGCATTATCAATAGAGAGAGATTACGGGTAATAAGAGATGATAATAATAATAATAAATTATTATTGTGTTTACAGTCCCTTGAAAGTGATAAGCATTGCTGGAAAAACTTGTATGTTTCTGTTGCTGTTATCATCTTGAACATATTGCGTGCGTGAAACCTGTCTGCTATAAAATTTCGGTCACTCTGTTGGTGGCTGCTATGAGTAAGTCTTGGGTTTTAATTGAGATGAGTCTGCCAGGCCATGAACTATAGGGCTGAAAGGATCCTAGCGCCATACAGAAGTGAAGTTTCCGCTATTGTTTTAAAAAATACAACATAGTTACATGAAATTCTTTACTGGCACCCGATAACTTACAGCGAAGTTTTTTTTTTTTGCTATGGGCTTTACGTCGCACCGACACAGATAGGTCTTATGGCGACGATGGGATAGGAAAGGCCTAGGAGTTGGAAGGAAGCGGCCGTGGCCTTAATTAAGGTACAGCCCCAGCATTTGCCTGGTGTGAAAATGGGAAACAACGGAAAATCATTTTCAGGGCTGCCGATAGTGGGATTCGAACCTACTATCTCCCGGATGCAAGCTCACAGCCGCGCGCCTCTACGCGCACGGCCAACTCGCCCGGTTACAGCGAAGTTGGAGCTATTTTTCGACATAATCACCCCCACAATTGAGACACTTGTCATCGTGGGATCAACTTTTGTACGCCGGTGTCGTAGCAGTTTGTCACCTGAGAATGTTTCCAGCGTTTGGCAATCGTCTTCAGCTTTTCGTCCGTGTGAAAATGCTGACAGGAGGGCAGGAATTTATTGCATGAAAGAAAAGATGAAAATCACTGGGAGCAAGATCAGGACTGTACGGTGGGAGGTCAAAAACACCTCCCAGCCGAACTCTGGCAGAACAGTTGTTTAGCGCCGAGCCGTATGAAGGCGAGCATTGCCATGGATCAGCACAATACCTGCACTGAGCATTCCAAACTTCTTGTTTAGAACGTCCCATAGCAATTTCCGTAGAAACTTTATCAAAGACCGAACCTCGCAGGCGGTGGGAGAGAGAATAAGAGCCGCCATTTCGAGCCACTGCTGCTGCGCTACTGACATCAGGCGCGACTTGTCCGGTCGGTATAGGATTGCTACGTCATAGATCTGTCGCGCATGCTCATATTTCCCGGCTAAATACGCTTACTTTACAAGAAAAGAAATAGGTTAACTTAAATTTCTGGATGGCCTACATAACAAGATGGTTCGTAAGGACTCCCGCAGAGCCACATTATTAGTTTATTCTACAGTACATGATAGTCAAGGAAGAGAGCGATAAACCGTATACACATTGGATGAACGTTCTTTCAAACTCATTACCGCAGTGCTCAGTGTGTCCTCGTTTACCCCGAGAATATGCAGCACTTTACACGTACACCTCAACTTGGGGTCACCGAGCTCGATAGCTGCAGTCGCTTAAGTGCGGCCAGTATCCAGTATTTGGGAGATAGTAGGTTCGAACCCCACTGTCGGCAGCCTGAAAATGGTTTTCCGTGGTTTCCCATTTTCACACCAGGCAAATGCTGGGGCTGTACCTTAATTAAGGCCACGGCCGCTTCCTTCCCACTCCTAGCCCTTCCCTGTCCCATCGTCGCCATAAGACCTATCTGCGTCGGTGCGACGTAAAGCAAGTAGCAAAAAAAAAAAAAAAAAAAAAAAAAAGCAACCTTGGGTCGAGGTTGGAAGGGGGTGGGGGAGGATGCATGTTCCTTTTCAACCACACACCACCCTCATGTCTGTCAAGTCATCAGCCGGGAGGCTGGCTGGGTCTTCGGATATCACCAAAAATATGTGGTTATAGGGGTACCACGAAAGTCGGTGGCAGTGCAATAATGAGGCATGCAAGGGAAACGGATGAGTGAGGATGTTTGCCACTGCTTTTCTCACTGGGCCAGAAAGTGATCTTGTAGCACGACTGGTCCTATGAGTAGTACCTTTCACAACTTCAAGACGCACTGGTCGTGCTCTGAATGTCAATGCCATTACTCAGTATCAGCCACCCCAGCAGCTTCCATACAGCCACAGCCATAAATGAGACCGGGACTTCAGTCGAAGCTACATTTTTCTCTGAGAAGTGCCATTAGATAGATGAAATAGCAACAAACAAGACCAATCCCCTATCAATTAAAATCCCTTACAGGAACAGAAATCGAACATAGGCCTCCAAAACTAACAGCTAATAACATTTTTGTTTTTCCCTACTTGTTTGACGTCGCACTAACACATCGAAATTTCCGGCGGTGGAAGGAAGGGAAAGGGCTGAGATTAGAAAGGTATCGGTCATTACCTTAATTAAGGTACAGCCAGAGCATTTGACTAGTGTGAAAATAGGCAACCACGGAAAACCATCTTCAGGGCTGCTGACGGTGGGGTTCGAACCCACAATCTCCCGAATGCAAGCTCACAGCTGCGCGACCCTAACCGCACGGCCAACTCGCTCAGTGGCCTACAATATTAACCGTTTTGCTCCAGTACTGAACCCTAAGAGAAGGTCTCAGGACGATCAGTGAAATTATACATTTCCACTTCCAGGGTGTTCTTAACTACCCTCGAGTAATATTTTCAAGTGTTCTTTCCCCCAAGCGTTTGTCTAATCTTCTACACATGCATTTGCATTAACCTGCCCGACAGCCAATCTACTAACATCAATTTGTAGCGACGGTAATTGACGTACGCGGAGTCTAAACACATGTAATGTTATGTTTCTATTGAAAGGAAAAAGAACAGAAATTTGCTAATACAGGCAAAGTATCGGCCTGTAGCACGACATTTCCTGGATTACAAGATAATTTAAGTACTACCTAACCAGGTAAACCTTAGGGAACAATCAAAGCAAAATGTAGAATACAAAAAGTCTGTCGGTATAATCAACAAACTTGGAATATTTATCTTTGCAAGCCAAGAATCTGTAACATGTTTTCAAAGATACTGCACACTTGTTTATGCTAATTCAAGTCGTATCCGTGGGGAAAATTGTAGCTAAAACAAGTACACGGTCTATACGTCGAGTTATTTGTTAGGAAGTGACTTGTTTGTTACTCTGTCAATTGATATGATTTGTCTACGGAAAACGGTTTCATTATGTTATCTTCCCATGTATCAGCACATTAGCGAGGCCTCTTGCTCACACTCGCCTAGTTTATTAAATCACATTGTAGAGTTAAGGTGACACTTAGATAACAGCTAATAGCTCATTGTGCAGAGAAAAAAAAAAAAAAAAAAAACATTTTCACAAAGATTTAAATAACTTGTTCTGGGAAATGTATATCCGATAATGCTTATCAGAACCAAGAACGGAAAAGGGAAATGAAGTAGGAAATAGATAATGAATGACATAACAATCTGGTAACCGCAAAAGCCAGAAAATTGCTACCTCAATTATAATTGTTGAAGAAAAGGTATGATACGTAGACATACAAGGGCGCTTCAGATGCTCTTCATGAGGAATATAATATGAAGAGCCGACAAGGATGTGCGTTTGAAGGTGAAACTTGCCGGCCCCACGGTTCAGGGGTGGCGTGCCTGCCTCTTACCCGGAGGCCCTGGGTTCGATTCCCGGCCAGGTCATGGATTTTTACCTGGACCTGAGGGCTGGTTCGAGGTCCACTCAGCCTACGTGATTAGAACTGAGGAGCTATCTGACGGTGAGACAGCGGCCACGGTCTAGAAAGCCAAGAATAACGACTGACAGTATTCGTCGTGCTGACCACACGACACCTCGTAGTCTGCAAACCTTCGGGCTGAGCAGCGGTTGTTTGGTAGGCCAAGGCCCTTCAAGGGCTGTAGTGCCATGTGGTTTGGTTTCATACATTTCTAATTGTGGATTTATTGTGCATGTTTTCGACTTTTATTATGCATATTTTAACGTGTTTTAAAAGCAGTCTTCAACAGCATGAAAAATAATTAACAGCTTGAATTATTTCGGCAATGGAATGGTTCAAGGGGAACTAGCACTTATGAAGACACACTTCTAATTCGTACGAGAATCAGTCAAGAAGCTAGAAACACGTCGATTGCGTCTTGGTGATTCGTTGAACATTATGGAGAACGTGAAGCGTGAAATAGAGGGTATCCCGGGAAACCTCGGACTCCGCCCGCAAACAACATATCATGATGTCCTTACACGAAATCCGGGCTACGACATAATGACAGCTATAAACAAATATTTGGCTGGTACTGATAATGTGGATCTACCAGAATGTTTAACACCTACACTCGCTCCCGAATTCAATTACTGTCCTATCACATCCGTATGTGTGGAGAGATCATTCTCTGTATTGAAGTTAGTTTTAACAGGCAAACGCCACAGATTTAATCCAGAAAACTTGGAGAAGACTGTTGTACCGTACTGCAAAGCAAAGTATGGACAGGAAAAGTAGGTTGTGTAGTGACAAATGAAAGTGTATTTAAGTCTTTTTCTCAGGGCATACTTAAATGCCTGTTTCGCCACTTTCTGCAGCATAGTTGCATGCGTATATTGGTGATTTATATAACACATAAATCCTATGACTAGATATGACATACATGATATTTGTCAGAAGTGATCCGTGAGCGATAGACATGCCAGATGACGTACGAAACATCAGTACGAACTACCGATGGAGACTGATAGACGTCGCGTAATGGAGACGCGAGAGTCTAAACGGATGGAGCGCCGAATTACTCGTCATTTAAACCATTCGGACTTGAGAGTCAGATTGTGTTAGACTTCTTTACCTGTTGGTTTAATTTAATGAATGTACAGAATGACCCTAACGTCGGTTAACATTTGACGAGGCAGTACCTTACGGAATATTGGAGTTAGAGAGGTAATGACTGATACACTGGATTGGCATGATATGGGGTTTTGTTGACTGCAAAATAAAGTACATTAAAGCTTCACTAACAGTGCCTTTTCTGGTAACGTCAACATGCCGCGATTGCAGGCGCAGCTGACGCCCTCTCTCACGACAGCTCATTTTATATCGTATACGGGTCTCATGTGGCGTTACTGACGTATTGCTGTCCAGCGCCATCTGTTGGCCTGTTTGTGCACTCGTTGTTGGTGTCAATAAAATCCCATGTCATGTCAAGCATCTGTGGTCATTTGTACCTGACGTGTTCTTGTCCAGAGCCATCTGTTGGTCATTTTGTGTACTTTATTTTGGTGTCAATAAACCCCATGTCATGCCAATCACGTGTGTCAATTATTACCTCTCTGTCTCCAATATTCCGTGAAGTATTGCCTCGGCAAATATTAACGGAATTTTGGGTGACCCTGTATTTATGATCCGTGTTCTTCTCTCACGGCAGATGTAAAACTGAGTTCTAATCCCTGAAGCAATTCGACAGATGGCAACATGGAGTCCATTTCATAAAGCGAGTAGAGATCTATGAGAAATTGCTAAGAACATACCTCACTGAATATTACCACCAGCCGAGGTAAAGGATATGGATTCGATTTCCTGTCAGGAAGTTGAGTAATTCAGAAACAAGACTTCCATTTCTGGAGAGGAACATGGCTCTGAAGTTCACTCAGTGCACACCGAAATTGAGCATCAGGTTAATTCCTGGGGGTAAAGTTGGCTAGGCAAGAGCCAACCACTTTAACTCACTTGGGCTCAGGTTACGAATAGAGGACGCCTCCAAAAGCCTTTCGAAGTCAGTATGGAGACAGCTTTGCTCTTTCAATATGACCATGTTTAAACAAGTATGGAATAGCCCCCGTGGCTCAGGCGGCAGCGCGCCGGCCTCTCACCGCTGGGTTCCGTGGTTCAAATCCCGGCCACTCCATGTGAGATTTGTGCTGAAAAAAGCGGAGGCGGGACAGGTTTTTCTCCGGGTACTCCGGTTTTCCCTGTCACCTTTCATTCCAGCAACACTCTCCAATAGAATTTCATTCCATCTGTCATTCATTAATCATTGCCCTAGAGGAGTGCGACAGGCTTCGCAGCCGGTACAATTCCTATCCTCACCGCTGGATGGGGGCTTCATTCATTCCATTCCTCACCCGGTTGAATGACTGGAAAAAGGATGTGGATTTTCAATCAAGTATGGAATACATATCACTCATATTAAGAGGGGTAATAAATAATGATTAACCATTAACAATGCAAATAGCAAACAGGGTAATTCTCAGTGAAGGAGTTAACATGTGCGTCGCTAGACTAGCAAAAAACCGACTGTGACTGTGCAGTTTGGGTAACGTAGATAGCTTGCATTCGGGAAAAACAGTGGGTTCGAACCCCCCCTGTCGGTAGCCCTGACGATGGTTTTCCGTGGTTTTCCATTTCCACACCAGGCAAATGCTAGGATTGTACCATAATTATTTCCACGGTCGCTTCCTTCCCACTCCTAGCCCTTTCCTATCCCATTGTCGCCATAAGTTAAAGATAGTGGAACCTCCAGTGGTGCATTTTCGTACACATAGCCTACATTACATTATTTCAATTTGGTGCATGTAAATAACCGCAGCTGAGAGCACTGAGGAAGGTTCGGGACATTCAGCATTAGACCAATTGAAGAGATGTTACACTATTAATGATGATGATGATGATGATGATGATGAATATTATTATTATTATTATTATTATTATTATTAGTAGTAGTAGTAGTAGTAGTAGTAGTAGTTGTTGTTGTTGTTGTTGTCGGGTTAAGTGGCTGAAATTGTCGAGTGCTTTATTTCTGAGCCCTAGCTCAGTTCCGTGGTATTTGAAGGTGTTCAAATACGCCAACTTCGTGACAGTAGATTTAGCGACACAAAGAAGAACGTCTATGGAACAACATTCCGATACATCACTAGGTCTCTGAAAAATGTTAAAGTATTTAATAGGACGTTAAATAATATGTCATTGCTAGTGTTTTAACGTCGTAACGTCTCAGTTAGGTATTTTGACGACGATGGGATAGGAAAGGGCTAGGACTGGGAAGGAAGCGCCCTTGGCCTCAATTATGGTATAGCCTCAGCTTTCTACTGATGTGAAATTGGAAAAATCATGGAAAAGCATATCTTCAGACTTATCGACGGTGGGGGTTCGAAACCACCATCTCCTGAATAACATTATCATCATCATTATGTCCGGCTCCATGGTTAAATGGTTAGCGTGCTGGCCTTTGGTTACAGGGGTTCCGGGTTCGATTCCCGGCAGTGTCGGGAATTTTAACCATCATTGGTTAATTTCGCTGGCACAGGGACGGGGTGTATGTATCGTCTTCATCGTCATTTCATCCTCATTACGACGCTCAGGTCGCCTACGGGTGTCAAACCAAAAGACCTGCACCTGGCGAGCCGAACATGTCCTCGGACACTCCCGGCACTAAAAGCCATACGCCATTTCATTTTTTTTAATCATCATTATTATGTCCGGTTCCGTGGCTGACTGTTCATCGTCTTTGTCTTCGAGACTCGTGGTTCTGGATTCGATTACTGGCCGTGTCGTGGAATTTTAAAGGTGGTTCTGCCAGATTATTATTATTAGTAGTAGTAGGCCTAGTAGTATTAGTAATAGTAGTAGTATGTGGTGCAAGTGGTGACAGTACAGTGTTAATGCCGGCACACTAGTGCAATAATGAACATATTTGATTGGCTGAGTGGCTCAGACGGTAGAGTGCTGGACTTCTGAGTCCGTGCTAGTGGGTTCGATCGCGGCTCAGTTTACTGGCATTGCTCAAATACGCTAGCCTCGAGTCGGTAGATTTATAGGCACTTAAAAGAACTCCTGTGGGACAAAATTCCTGCACCTTAGCGTCTTCGAAAGCCGTAAAATGGTGGACATTAAACCTGTGACATTGTTAATGAATATATTTGGGAAGTTGAGTTAAAAAAGAAAACTCGTGTTCGCCCCTTATTCACTTGGCGCTTTGATACAGAGATCTCTTGGCTTTGGCTGGTGACAACCTCTTCCAGGCGATAATTAATTGTCTGCCAATGAGTCAGTTGCTGGCAAGTTCATGTTTCCCGCGGTCCACTGACCCGGCTATGCACACCGCTCATCGGCTGTCGTCTCGAATTCTCCTCCTTCTGTAGCATGTCGTTACATATGGTACAATCCCTGCAGTACATCTTACCTAACATTGGTTCCCTTAATAAACATTGTCTAAGTACAGCGAAGAACGCTGCTTAAGTAGCTTTTAAGGTGCCTCACCAAAACCTGAAATTCTGCTTCCAAGCACGCTACGGGTACTGGGCTCTGTGACCCTCCAGCTAAATGCCAGGCTTGTACTTAATATGGAAGAGCTTACAGGAACACGTGGCTCCCTAAATCACAATCGGATTGAATCTCAGTTCCGTTTGACCAGCCTGTCACTCAAGTTTACGAGCGAGATGCAGTGTTGCCAACAGGTTCTCAGTCTATCCAAGAGGCAAGTGTTGAGTTTTAAACGAATGCTACTCTACTACTTTATTACTATCGTTTCCCGCGGCTCCGCCCGCGTTAAAGTCAGACTGCACTGCTGGTAACAATAATGAAGTGTCAATAATAACTTACCCCCTTGATCAATCTCCAAGTCAAATTCTACATCAGTTAGCGTATCTAAGTCCGGCTCCGTGGCTAAATGGTTAGCATGCTGGCCTTTGGTCACAGGGGTTCAGGGTTCGATTCCCGACAGTGTCGGGAATTTTAACCATCATTGGTTAATTTCGCTGGCACGGGGACTGTGCGTATGTGTTATCTTCATTTCATCCTCATCACGACGCGCAGGTCGCATTTGGGCGTCAAATCATAAGACCTGCACCTGGCGAGCCGAACACGTCCTAGGACACTCCCGGCACTAAAAGCCATACGCCATTTCATTTCAGCGTATCCAAAGCCTTAGCAAGGAAATACTACTTCAGGAACCTGTACATGGAACAGATTACGCAGGGTCCCAGGCGTATATATCCTTTTGCTTGGTCCATTGCCCCTGCCGTCCAAATCAAACTTCCTCTCATAGAGTGAAAAACGTATAGCGATTGGTGGATTTTCACCACTAATGGACACAAATAACGATTTTCATCCTTAACCACCCAGGTGTACGTGGGCCGCATGCTCGAAATGCTCCTTTGACACAGTGCAAGTGAAAATTTTCTGGCAAACCCTCGAAGTGACGAAGAAAATTCAAATGAAAATTATATCTAAAGTCCGCATATCTGTTCAATTTTATACGACGAAAAGTTTACCCTCTGTTTTGGTCTTCATCGGATACAGTCCAAAACACCGAAAAGCATTATTTATTTTTTTGGAAATTTTTAGTTATTAGATTATGAGAGTTGACAGTTAATATTATTTCCATGGGATGTGAACATGAGTTGGACGTCACATTAGCACTTTAAGACATGGACGGCTTGTTCACTCCAGTATGACCTAATGTACTTCAGTGCAAATTGTTATATAAAATACTAGCAAGGTACCCGTGCTTCGCTACGGTATTATACTGAAATTTATAATTGAATGCTTATTGTTTTAGATATATAATCCGCCGAAATTCGCGATCTGACACGTTTTCAGCGAGAATCCACCAAAATTCCCGATCTGACTCGTTTTCTATTAGATTACGGCACGTTTCCTCCCATTTTTCAATCTTCCTTTCCAGCAATCGATTTCGTACTTCCCAGGCTAGGCTCAGGTATTCTTCCCGGTCAGTTGGGTCCGTAAATCTTTGCCATACCGTATTTTCCTATAATCATTTTTAATCTGGATAAAATCCTTCAGGAGATCCGGCGTGGTGTCATATTGGGTGCCTTGGCGGCACTGAACCCGCGGCCGGACTGCATTCTTAGTCATTACCCGTCCAGGAGCCGTTTCCAGCGCGGTCCGCATATTTGACGACGGTCCGGAACATTATTATTATTATTATTATTATTATTAATGATATTCTTATTCTTATTCTTCTTCTTATTATTACTATTATGTGTTGCTGGGATGAATGATGACAGGGAAAACCGGGAGTATCCGGAGAAAAACCTGTCCCGCCTCCGTTTTGTCCAGCACGAATGTCACATGGAGTGACCGGGATTTGAACCACGGAACCCAGCTGTGAGAGGCCGGCGCGCTGCCGCCTGAGCAACGGAGGATCCTTATAAGTACATTAAGAACAGTAAAATCAATTGGTCTCACCTCCTTCTACACCCCACCGCCGTTAAGTTTATTTACCGGCACCCCCCGCCCAAAAAAAAATTAAAAGAAGGCTTGTTTTTTATGTTTAAAGAAGATTTCAAACACCAATGTTCACGTCTATTACCTTCAGTTTTGAGATATAAGTATCCCCATAAATATAATTTACTTTTGTCACTTAATTTCAAACTACTCCCCCTCCCCCCCTAAGTGAATCTTCCCGCAAAAAATACTTGTTTCTTTAATAGTGAAGGATCTTCTAAATACCAATTATCACGGCTCTAACTTCTTCACTTTTAGATTTATGTGTCCTCATGAAAGGAATTCAACTCCTTTACACTCCCGCCCCCCAAGATTCCCCCCCCCCCCCAAAACGCGTTTTTCTTTGTTTTTAAAGGAGATCCAAATACGAATTTTCACGTCTGTAACAACTTTAGTTTTTATTAGATGTATGTATTCTCATACAATTAAAGTCAATTAATTTTTCAATTCTTTCCCATCCCTCCCCCCGCTTCATTGGATTTTCCGAGAATACGTGTTTCTTTATTTTTAAAGCAGATTGCAAATATCAAATTTCACGTCTGTAACATCTTCATTTTTAAGATATCAGTAGCCTAATTAAAAGAATTCAACACCATTTTCAGTCACTTTCACCCCCCCCCTCCACACAAGTGGTATTTCCGAAAATTAAAAATACACGTTTCTTTATGTTTAATAGAGATAAAAATGCCAGTTTTCACTTCTGTAACATGTTAAGTTTTTTTTAGATATAATGTAAAAATTCTCATTTTAAAATTTCACACCTTTTGGGTTCCCCTTAAGTGGAGTTTCCAAAAACAAATCACCTATGTTTCTTTACATTTGCAGGAGATTCCAAACACCCACTTTTTACGTCTGTAACACTTTACGTTTCCAAGATCATCTTTCAAAAAATTCACCCCAATTTGTCACTTCTGTTTAACCGCCATTAATAAGATTTTCCAAAAACTAAAAAAATACGTGTTTCTTTATTTTTAAAGGAGATCCCATATACAAATTTTCAGTTCTGTAATATCTTCCGTTTCTGAGATATATGTATCCTCATTAAAGGCATTCAACCAATTTTTTACCCTTTTACACCCCTCCTATTAGGATTTACAGGAAACAAAGAATACGTGTTCCTTTATTTTTAGAGGAGATTCTAACTACCAATTTTTACATCTGTAAATTTTAAAGTTTTAAGATGTAGACACATTCATTTTAAAAAATTCACCCCCCTTTTCACCCCTCAATATTTGGATTTTCCAAAAACGAAAAAATACGTGTTTCTTTACATTTAAAGTAGATCCCAAATACCAATTTTCAGGTCTGTAATATCTTCAGGTTCTGAAATATAAGTAGCCTCATTAAAGGCATTCAACCCATTATTCACCCTTTTACACCCTTCCTATTGGGATTTTCCGAAAACAAAAGAATACGTGTTTCTTTATTTTTAAAGGAGATTCTAAATACCAATTTTTACATCTATAAACTGTAACAGTTTTGAGATAAAGATACACTCATTTTAAAAAATCACCCCCTTTGCACCCCCCATTAATTGGATTTTCCAAAAACAAAAAGATACGTGTTTCTTTATTTTTAAAGGAGATCCCAAACACCAATTTTCAGGTCTGTAATATCTTCAGTTTCTGAAATATATGTAGCCTCATCAAAGGCATTCAACCCTTTTTTCACCCCTTTTCACCCCTCCTATTGCGATTTTCCGAAAACAAAAAAATACGTGTTTCTTTATGTTTAATGAAGATTCTAAATACCAATTTTTACATCTTCAAACTTTAAAAGTTTGGAGATATAGATTCACTCATTTTAAAAATTCACCCCCTTTTCACCCTCCCATTAATTGGATTATCCAAAAACAAAAAAATACGTGTTTCTTTATTTTTAAAAGAGATCAAAAGTACCAATTTTCAGGTCTGTAATATCATTAGTTTCTGAGATATAAGTACTGGTATACTGATTAAGGGCATTCAACCCATTTTTCCCATTTTCACCCCTTTTCACCCCTCCTATTAGGATTATCTGAAAACAAAAAAATACGTGTTTCCTTATTTTTAAAGAAGATTCTAAATACCAATTTTTACATCTGTAAACTTTTAAACTTTCGAGATATAGACACACTCATTTTAAAATTTCACCCCTCTTTTCAACCCCTTAGCGAAGGAATATCCAAAAATCCTCTCTTAGCGAGCACCTACATCTTAATATGAACATATCCCCATAATTTCATTTCGTTACGTCCAGTAGTTTTGGCTCGGCGATGATGAATCAGTCAGTCAGGACAAGTTATTTTATATATATATAGATTGATTTATGAATAATCCTAGTATAACATCCACTCAGAGCTCTGATTTGGAGACAGATTTCATGGCTGATGATGCCTGCAATGACAGGCGAAACATGTACCAACTCAAACTTAATATAATGACAGTGTTATAGTCCTAAAGACTTAACTAGTATTGAATAGGTAGTTTCAATCTGAATTTCAATACGGTCAAAATGAAAATAATCACTTGAAATTTTTAGTTAGGAAGAAAATGCATTCTAGAAAATTCATTTGTACTGGGCGAGCTCCATTTTAATAAGACCTAACAGTTCAGACAGCGTATTAATTTTTAAGTGTCCCCCACCGAGCGAGTTGGCTACGTGGTTTGGGTCACGTAGCTGTGAGCTTACCTTCGGTACATAGTGGGTTCGAAACCCCTGTCAGCAGCACTGAAGATGGTTTTCTGTGACTTCCTATTTTCACATCAGGCAAATGCTGGTGCTGTACTTTAATTAAGGTCACGGTCACTTCCTTTTCAGTCCTAGCCCTTTCCTATCCTCTAAAAGATCAATTTTAAGAGTCCCAGACTCATATTTGATCGACTTGTTCTGTTTTGTATTAAACTACCTGCTCTCCGGACAAGCTAGCATGATCATATGTACCCTAAAGTAATGTTAAGGAAAAACTTTCTAATGGTGACAGAAATGCTGAAAATGCTTTGGCTGAATGGTCAGTGCACTGGCATTCATTTTTGAGGGCCCCGGGTTCGATTTCCGACCAAATCAGGGATTTTAATGGCATCAAATTAATTCCTATAAATCGGGTACTTGGTGTTCGTGTTCGTCTTAATACAAATCGTCTTCAAATATAGGCCTATACAACACATCACAGGACAAACCACCATAGGAAGATGGCCGCGAATATATTCCTCCACGTAGGGTTGGCGTCAATAAAGGCATACTACCGTAAAACTGGGCTAAATTCATTCAAAGTGCCGGCCACAAGTAATTGGGGAAAGGGCAGGAAGAAGAAGAAGAAGAAGAAGAAGAAGAAGAAGATGACAAAGAATAATAATAAGAAAAATACATTGAAATTAGGCGATATAGCGGTGGCAATGCTTGCTCACAATAGCATAACAAGTAAATTACATTATGTAAAAAAAAAAAAAAAAAAAAAATACAGCAGAAGAATTGCAAGAAAACAAAATAGTAAAATAATCAAAACAAGAAGCTATATAACAAAAGACAATAATAATAATATTATTATAAATAATAATAATAATAATAATAGAGTTTGGCGCCTGAGGAGAACTGGTGGAGGTCTTTCGAGTTGGCGCACTATACGTGATCTGTGCGTGTGTGACGATGGGGCCCTGCCTAAGGTCGATTCCAATTATGAAGATGAATAAACACTCAGCTCCCGAGCCTGAGCAAATAACCAATGGTAGTTAAAATCCCCGACCCGGCTGGGAATCGAACCCCGGTTCCCTTGAAACAAATTTCAAGTTTATAATCTTCAGACTCAGGAAATTTTTTTAATACTAATCAATATTTTAATATTAGTTATTGGCAAATTATTACTGACAGCTATCTGCAGTATGTTTAAGAACTGAGTTACTTTTGTGTAGATTTGAAGCACTCACACCTGCCGAAATGATTCTAACTGTAAGCTACTGAGTGCTAGTTATAGTCATCAAGAAGGATGAACTTTAAGCATTTACTTCCGTTGAATTCAATTCCACGTCAGTACCCTGCTGATATGTCCCAGTTGGGTAGTAGATTAGTTTCCTCCACCATATATTCTTCTTCTTCTTCTTCTTCCTGGCCTTTTCCGAATTACTTGGGATTGGCACTACAAATTGATTCAGCCCAACATTGCATGGCAACCGTACTGTTCCAAAATTGATTCTGATAACAGACATCCTAGACACACTCCAAGTAATAATGTTATAGGACCGAGCTCGATAGCTGCAGTCGCTTAAGCGCGGCCAGTATTCAGTAATTGGGATATAGTGGATTCGAACCCTACTATCGGCAGTCCTGAAGATGTTTTCCGTTGTCTGCCTTTTCACAACAGGCAAATGCTGGGACTGTACCTTGATTAAGGCCATGGCCGATTCCTTCCGACTCCTAGCCCTTTCCTGCCCCATTGTCTCCATAAGACCTATTTGTCGAATCCCACTGTCGGCAGCTCTGAAGATGGTTTTCCGTGGTTTTCCATTTTCACGCCAGACAAATGCTAGGGTTGCACCTTAATTAAGGCCACGACCGCTTCCTTCCAACTCCAAGCCCTTTCCTATCTCATCGTCGCCATAAGACCTCTCTGTGTCGGTACGACTTAAAGCCATTAGCAAGCAGACCTATTTGTGTTATTGGGACGTCAAGCAACTTGTCAAAAAAGGCATGTTATTGGATTTACGTCCCACTAACTATTTCTAAGGTTTTCGAAGACACCGAGGTGCCGGAATTTAGTCATGCAGGAGTTCTTTTACGTGCCAGTAAATCTACCGACATGAGGCTGATGTATTTGAGCATATTCAAATACCACCGGACTGAGCCAGGATCGAACCTGCTAAGTTGGGGTCAGAAGACCAACGCCTCAACCGTCTGAGCCTCTAAGCCCGGAACACTCCAGGTTAATCCTTGGATCGTATCTTAATTCAAGTTCTTTAATGTATCGTTTACCATATAGGTCACCATAAAGCACTAGAACTACACCCAATATTTTCGCTCTAGTTGGCAGCGCAATATGCCTTTGTCCTTTCACTGAAGCCTCCAGACACGAGATTGTAGGAAAGAGGGAAGTAGATAGTTTCTAAAAGGATAGTGGAGTGTACCCAATCGTGTAGATTTGTTTCTGCATGCAGGAAAATCAACTGCGGATAATATGCAGCGGTTCTATATAGCAGGATGGCCGGCGAAGAAGCAATGTTGATTTAATGCGCTTCCACAGTGCAGGTGCTGGCAGGACACAGCTTCAACCAGTATTTAGGCGATCTCTTTATATAACTTTCCATTACTTTTAGAGTTTTTAAATGAGAAATTTATCATTTAAGTTTGTACATTTAGCATCTTGCAGCGTTTGTACATTTGCAATTTAGCGTTCTTTAGAGTTTTGAAGAAACACACAGACTTTGACTTAATTGTGATAAATAAGTATGGAAATGCCTTTTGATAATATTAATGTAAAATCAAAGTCACATGTGTATAGAGCTAGTAGTGAAGAAAAAACCGGTAAAATTGTACATGTATTTTAAACAGATACAGGCTAAAAGCATAACCTAGATAAAAAAGAACAAACGTATACTGATAGAATATCAGAATAATCAGAAGAAAATACATAAAATTAAATGAAATTATGTTAATGAATCAGTGATACTGTTGAAGTCCGCCTCTGTGGTGTAATGATTAGTGTGATTAGCTGCCACCCCCGGTGTCCCGGGTTCGATTCCCGACTCAGCCACGAAATTTGAAAAGTGGTACGAGGACTGGAACGGGGTCCACTCAGCCTCGTGAGGTAAACTAAGTAGAGGGGAGGGGTTCGATTCCCTCCTCAGCTATCGTCGAAGTGGTTTTCTGTGGTTTTCCGTGGTTTCCCACTTCTCTTCCAGGCAAATACGGGATGGTACCTAACTTAAGGCCACGGCCGCTTCCTTCCCTCTTTCCAACCCCCCATACGGCCCCTGTTCAGCATAGCAGGTGAGGCCGACTGGGCGAGGTACTGGTCATCCTCCCCAGTTGTATCCCCGACCCAATGTCTCACGCTCCAGGACACTGCCCTTGAGGCGGTAGAGGTGGGATCCCTCGCTGTCCGAGGGAAAAACCAACTCTGGAGGTTAAACAGATTAAGAAAGAAAGATACTGTTGAAGGAAATCATAGAAAATACCTGAATAGCTCTTTCATTCGTTTTCTCCTATCACTTATAATTAAATTATATTTGCTGAAATCAGAAAGTGATGGAACGAACTAGAGGGAAGAATATTCTGGATGTGGTGCTGGTAAAACCAGATGAGCTATATAGAGAAACCGAAGTAATAGATGGTATTAGTGATCACGAAGCTGTTTTCGTGGTAGTTAAAAACAAACGTGAAAGAAAGGAAGATGTTAAAATTAGGACTATTAGGCAGTACCATATGGCTGATAAAACAGGCATGAGGGAGTTTTCAAAAAGTAACCATGATCGGTGGAAAACGGTAAATAAAAATGTATACAGACTCTGGGATGGGTTTAAAGCAATTGTTGAGAAATGTGAAAATAGGTTTGTACCTACAAAGGTGGTGAGGAATGGTAAAGATCCACTATATTATAACAGAGAAGTAAAGAGACTAAGAAGGAGGTTCAGGTTGAAAAGAAATAGAGTTAGAAATGGGTGTGGAAGTAAGGAGAAATTGAAGGAACTTAGTAGGAAATTGAATCTAGTAAAGAAGTCAGCTAATGATAACATGATGGCAGGCATAATTGGCAGTCATACAAATTTTAGTGAAAAATGGTACTTTAAGGCAGAAACAGGTTCCAAGAAGGATATTCCAGGAATCATTAATAAACAAGGGGAAAGTGTATGCGAGGATCTTCAAAAGGCAGAAGTTTTCAGTCAGCAGTATGTGAAGAATGTTGGTTACACGGATAATGTCCAGATAGAGGAGGTGACTAATACTAAAGAAGTATTAACTTGTACCTATTACAGCAGTGACATTTACAGTAAGATACAAAAGTTGAAAAACTAGGAAAGCAGCTGGAATTGATAAGGTTTCGTGGGATATACTAAAGACAGTGGGTTGGGATATGGTACCATATCTGAAATACTCATTTGATTATTGTTTGCATGAAGGAGCTATACCAAATGGATGGAGAGTTGCTATAGTAGCCCCTGCGTATAAAGGAAAGGGTGATAGACATAAAGCTGAAAATTCCAGGCCAGTCAGTTTGACGTGCATTGCATGTAAGCGTTGGGTAAGCATTCTTTCTTATTATATTAGACATGTTTGTGAAATTAATAACTGGTTTGATAGAAGGCAGTTTGAGTTTAGGAAAGGTTATTCCACTGAAGCTCAACTTGTGGGATTCCAGCAAGATATAGGAGATATCTTGTATTCAGGTCAAATGGACTGTATCGCCATTGGCCTATCTAAGTCATTTGATAGGGTGTATCATGGGAGACTTGACAAAAGAGTGACTGAATGGATGGCTATGTTTCTAGAAAATAGATCTCAGAAAATTAGAGTGGGCAAAGTTTTATCTGTCCCTGTAATAATTAAGAGGGCAATTCCTAAAGGCAGTATTATTGGACCTTTATGTTTTCTTATATATATCAATGATACGTGTAAAGAAGTGGAATCAGTGATAAGGTTTTTTGCAGATGATGTTATTCTGTACGGAGTAATAAATAAGTTACAAGATTGTGAGCAACTGCAAAATGACCTCGATAATGTTGTGAGGTGGACAGTAGGCAATGGTATGGTGATAAACGGGGTTAAAAGTCAGGTTATGAGTTTCAAAAATAGGAAAAGTCCTCTAAGTGTTAATTACTGCGTTGATGGGGTGGAGGTTCCCTTTGGGGATCATTGTAAGCTTAGGTCTTAATATGAGGAAAGATCTTCATTGGGGTAATCACATAAATATGATTGTAAATAAAGGGCACAGATCTCTGCACACGGTTATGAGGGTATTTAGGGTTGTAGTAAGGATGTAAAGGAGAGGGCATATAAGTCTCTGGTAAGACTCCAACTAGAGTATGGTTCCAGTGAATGGGACTCTTACCATGATTACTTGATTCAAGAACTGGAAAAAAATCCAAAGAAAAGCAGCTCGATTTGATATGGGCGATTTCCAACAAAAGAGTAGCGTTACAAAAATGTCGCAAAGTTTGGGCTGGGAAGACTTGGGAAAAAGGAGACGAGCTGCTCGACTAAGTGATATGTTCCGAGCTGTCAGTGGAGAGATGGCGTGGAATGACATCAATAGACGAATACGTTTGAGTGGTGTCTTTAAAAGTACGATAGATCACAATATGAAGATAAAGTTGGAATTCAAGAGGAAAAAGTGGGGCAAATATTCGTTTATAGGAAGGGGAGTTAGGGATTGGAATGACTTAGCAAGGGAGATGTTCAATAAATTTCCAATTTCTTTGCAATCATTTAAGAAAAGGCTAGGAAATCAACAGATAGGGAATCTGCCACCTGGGCGACTGCCCTAAATGCAGATCAGTAGTGACTGATTGACACCAAACACATTTGAGAGCTCCTTGGGCAAATTCTGGGTATTTGAGTTTAACATTTGCAGACAGTCCAAGGGTGCATAAATTCTTCGGTTAGAGCTCCCAGTATTAGCATTTTAAGAAACATAAAGTCTTATTTCAAAAACAACACAAAATATCTGTTTCGCACGTAAATTTCATTTTGGCATACATTTAGTATTATATTTCGTATTCAAAACACATTAAAAGGTGGTCTATAGGTCGTGGAAAATTAAAATGCTAAAGTACAAGCCTTTATAAGCATTTCGCTTAATATCGCTATTGCGAAAAATCACCACCCGTCTTGAAAACCAATTAGAGCAAACAAATAGTGACGGGAACAGGCTGTGGGTTCGAACCACGGCAAGCAACCTCCTTTTAATTATTCTTGTTGCTATAATATAGATGAGTTTTAAAGAAAGGGGTTTTAACGTCATTACGTAGTTACTGTACTTCCACCCTAACGCCGTGACATATTTTCATCTGAAAACCCAAAATGGGCCAGGCAGTCACCAGCGATCCCAGAAATAAATTTGATGAAGAGGTGACTATTCTATAATATGCTGAATTTAAATAATAGACTGACGTCTCGGCTTTGATTACAGTGCACGTTGCTGTCAAAATGACACAAATCACGATTCATAAATTGAAATAAATAGGAGGAATAACTGGGGACTAACAGTTCATATTTATAATGTACAACTTCATAGAGGCCTTCTTTCTATTTTCTTCTTACAGGCTGCTTCGCGTCGCACCGACACAGATAGGTATTTTCGCGACGATGGGATAGGAAAGGGTTAGGAGCGGAAAGAAAGCGACCGTGGCCTTAATTAAGGTACAGCCACAGCATTTTCCTGGTGTGAAAATGGGGACACTACGGAAAACCATCTTCAGGACTGCCGACAGTGGGGTTCGAACCCACTATCTCCCGAATGCAAGCTGATAGCTACGTGACGCAAACCGCGTGGCCACTTGCTCAGTGTTTCTATTTTCAAGCGCAGCGAGAATATGATGGGAGTAAGCTGATAGTTCATTTACTTCGTCCTCCCGACAGAGATCAGTTTCGCAGCAGAGTCGTGCGAATAACTAGAGATGTTGCTGCTCTCAGCGTTTGCAAGCACTCTGGTTCAGGTACGTTCGGACCAATAGCGAGATAATTCGAGTTCAATTTCCGCAACCCGTTCTGTTCCTTGCATGCTGTCTGCGCAGTCAGCCACGATGTCAACTATGTTCACTTTGAGCACCTGGACAGCTCTGATGGGGACACAGGATCTTAAACTCCACTGAATGGAATTCCATTCTTTTAATCATTTTGTTCCGAAGTTTCGTAACGCCGCCACTGTATCCGAGGCTATCCAGGTTGAAATTAATAATAATAATAATAATAACAATAACAATAACAATAATAATAATAATAATAATAATCCCGTGTGGGGATTTACCGGTTACCTCCATCGGGCGCGTCCCATTGGAATTGGGGAAGCTCGCTGGCTCTGCCGCCAGCAGAGTCAGAGGGTAGTAGGGAAATAAAATACCACCGTCAAAAAAAACTGGTCCCTTGCCAGGGTTACGGCGAAGACTGGTAAATGACCAGAAGCCAGAAAACATCTTGAGGCAACCTCTAGGGCTAACAACCCTAGTTGTAAAAGGATGGGTACCCGTCCAAAGCAAAGTCAAGTCAAAAAGCATGATGGCATAACATTTCAAGAAACATACCCCAGGGGGTAAATCTTCGGATAAATCCCTCGTCGTGAACGCCACGGCGCACGAGTCTCGTTCGGATTCTGGGGGAGACTCGACATCATGCAAGAGACGAATCGGAGCGTCTCGGTGTACCCCGAAGAGTCAAAAACTCAGACCAAAATCTAAAACCTTTCTAGCAACTTTCAACATTAATTCACTTACACAAACTGGCAAGCTGAAAACCCTCACCAATGCTCTTCACGAAAATCAGATATCCATAATGGCCCTACAGGAAACAAGGTACCCAGATGAAGAGATTTTTGAATCCGAAGGCTACCGATTTTTCAAGAGCAAAGCGCAAAGAGGAATCCTCAATGGAGCTGTGATGCTTGGAACCGCGTTTGCTGTTAGAACCAAGATCCTTAAATCGGTTGCAAATTTCGAACCTGTGAATGACAGATTGCCTATACTCACAATTAAATGCGCGAACAAAACCTACGCCCTAGTTAACGCACATGCTCCTACAAACGATAAGAACAAGTCTGATCCAGACGAAGTTGATAATTTCTGGGACCTACTGGATGAAAAATTAAACAAAATCCCCAAACACCATGTCAAGCTTCTTTTGGGTGACTTCAATGCCCAACTAGGTCGTGAACAGAAGTATAAGAAAGTTATGGGAAATTACCCTGCTCACAAAAGAACCAATCCCAACGGCAAAAGACTGGTGTCCATTTGCGAAAATCACAACCTGCAGGTCATGTCGACCCACTTTCGCCATCTACCCAGAAAGCAAATGACTTGGCGTTCTCCCGTCCAAGCTCTCGGAGAGTTCCAAATTGATCATGTTGCAATCTCCAGGAGAAACAGCCCTGAGATTATGAATGTCAAGGTAAAGAAAGGCATCAATGTGGCCTCAGATCATTATATGTCTCTTATCAAATTCAAACCAATTCCCGCAAACACAAGGAAGACAACCAAACAGATCACACGCTTCGACAATGATAAACTTCGGCAAAGGGTCGAGGAGTTCCAGGAGAAGGCTAGACCAAATGACTGTGACTTTAACAACGCCAAAAGTCTCCTTGTTGAGGCCGCCAAAGACGTTGCAGAAATCAAGAGAGGCAAAAAGCATGCCTGGTGCAATGGTACCTGCGAATCAGTCCTCCAAGAAAGACTCAATGCGTGGAAACAGTACTACTCTACGAAATCAGAAAATGATTGGGAAACCTACAAAACCCAACGTGCCCAAGCAGCTGGGGTGTTCAGAACTGAGAAACGTAAATACGAAAAATCTCTCATTGAAAAGATAGAACAAAACTTTAGGAAGAATGAAAGCAGAGAGTACTACAGAGCCTCCAAACGCAAACTCACTGGCTATAAACCACCCTCTCTATGCTTTTGAGCGAAAGGACGGCACACTGGCGACGTCAAATGAAGAAAATTGCAGCATTCTGGCAGATTACTTCAAGAATTTACTTAATTGCTCTAAACCGCAAATTACAAGGAACCCTTACTCAGGTACCCAGATTCCAGACCACCCGACAGAGATGAAATTAAGCGCCACATTGCCCGTCTCAAAAATAACAAAGCGCCGCGGGAAGACTCAGTAGTAGCAGAACTATGGAAATATGCCCCAGAGGAATCACTTGATATCTTGCAAAAGCAAGTAGAAGAAATTTGGAACAAGGAGACCCTACCCGAAGATTGGAAAATAGCTTTGATCCATCCATTACACAAAAAAGGCAGCATGAAGAACATCAACAATTACAGAGGAATATCTTTGCTACTCGTGACTTACAAAATTCTATCACTTGTCATCCTGGAGCGTTTGGAAGCACAAGTCGAACATCAAATAGGTGAATACCAAGGAGGGTTCAGAAAAGGTCGCTCAACAGCTGAACAGATCCAAAATTTCAAAACGATCATCATATATTGTACACTAAGGTCCAAGCAGTATGTGTCTGTCTTTGTGGACTTTAAGAAAGCGTACGACTCCATTGACCGGGAAGTCCTGCTAAACATCCTAAATGAATTTGGAGTTGATTTGAAACTGCTGGCATTAATTAGAGCCACCCTGACCGATACAAAATCCAAGGTGAAGTTCCACGGATGTCTCTCGCATTCCTTTGACATCAAAACAGGAGTCCGACAAGGTGATGGGCTATCCCCGATACTCTTCAACTGTGTTCTTGAAAAGATCATCAGAACCTGGCGGGTGAGATTAAAGGAAACCAACTATAGTCCATTGAGAATAGGATCCAAATCCAAGGGGATCGCAACAGACTGCTTAGGATTTGCCGATGATATTGCTGTTCTCTCAAACGACATAGAAACCACTAGAGCTCAAGTTGAAATTTTAAAGGAAATTGCCGAACAAACTGGTTTGCAGATATCGTTTGAGAAAACAGAAGTAATGACTAACATCAAAGAGGCTCCACCAAAACTCCATACAAAATACGGGGACATCACCCGAGTAGACAAATTCAAATACCTGGGTGAGATCATCATGAAAAATGGACTGGACAAAGAAGCACTTCAGGAGCGAGTACGCAAACTGGAAATAGCCTACCAAACATCCCCCGCACAATCTACAACAAAAAATGCCTTTCCCAAAACACCAAGATACGTCACTATGAAACAGTTCTGAAGCCAGTAGTTCTATATGCAGCCGAAACCCTGTCTCTAAATGCCAACAAAGGACTCCTTGAAGAACTGGAGAAAAGAGAACGCAAAATTGTGAGAGGAATCTTGGGATCAAAGTACAGAAATGGAATCCATCAAAAGAGATCCAACAAGGAAGTCTACAGCAAAATAGAGAAAATTACCGACACAATCAGAAAAAGACGGGCACGATTTTACGGTCATCTGAAAAGAATGGACGGAAGAAAGTTAACTAAAGAAATCTTTCACTTTTTTGATTCAAACCCCAAAACCACAATTCCCTGGTTTAGAAATACCAAAGAAGACCTGCAAATGCTACATATCTCAGCTGAAGACGCCCTTAACAGAGATCTCTTCCGCAAGAAAATATTGACGAACGGGCTAAACCGAGACGAGCAACCGAAGAGAAGACACGGTGCCCCTTGGACAGAGGAGCGTAAGCAGGCCCACTCACAAACAAATGAGGGAAATTTGGGCTCTAAAGAAGGCCAAGTTCAGTGTCAAATGCAACAAGACTTAACGTGGTCCTTGATGGCCCCAGCGAATTATATATATAAATATATATAAATAATAATAATAATAATAATAATAATAATAATAATAATAATAATAATAATAATAATAATAATAATAATTGTACCGGCCAGTTAAAATGCGAGCGTTCTATAAGGCCATCTATGTAATCTCTCTTGAACTGATCTTATGCAAGATACTTGGGTTTTTAACCGTTAGATATCTCTGTCATCGGTGTTGTTGCTCCCGCTAGCGGGTCGCACTCTAATTAATTTATTATGAAATTTGTATGATGACAGGCGGCAAACCTTAAGCTTTGAAGTTTGTTTTGTTAATGTGTAAAAGTTGTCAACACTTCTGCTGGTTACTTCTTCAATAATATAATCAACCAATCAGAAATTCAATTAAAATTGAGGGTGTGTATAGGAATCCAGCCTATCTGTAAAGAGTTCTCGAAACTTCCCCTCGAAATACATTGTCATCTTCACCGCTCCCGTTTGTTGAGTGCGGCGTGTCCTAACGGAGGCAGGGGCCACGAGCGGCTTTCAGAAGGCTCAGCAAAGCAAAGTATTGGCAGAATTTTCGTAACTTGTGATAGCTCCAGCAGACGGCTTGAGGGAAAATTTTCAAACCTGTTTTATGTAAGTAAAGTTCCAAATTCGGTGGTTTAAATGTAGAATTTAGTCAAGTCTGAAGACTCTGTTCTATTCCCTACTGGGCAACATGTAAACAAAGAGTGATTATCCTCTGTTGATTCCCATTCAATCTGGAATAGGGTGACTAAAATGTCTAAACCTCAAAATTTCTTAACACTATTTTGGCATTTAATGTTTCTTATTTAGTCACCCCCTCTGTAGAATAGGCTTAGCTTCTGTATCATTGGGCCATAAGCCCACTTAAAGTTTTTAACCATTTCTATAAGGAGGGCAAGAGTTTAGCCATCAATCCTTTTGTTTATGGCCGATCACGTATAACCTTTTCCTTTTACATTAAGGCCAGATAGTATGGGCAATCTTGCCACTGTTTATTAGATAATTGTTTGTGGTATGAAATTCCTTTTAGGAACAGTAAGTTATAAAACTGTTGAGCAGAAGATAAGCCCAAATCAGGGCTACGTGACTGTAAATTCCATATTTGAAGATTGTCAGGTATATCCTTGTGCGCTTTAAGAAATGTATGCCTCTGAGAGGCTGGACTGTATTAACTTTTGGAGCGCAGTGAGTGGAGCAAACGTGCTCTCATGAAAATAGTGTACCTGTTCAGAGCTAATGCTCATCCTTTGTATATTATGGTGTTGATAATAACTCTCTCTAGTTTTTCTGCACCTGATTTTCGGACTTATAGTCCGCCGTTGTTATCGGAGCTGTCGAGCTCACTGTTATTCTATTTAACTTATATTTGTTCCAAATCTTCTACCTATCAAATTTTAAACTAATACAAAATAAGAAAAGAAATAAAATTTGGAATTTCGTTGTGTTAAGTTCTACTCTCGTTAATTACTTGTCCACCTTTTCACTCCTCACGCTTCTAATCCCTCTGTGAACCACGGAAACCTAGGAATAATAATAATAATAATAATAATAATAATAATAATAATAATAATAATAATAATAATAATAATAATAATAATAATCGTCATTTATTTATTTATTTATTTATTTATTTATTTATTTATTAATCTGTTTACCCTCCAGGGTTGTTTTTTCCCCCAGACTCAGCGAGGGATCCCATCTCTACCGCCTCAAATGCAGTGTCCTGGAGCGTCAGACTTTGGGTCGGAAGATACAACTGGGGTGGAGAACCAGCACCTCTCCCAGGCGTCCTCACTTGCTATGCTGAACAGGGGCCTTGTGGGGGAGGGGAGATTGGAAGATTGGAAGGGATAGACGAGAAAGCGGGAAGGAAGCGGCCGTGGCCTTAAGTTAGGTACCTACCGAGCTCGATAGCTGCAGTCGCTTAAGTGCGGCCAGTATCCAGTATTCGGGAGATAGTGGGTTCGAACCCCACTGTCGGCAGCCCTGAAGATGGTTTTCCGTGGTTTCCCATTTTCACACCAGGCAAATGCTGGGACTGTGCCTTAGTTAAGGCCACGGCCGCTTCCTACCCAGTCCTAGCCCTTTCGTGATCTATCGTCGCCATAAGACCTATCTGTGTCGGTGCGACGTAAAGGCAATAGCAAAAAATGTTAGGTACCATCGCAGCATTTGCCTAGAGAAGTGAGTAAACCACGGAAAACCACTTCGAGGATGGCTGAGGTAGGAATTGAACCCACCTCTACTCAACTGACCTTCCGAGGCTGAATGGACCTGGTTCCAGCCCTCGTACCACTTTTTCAAATTTCGTGGCAGAGCCGGGAATCAACCCGGGCCTCCGGGAGTGGCAGCTAATCATGATGACCACTACACCACAGAGGCGGATAATAATAATAATAATAATAATAATAATAATAATAATAATAATAATAATAATAATAATAACAATAATAATAATTTCGTGTGGTTATTGCAAGCCTGATGCAGCCCTTGTAAGGCAGATCCTCCGATGAAGTTGGATGGCGCCTGCCGTGTATAGAAAATTGTGTGTTTGTTTGGTGGAGGACAGCGTTGTGTGCTTTATGCGTTACAGGGACGTCGAGGCCATGACAAACCTCCACTCTCAGAGCCAAGGGAATTAATCGATAAGGGTTAAAATTCCTCGACCCGGTTGGTAATCGAACCCACGGCCCCGATGGCCAAGACGCTGACCACTCAGCCATGTAGATGGACATATCGTACTAAGAAGTCTCCAAATGGGCTAAGAAAAACGTAATAATTTATTTTAAATATCAGTCTACTTCGTGTGTATATATATTTTTGTAGGCGGTTTAAAGTCACAGTAATTCAGAAAGGTGTCTGGTGGCGTTGGGATAGGAAAGGGAAGAAAACAGCCGTGACCTTCATTAAGGTAAAGCCCAGGTTTTCCTGGCGTGGACATGGGAGACCACGGTCTTCAGGGCTGCCGATGTTGGGGTTCAAACCGATCAACTCCCAAATCCAAGATTACAGCTACACGTTTGTACTGCACAGCCAACTTCTTAGGTAGGTGCGTATAAAAAGCAACACTGTCCTCATCAAGAACCGTAAGGATGGCCAAGATGGCAGTGAACCACTTCACATTAACTTAATTTTTACAAGTTAATTTACATTTTTCTGGAATACACATTGTCTTGATGGTAGACTATATCACGCTCGCTTCATTGTCACTACTGCTTCACAGAACTTTATCTTTCATAACTGCCAAATTTTCCAGGACAATTTCTGAAATTCAGGCTTCAAGGTCTTCGTTTCAATATAGTGAATGCAAAACTGAATTATGACAGGCATTCAGGTTGTTTCTAGTTAAACGATCAACAGTTATCAACCCTCAGATGACATCTTGCCGACAGATATAATTATTTCCCCTATGCCCTATTGCAACTCTTGCAGCTAAAGCGAGCTACACGAGCCCCAGCACTGACCTGAGACGCCTAAATTAGGAAGATGTGAAATGGCGACGTGGTCATAAGAAATAAGGAGCACTGGTGAGATTAGCATGTATCGATTTACGTCTGCGAGGAACAACATGCACCGTGATTGGTCGGATGTTATCTTTTCTGGTTGCTGCTATCGTGATTTTATAGCCATAGATCCAGCTATTTTACGCGGAATTCGACCTACAGGGACATAACATTTCATTTAAAAAGTTCTTCACATACTGGAATCAGCCACCGTGGCTCAGGCAGTAGCGCGCTGACCTCTCACCACTGGATACCGTGGTTCAAATCCCGTCACTCCATGTGAGATTTGTGCTGGACAAAGCGGAGGCGGAACAGGGTTTCCTCCGCGTACGCCGGTTTTCTCTGTCATATTTCATTCCAGAAACACTCTCCGTTAACATTTCATCTATCAGCCATTTATCCTTGCCCCAGAGGAGTGCGAGAGGCTTCGGTAGCCGGCACATTTCCTATCCTCGCCGCTAGATGGGGCCTTCATTCATTCCATTCCTGACCCGTTTGAATGACCGGAGACAGGCTGTGGATTTTTCATTTTCACATACTGGACGGGATTCGAACCGCAGCCGCCATCATAAGAAAACATACCTAGAAGTATTGAGTCATGAATAATTTATAAACACTTGATACAGATTGACAGTATATGCGATAGTTCAGTGTTCAGCTAATTTAGAAACCGATTGCTCTGCAATTGAGTCAGCTTTTCTTTAAAGCACAATAAAAATAAAAAATCGAACTACCACTTCCGGGTTTGGACCCGCGGTCTTGGGATTCGGAGGCCGACACTCTCCTTCAACGATCCGCAGAGAGCTAACGCTCAGTGAATCATTTCAACGAGGAGAATGGTTGACTGCGAATTGGAAGAGGATATTTAATTAGATCTGCATACATTCTGCGGCAGACGCAAATTAGTCTTAGGCGACGACTGTCGAGACACAACTTAAAACCCAATTGCGGTTCATCTTTGTGTAATTACATGTAACTGCGTTCAAGCCCGTCTTTCTGTCAATATGAAGGTGGCCAATTATTTTGAATGCACAGCATGTGACAGAAAATAATTAATGGTACAAATATATATGAGTCAGAGAGGAGATCGTATACCTAATATGGAAATTTATCTAAAACACTGCTCAGCTTTCTAATTTTATCCTCACGTCACTGTTGGAAAGTTTACCAGGAGCTTTCTCCGTGAATTCATATACTTTGATGAATGTCATTATTATCATCTATGTCCGCAATTAATGACAGTTTTGAAGCTTCTTTCAGAAACAAGAACTGTTCAGTACTCAAGTATTATTATTATTATTATTATTATTATTATTATTATTATTATTATTATTATTATTATTATTATTATTACAAGTTTATTACAAGTTGCTTTACATCGCATCGATACAGATAGGCCTAATAGCGACGATGGGATAGGAAAGGTCTACGAGTGGAAAGGAAGCGGCCTTGGCCTTAATTAAGGTAGGCCTTCATCCCCAGCATTTGCCTGGTGTGAAAATGGGAAACCACGGAAAACCATCTTCAAGGCTGCCGACAGTGGGGTTCTAACCCACTATCTACCGAATACGGATACTAGTAGCATTTAAGCGACTGCAGCTATCGAGCTCGGTATTATTATTACTATTATTATTATTACTGATTCGTTGTATGGGTTCCTGTAGTCACGTCCTAGTTCTTAACTAATGGGCAACGGCAGGTATGAGGTCCTGGGAGTTAGGATATCAGTTACTGTACAAAAGAATATAGGGTATGATTGGGTATTCCGGACATAATCAGAGTTGTGGCCAATTTTGTGTTCAGGTAGCTAGATTACACATCCACTGTTGATCTCTAAATCATCAAATTAAAAACAATTCTGACTGGGACTATGTATACATAAGGCCAGAACCCTGCTTCAGAGGAATTTACTGAGCACGCTCGCAATGTTTTCAACAAACCTCGATCAATGGGAGCGACGGAGTACAGTACCACTACTAATAGTATTTGACAAGCCGGAGATTCCTGGGAAAAGAGGCCGTAGTGCTGGTTGAAATAAGAGGGTTTTATTTCATCCACAAAGGCTTGCAGACTGAACGCTGAATGGCATAACAATCTATAATGAAGATGTACGTATGTACCGAACGACTCGGCCTTGCGGTTTGGGTCGCGTAGTTGTGAGCTTGTATTCGGAAGATAGCGGGTTCGAATCCCAACGTCGGCAACCCTTGCAGTGTATTGTTTCGTTCTGCGCCCAGTATAAACGGACGAGTGTATTGGGTTACTCGAGACCCAACATCTCAATATTCTTTATTATATAATAACAGTTCTAACAAAATTAAAATGTCAATATGAATGTATTTTGTAACTGTATTTGGTTACTCGAGACCCAGCATCTCAATATTTTTTATTATATAATAACTGTCCTAGTAAATTTGAGACATCATTTTTTTAATTTATTTAATATAATAGCCATGGGACTAGCCTTGCTAGGGAAGTGTCATTATAAGATCAATCTAGATACCATAAAAGCCGAATGAATGGCTTAATCTGTATAAGAGCCAAGCAACCTCCCGTGTAAGGGGAGTATTATTACCAAAACCCGGCAATAAGAAGTGTTATGTTAATATCTCAAATATGCATGAGTTAAGTATTCAGTTGAGGTAATATATATTATAATATAAAATCATTTTCGTGGTCAGTGTGCTACTACAGGCTTTAACACTTGTAGCTGGCACATTAGAGGACTGCTTCACTTTTCAACCCAAAATAAATATGCATCTTTCTTCACTTGGACTTCTAAGTTAATTCAACGTTCTTGGAGTACCATATGCTATCATAGCAAGTACATAGAACCGGAATTAACATCTGAAATCTTTCGACTGGTTACATAGATATCACCTTTTGACTTCAGTCAAGGCTTTAATTTGATCCCAAGATACCTTTTCGGAGCATTATCCAAAACTCATCACATCACTTTCGGTTACGCGACTCCCTGAAGATGATTTTCCGTGGTTTCCGATTTTCACACCAGGCAAATGCTGGGGCTGTATCTTAATTATGGCCACGGACGCTACCATTCCAATCCTATCACTTTTCCATCCTTGCGTCGCCGAAAACCTTTAATGGCGTTAGTACGAATTTAAAAAACTAGCAAAGAAAAATGTATGTATATGTAGGTCCTATCACTTCCTCTTTTGACGCTGCAGTGCCGAATTTTAGATGTTCCAGTAAATCAGGGCCTTTCAAACGTCCAAAATCTCACGCGTGCAAGTTGAGCCGCAGAGTTCCTGTGCACAGTGCATCGGTCCCATTCGGCTCAGCTCGGACCAACGCTTCGTCTCTGGGCTATTCGGCTAAGCTCGGCTCAACTCGGCTCGGATTTGGAGCGCTACGGATCAAGTGAGGAAGAGGGAGCGGGACAGGCGTGGGGAAAGAGAGAGACAGCTTTACTGCTCCAAATCGAGGAGTGGGGATCTGCACTCTGAGAGACCGTGCAGTAAATCAACAGACAAGGATATAACCCATTTAAGTACTCTTAATGTCAACCGATTACGCCGGAATCAGATTCCGTAACTTTTGAGTACAGAAGGCGAGCGCCGTTAAGCAGCCGGCCCCACTGAAGGAAGAAAACTAGTGCTCCGCTGAGGAATCTGTTGAGTTTACGTACTCACCACCTGAAAGCCCCTGCGAGTGTAGTATAGTTTACTTAGCACAGACATTTAAATAAATAAAATTTGTGAAATCTGTCCTATGAGTAGATACAGATGACCCAAAAGTCCGTTAACATTTGACGAGGCAATACTTCACGGAATATTGGAGGTAGAAGGGTAATAATTGACACACATGACTGGCATGACATGGCGTTTTATTGGCACCAAAATAAAGTACACAAAACGACCAACAGATGTCGCTTCATACGAGTCGCATAACAATTGAGGTTTAGCAAAGACGATGTTTTTTAACACATGCTCAACATATCGGCCGTCATTCATCAACGATACTTGTAGTCGAGGGACAATGTTGTAAACAGCACTGTACAGCACATCCGTAGGTATGGTGAGAAATTGCCGTCGGATTTGCTGTCACCCCTAATGGTGTCGGACGATCGCGGTAGACTTGCGACTTCGGGTAACCCCACAACCAATAATCACATGGGTTGAAGTCGGGGAACAGGGGAGGCCAAGCATGACATGCCGCGATTGCAGGCGCAACTGACACCCTCTCTCACGACAACTCCTTTTACACCGTACACGGGATCATTGACGTGTTGCTGTCCAGCGCCATTTGTTGGCCTGTTTGTGCACTCATTGTTAGTGTCAATAAAACCCCATCTCACGTCAAGCATGTGCAGCCATTTGTAGCTGACGTGTTACTGTCCAGCGCCATCTGTTGGTCATTTTGTGTACTTTATTTTGGTGTCAATAAAACCCCATATCATGCCAATCATTGGTGTCAATTATTACCTCTCTACCTTCAACATTCCGTGAAGTATTGCCTCGCCAAATGTTAACGGACTTTTCGGTTATCCTGCACATGGTCACGCCTAGTTATTCACACCGACAGCAAACCCGAAGAGAAGCACAGACAAGCAATACAGTAGATCATCTTTGACGTCACTGGCATAACTAGATACAACCCGTGTATCCGCTACTATCTTAATAAATATCACGTCAAGAACCGTGAAGTTCGGAGACTTATTGTCGGAGCCAGATGCAAAATTAGGCTATGCATTTCTATATCGACTCCTCCAACAGACTCAAAATCAGTAAAAAATTGTCATCCACACCGTTGCCCTCACAGTACTGAAGGAAGACATCATTTACATTCATCCTCATTCACCGTGCATAATTATGCACATCGAGCTTGAAGCTCGTAACTGGCTGAAAAATTATTTAAGACACCTAAAGACGTGTTGTACAGTACACTAATCTGCACATCAGATAGAGCAAACTTCGGCACTGGTATAATACGGAATAATGAACTATAACACGTTCAGGTAATCGAAGTAAATGTACACAATTTTTATTTTATTTCTTAAAACACATAAAACCGTGTAGTTTGGAGTTACTGCCGCTGTTGTATAGTAAAACTTAGTGGTGTTGGGCTGAGTAGCTCAGCTGGTAGAACACTGACCTTCTGAATTCAAATCGGCGGATTCTATCCCAGCTCAGTCCGGTAGCATTTGAAATCGCTCCAATACGTAAACTCCTGAGGTGCAAAATTCCGGCACCTTAGCGTTGCCGAAAACATAAAAGTAGTAAAAGCAATAACTTTATTATTATTATTATTATTATTATTATTATTATTATTGTTATTATTATTAGCTGCCCGAGGCGGTAAAGGCACACTCGGTTCATCCGGAAGGACGTGGGTTGGTTCGATTCCCCGTCAGGAAGTCGAAGAATTTATGAAACGAGTTTTCCACTTCCGGAGGTGCATATGGTCCAGAGGTTCACTCAGCCTACACCAAAAATGAGTACCAGGTTAATTCCTGGTGAAAAAGGCGACCGGGCGTAGTGCTAACCACTCTACCTCACTTAGTGCCAAGGTTACGGATAGTGGAAGCCTTCATCTTCCACCCCTCTAAGGGCCTTCGTGGCCTGTACGGAGATGACTTTGCTTTTATTATTATTATTATTATTATTATTATTATTATTATTATTATTATTATTATTATTATACGATTCCAAATTCAACCTATTAAAATAATTACGCGTATCAAAATTTTGGGTTGTCCATGTAATATTTTCAGACAACAATTGTCCACCTCCGTAGTGTTACGGTTAGCGCTATTAGCTGCCATCCTCGGAGGCCCGGATTCGATTCCCTGTTCTGCGAGAAATGTAAGATTGTCAGGATGACTGGTATGTAGTTGAAAGGTACATGCAGCTCACCTTCCATTGGGAGTGTACCTGAAAAGAGTTGCACACCCTCGATACGAGGATGATTTTTCTAAGAATAATTATTTATTATTATAACAGAACTATACTGAAATCATGTCTTGTACTGCACACAGCAATTCATGTGTGAAAGGGTTAAAGCACTCAATGCGCCGATAATCACGTTCTTCCTTTTTGCTATTTATTCTTCTTTTCCTTCGTTTATATACTGCTCAAGGCTATTCATTTATTTATTTTTTGTAGTATTCTTTATCGTTGTGGTCACGTGTAACTTCAGACAGATTAATACATTTAAAACAGAGCAGAGTTGCAGATCACTTCTTACGAGAGCCAGCAAGTAATGTAAATATAGTCAATCCTCTGGATATATGAAAAGAAGCTGTCAGTGAAAAAACCGGTCACAGCAAAATTTGCGGTCAGGAGTAATCTGATATCAGAGTCTGAATGGTTTATATTTCAGGAATATTCGATGTTGTGAAATTAGCGGTCAACGAGACAGTGAGGAGCATTCAGTGAGGCTATGGAGCTATTTTGAGAGAGTGATACCGCATGACTAATGCTGTTGAGGTTTTTACGAAAAATAAAATCCACAGTAACTTCGAAGAGATAATCGCACGATCAAGGACATCGTGTTGTAAGCTATGAATGAAGACAGAAACAGTGCGCTTCGTCTCATAAACATAGGAATGAAGTTGAACTCAAATGGAAGGAGGAGGAAGAAAATTGACAAAAAAGTTAAAGTTAAAATATGTAAATATGGTGACACGGGAACAAACATTGAAACTTCGACGAACACTGAATTCCCTGTGGGCGATTTATTTACAATATCACCGCATACTATCAGACTCTCTCATGGCTAAAGCCTGATGAACGTCGATAGTTACACATTTTAACGATGGTGTTTAGCTGAAAACCAGCCGCTCTATATCTCTTCAACAAATGGCAAATAAGTTAATATGGGAAGGACAGCTGATTCAGAAAGTGATGGAACCAACTAGAGGGAAAAACATCCTGGATGTGGTGCTGATAAAACCAGATGAGCTCTATAGAGAAACTGAAGTAATAGATGACATTAATGATCATGAAGATGTTTTTGTCGTAGTTAAAAATAAATGTGATAGAAGGGAAGGTCTTAAAAGTAGGACTATTAGGCAGTACCATATGGCTGATAAAGCAGGCATGAGGCAGTTTCTAAAAAGTAACTATGATCGGTGGAGAACGGTAATAAAAATGTAAACAGACTCTGGGATGGGTTTAAAGGCATTGTTGAGGAATGCGAAAACAGGTTTGTACCTTTAAGGGAGGTAAGGAATGGTAAAGACCCACCTTATTATAATAGAGAAATAAAGAAACTAGAATGAGGTGCAGAATGGAAAGAAATAGAGTATTTTTTTTTTTGCTATGGGCTTTACGTTGCACCGACACAGATAGGTCTTATGGCGACGATGGGATAGGAAAGGCCTAGGAGTTGGAAGGAAGCGGCCGTGGCCTTAATTAAGGTACAGCCCCAGCATTTGCCTGGTGTGAAAATGGGAAACCACGGAAAACCATCTTCAGGGCTGCCGATAGTGGGATTCGAACCTACTATCTCCCGGATGCAAGCTCACAGCCGCGAGCCTCTACGCGCACGGCCAACTCGCCCGGTAGAAATAGAGTTAGAAATGGCTGTGGAAGTAAGGAGAAATTGAAGGAACTTACTAGAAAATTGAATCTAGCAAAGAAGGCAGCTAAGGATAACATGGTGGCAAGCATAATTGGTAGTCATACACATTTTTGTGAAAAATGGAAGGGTATGTATAGGTATTTTAAGGCAGAAACAGTTCCAAGAAGGACATTCCAGGAATAATTAATGAACAAGGAGAGTGTATATGTGATGATCTTCAAAAGGCAGAAGTATTCAGTCAGCAGTATGTAAAGATTGTTGGTTACAAGGATAATGTCCAGATAAGGGAGGAGACTAATGCTACAGAAGTATTAAAGTTTACATATGATAACAATGACATTTACAATAAGATGCAAAAGTTGAAAACTAGAAAAGCGGCTGGAATCAATCAATCAATCAATCAATACTGATCTGCATTTAGGGCAGTCGCCCAGGAGGCAGATTCCCCATCTGTTGTTTTCCTAGCCTTTTCCTAAATGATTTCATAGAAATTGGAAATTTATTGAACGTCTCCCTTGGTAAGTTATTCCAATCCCTAACTCCCCTTCCTATAAATGAATATTTGCCCCAGTTTGTCCTCTTGAATTCCAACTTTATCTTCATATTGTGATCTTTCCTACTTTTATAAACGCCACTCAAACTTATTCGTCTACTAATGTCATTCCACGCCATCTCTCCGCTAACAGCGCGGAACATCCCACTTAGTCGAGCAGCTCTTCTTCTTTCTCTCAGTTCTTCCCAACCCAAAAATTGCAACAATTTTGTAACGCTACTCTTTTGTCGGAAATCATCCAGAACAAATCGAGCTGCTTTTCTTTGGATTTTTTCCAATTCTTGAATCAGGTAATATTCATTTATAGGAAGGGGAGTTAGGGATTGGAATAACTTACCAAGGGAGATGTTCAATATAATCCCAATTTCTTTGAAATCATTTAGGAAAAGCTAGGAAAACAACAGATAGGGAATCTGCCACCTGGGCGACTGCCCTAAATGCAGATCAGTATTGATTGATAATAGGATCTAGGGAATAAGGTTTAATTACAGCTGTAAGTAAAATATCCGGTTATTAATTATTATTACGTGTTTTGATTTTTGGTTTTCCTTAGAATTGATTAGGACCATGTACTGCATTATTTCATTTAATGCAGTAATTTGTTACATTATTGTCTTCATACTTGTTCATGAGAACTGTTCTTATTTTTTTGAATTTAAAGTTTAAATATTTCTTACTACTTAAATTTAAAGATCTTAATACTTTATTAACTTAATTATATTTGATTTTTACTTTAAGTTTTAAATTTAACTTATATTATATCAGTTTTAAATATTAATTTAGTTTGTTAATGTTAGTTTAATTCATATTCAGACAATATACCACACTACCAACCACCACAGAAACACGCAATAGTAATTACGCCCCTCCCTATAGTTGGCGTCAGGAAGGGCATTTCGCCGTAAAACAGGACCAAATCCCCTTCCGTGACCTCGCAGATGTGAGAAAAGCGGTATAAAAAGAAGAAGAATGTTAATTTAATTCTTTTTAATTTTTATTATTTTATTTGATATTGTAAACATCCAGGGTGTATCCATGATGATGCCCTGAAGATGGTTTTCCGCGATTTCCAATTTTCACACCAGGCAAATGCTTGAGCTGTACCTTACTTAAGGCCACGGCCGCTTCCTTCCAACTCCTAGGCCTTTCCTATCCCATCGTCGCCATGAGACCTATCTGTGTCGGTGCGACGTAAACCACTAGCAAAAAATGGTTATAAACGTATATTATTATTATTATTATTATTATTATTATTATTATTATTTCCAGTTCTTTGACTGAATAGTCACGATGGTGCTCTCCGGTTCAGAGGACTCCGAGTTCGATTCCTGGCCGGGACGGAGAATTTAACCTTAAATGTTGAATGGCTCCGGGACTGGGTGTTTGTGCTGTCCTCAACGTCTCTGCAACTCACACACGACACACAACATTATACACCACTACAATAGCACGCAGTTTCCTACTAATGGCAGATGCCACCCACCCTCATCGGAGGGTCTGCCTTACAAGGGCTGAACCAGGCTAGAAATAGCCACACGAAATAATTAAATTATTATTAGTATTATTATTATTATTATTATTAGAAAAGCAATGGTAAATAACCTCACTCTTCATCTTGGCTAATTATAGCGCCGCCATTGGTTTTCACGTTTGCCGTATCAAAACAAAATCATTGCTGGTGCTATTTGAAGGTTCAACCAGCCTTCGGACTGAAAACTTAACATACCAAACCATACAAAACTCCACGGTGCAACAGTTCCGAAGTGCCTTGGCCTACCAAGCGACCGCTGCTCAACCCAAAGGCCTGCGGACTACAAGGTCCAGTGTGGCCGGAATGACGAATCCAATCGCCCGTTGTTCTTGGCTTCCTAGACAGGAGCCGCTATCTCACCGTCATCTCCTCGAGTGTAATCGCATAGGCTAAGTGGACCTGAATCCAACCCTCAGATCCAAATCCCTGGTCTGGCCAGGAATTGAAAACACGGACCTCCGGATAAGACCCAGGCACACCACCTCTACACCATGGGACCAACAAAGTGAACATAGGTTATTATTTATTTTATATTTTTGCCAGTGGCTTAACGTCACACGAGCACATTGAAGGTTTTCGGCGACTCAAGAATAGGAAAGGGCTAGGATTGGGCAGAAGGTGGCCGTGGCCTTCATTAAGGCATTTGCCAGGTTTAAACATGGGAAACCACAGAAAACCATCTTCAGTGCTGCCGACGGTGGGATTCGTACCCATTATCTCCCGAATGCAAGTTTGCAGAACATTATTATTATTATTATTATTATTATTATTATTATTATTATTATTATTATTATTATTATTATTATTATTATTATTATTATTATTATTACTCGTAGTACATGCAGCCTATTAAGGGCCTCAGCCTGCCAAAAAGGATGCTACCCATCCAGATAGCCCGAATATATCGAATTTTCCCATAGTCAGAGTAACGATATCCTCAGTCGTATTGCTTAGCTTTTGCGACCGGATACTCTACTTGTTTAATCAGTCTCCTCTTCGCTTGGTCTCACTAGGCTGACCGAAACCTGTACCATCCCTTAGTGCAGAATTTAAAATAATAATAACATACATACATACATACATACATACATACATACATACATACATACATACATACATACATTATCATTACACACTGTTATGCCTTGCAGCGTTCAGTCTGCAAGCCTCTGTGAATTTACTAAACGTCGCCACAATCCTCTATTTGCAACTAATGCTGTGGCTTCATTTAGATCTATACCTCTTATCTTTAAATCGTTATGAATTGAGTCTACCCATCGTCGTCTTGGCCTACCTCTACTTCTCTCAACCTCCAGAGTCCATTATTCTCCTAGGTAACCTATCCTCCTCCATTCGCCTCGTATCACCCCACCACCGAAGCCGGTTTATGCGTACAGCTCCATCCATCGACTTCATTCCTAAATTAGCCTTTATCTCCTCATTCCGAGTACCCTCCTTCCATTGTTCCCACCTGTTTGTACCAGCAATAATTCTCGCTACTTACATATCTGTTATTTATAACTTATGAATAAGATATTCTGAGTCCACCCAGTTTTCGCTCCCGTAAAGCAAAGTTGTTCTGAAAACAGGCCGATGTAAAGATAGTTTCGTCTGGGAGTTGACTTCATTCTTACAGAATACTATTGATCGCAACTGCGAGCTCACTGCATTAGCTTTACGACACCTTGATTCAATCTCACTTAGTATATTACCATCCTGGGAGAACATAAAACCTAAATACTTGAAATTATCTACTTGTTCTAGCTTTGTATCACCAATCTGACATTCAATTCTGTTGAATTTCTTACCTACTGACATCAATTTAGTCTTCGAAAGGCTAATTTTCATATCATACTCATTGCACCTATCTTCAAATTCCAAGATATTACACTGCAGGCATTCGGCACAACCTGCTATTAAGACCAAGTCGTCAACATAGGCCAGACTGCTTACTACATTTCCACCTAACTGAATCCCTCTATGCAATTTTATACCTTTCAGCATAATGATCCACGTAGACTACGAACAGCAAAAGTGAAAGATTACAGCCTTCTCTAACCCCTGTAAGTACCCTGAACCAAGAACTCATTCTAACATCAATTCTCACTGAAGCCCAATTGTTAACATAAATGCCTTTGATTGCTTTTAATAATCTACATTTAATTCCATAGTCCCCAAGTATGGCAAACATCTTTTCCGTCGGTACCCTGTAAAATGCTTTCTGTAGAGCTATGAAACATAAACACAACTGTCTATTTCTCTCGTAGCATTTTTCAATTACCTGGCGCATACTAAAAATCTGATCCTGACAGCCTCTCTGTGGCCCGAAACCACACTGGTTTTCATCCAACTTCCTCTCAACGACTGATCGCACCCTCGCTTCCAAGATGCCAGTGAATACTTTGCCTGGTATACAAATCAATGAGATACCTTGATAGTTGTTGCAATCCTTCCTGTTCCCTTGCTTATAGATAGGTGCAATTACTGCTTTTGTCCAATTTGAAGGTACCTTACCAACACTCCATGCTAATTTTACTACTCTATGAAGCCATTTCATCCCTGCCTTCCCACTATACTTCACCATTTCAGGTTTGATTTCATCTATTCCTGCTGCCTTGTGACAGTGGAGTTTATTTACCATCCTTTCCACTTCCTCAAACGTAATTTCACCAACGTCCTCTTCCTCCTCCCCATGAGCTTGGCTGTTCGCAACACCACTAAGAAGATTTCCTTTTACGTTGAGAAGATGTTCAAAATATTCCCTCCACCTCTCTAGTGATTCCCTGGGATCTATTATGAGTTCATCTGAAATACCCAAAACACTGTTCATTTCATTTTTCCCTCCCTTCCTAAGATTCTTTATTACTGTCCAGAACGGTTTACCTGCTGCTTGACCTAGCCTTTCCAGGTTATTACCAAAATCTTCCCACGACTTCTTTTTGGATTCAACAACTATTTGTTTCGCTCTGTTTCTTTCATCTACGTACAAATCCCTGTCTGCCTCGGCCCTTGTTTGGAACCATTTCTGATAAGCCTTCTTTTTACGTTTACAAACTGCTCTCACTTCATCATTCCACCAAGATGTTCGCCTTTTCCCATCTTTACACACAGTTGTTCCTAGGCATTCCCTTGCTGTTTCTACTACAGCATCCCTGTATGCCACCCATTCTATTTCTATATCCTGAACCTGCTTAAACTTCTCGCTAATCATATCCATTTACTTCTGTCTAATTTCCTCGTCCTGGAGATTTTCTACCCTTATTCGTTCGCAGACAGATTTGACTTTCTCTACCCGAGGCCTAGAGATACTTAGTTCACTACAGATCAGATAGTGGTCTGTATCATCGAAAAATCTCCGGAAAACTCGTACGTACATTCCTAACAGATTTTCTGAATTCGAAGTCGGTTAAGATATAGTCCATTATGGATCTGGTACCCCTAGCCTCCCATGTGTAGCGGTGAGTAGCCTTATGCTTGAAGAATGTGTTCATAACTGCTAGACCCATACTAGCACAGACGTCCAGAAAACGCTTCCCATTCCCATTAGCTTCCATATCTTCCCCACATTTACCAACCACCCTTTCGTATCCTTCAGTTCTATTTCCAACTCTCGCATTGAATTCGCTCATTAACACTATTCTATTCTTGCTGTTCACCCTGACCACGATGTCACTCAATGCTTCATAAAACTTGTCAACTTCATCCTCATCTAATGGTTCATGGCGTGTTTATTGTAGTCACGTACTAGTTCGCGAACCATAAGCAACGGCTGAATGGCCTAGTAAGTGTCCTGACAGTCGGGATACCAGTTGCTAAGGAATGGGAGTGGACATGTTTCGAGTCATGGCCCTCCTTGTGCCCAGGCGGCTAGGACTATGCAATCCATCCACCGGTGGTCCATAACCCGTTAGAGGAGAGATCCTCACTTGGATTATGTGCAAGTAGGGTTGCATCCTGCTTCATAAATTTACCGAGCTCAGAACATTTCACAGAGGCTTGCAGACTGAACGCTGAAAATCATAATGGCCTATCATGTTAATGTATGTATGTAATAATAATAATAATAATAATAATAATAATAATAATAATAATAATAATAATAATAATAATAAAACTGAAAAAACAGTTGCGGACCGTTAATGTGGATACACTCCCTTCACTTCCTCTCCCTTGCTAGTCAGAAACGTCAGTGTAAATAAAAATAATTTATCGGAAGGTAGAAGTTTTATAATTGTACGGAGAAATTGACACAGAAGTCGAAACAACTGGTAATGGAATACGAGTCTACGCCTTTTACAAGTAACACACGTTGATTATGTGCCCCTAACAATATCTTATTTCTGGTCCATTGAAGAACCACATACTCCACCCATTTCAAGGTCGATAGGATGGTAATTCGAGACATGATACTTGATAGCAATGTGTTTCTGTCTCGAGGAGACGATGACGTAATACTAATTAACATTCACATCAACAGGACAAGCATTTTATTCATTCTCAATGAATACACACTGGACTATGCTTGCAACAGATGCTTCTTTTAGAAGAGCACAAACGCAGAAAAGCAGACATTGAAAAATGAAGTGTGACCGATTATTCCGTCACTAACGGTATAAGCGCGAAAGATATAATCACACTGTTCATACCCGTCGTCACATTTTAAGAGTTATATACTGTATGTCTACGAACAAACATTGAGGCGGAAATAATAAATTATAATGATGCTATGTATTGAACGTCCCTTCAATTACGAAATGATATTTCAGACGCTTTTGGTAAAAAACGGAATAAGATAAAAGAGCTGAGCGGTACAGACCAATATTGTTAACAAGGAAAAAATAACCTTACTGTCGAGATGTATCCCTCAACCAAAGAAGCTGGTCTGTCCAAACATATTATTCTAACACAATGTTAGTATCCTACACAAGTAGGATTGTCTTCAATACCCAGTTTGATAGCTGCTTAAGTGCGGCCAGTATCCAGTAATCGGGAGATAGTGGGTTCGAACCCCACTGTCGGCAGCCCTGTAGGTGGTTTTTCGTTGTTTCCCATTTTCACACCAGGCAAATGCTGGGGCTGTACCTTAATTAAGGCCACGGCCGATTCCTTCCAACTCCTAGGCCTTTCCTATCCCATCGTCGCCATAAGACATATCTGTGTCGGTGCGACGTAAAGACAAAAAAGCTCGCCGCCGTCGGGCACCTTCAATCGATTGCCTTCAAAGTTTGCTCGACCATGCACCACGAATTAGCACACACATCGACGGCTCAGTTCAGTACTGGTACGAATCTAAAATTGTCACTTTTCAGATACTTGCTTCTGTAAATTTCATTGTAACCATCTGAAGGGTCAGAGCTACAAATAGCCTAAGGACTTCCGAAAAGTAATTTGTTGATGAACTGAGAAACAAGCGTCTCAGGTCTATAAAACCCTTGTATTGGAAAATTCACTTTTCTGAATGAGAGCACAATTAAACTGAACCGTCAATATTGTATGTCGTCGCATGTACTGTACGTGTACATCAGGCAGCTAGCCGCGCCGGAGACCGCACTTCGCTCCCACATAGCCATCATCCAGTATTACCTGGAGTTACTCCAGTGGCAAATGCAAGTAGCATGTTGACAAGCACAACACACCTAGAGAAAGATCAGGAATCGCAACCTGATGTTTACAAAGATTCGTTGTGTGTCATATACACAGACACCAATACCATGGTTGTTTGTCAGTCGCCTGTGGGCAGAGAGTATTATGTATGTTTTCCGAACGCCGGGCTGAGCAGCTCAGACGGTTGACGCGCTGGCCTTCTGACCCCAACTTGGCAGGTTCGATCCTGGCTCATTCCGATGGTATTTGAAGGTGCTCAAATACGCCAGTCTCGTGTCAGTAAATTTTCTGGCATGTTAAAGAACTCCTGCGGGACAAAATTCTAGCGCATCGGTGTCTCCAAAAACCGAAAAGGTAGTTAGTGGGACGTAAAGCCAATGACGTTTTTTATTATTATGTTTTCCAAACAGTCGTCACGCAGGTGACAAAAGAACAAAACGGACAATAACAGGACGTTGTGATATGTACCATACTGTAACACATCCCTCAGGTTTTCGGTACAACTTTCCCTTGCACGTTATATAGTTCACTAATCCAGAAGTAGGAACAATAAACACCGACTTGTCTTCTCTGTAGGCTCTAGTGGCACATTCCTGGGTGATATGCTTCACTCTCTGTCGATTGAGACCAAAATCGCATTGTGGAGAGGGTAATTTATTCCACTTGATCAGAGAGTCTGCACATACTCCAGAGTTGGTCCTAATACGATTCAGTCTTGACGATATTCTACCGCAGGGCATCTCACGGTGCGTGCACCAGCGCATTGCGCGGCTCAAGGTGCATAAGACGACTTCGTTAGGTTGACCAGAGTGCAGATCCCCCACTCTTCGATTTTGATCAATAGCTCTGGCTCTCTCTTTCCCATCGCCTGTCTCTCTCGCTCCGCCTGTTTCTCACCTCCTCACTTGCTCTGCAGCGCTCCTCCATCCGAGCCGAGTTGAGCGGAGCTTAGCCGAGTTACACCGAGACAAAACGCTGGTCCGAACCGAGCCGAGTCGGACCGATGCACGGTACACTGAACCTCTACGCCTAGTTTTTCACGCGTACGATTTTGGGCGTTTGAGAGGCCCTGTGCTACTGAGTAGGTTGAATCCAGGAACCGATGTCGTAAATGATGGCAAGTCACGAAATGCTGGAGAATCAGACAGTTTCCAGTCATGAAACCATTGTTGGACTAGGTCGAAGTTCTCATCAACTAGCCTCTCATCTGTCTGCAGTTGATGCTGTCTCCAATGTAGCATATTGAGGCATGGTGACCACGTGATACTCCAATGTCCGTAGGGACCTGGCTGGGTGACAGTTCTCTGGACAGGTCCAGGTCCTTAGTGGACTGTATTTCAGTAAGGCTTGTACGAGAAAGTGGGAGAAACGTTTGTGGCGAGTAATCGTACGGTTAAGTGCTTTGACATTAACTGAAGGAGCACGAACAGTTCCTAAGCTGTGTTGGTGGTTCTGTTAAACAGTACCCCACTATTTGAAATCTGTTCAGTGTCATGTGTGAATGACGGAAACTATTTTTTTTTTTTTGCTAGTGGCTTTACATCGCACCGAAACAGACAGGTCTTATGGCGACGATGGGACAGGAAAGGACTAGGACGGGGAAGGAAGCTGTTGTGGCCTTAATGAAGGTACACCCCCAGCATTTGCCTGGTGTGAAAATGGGAAACCGCGGAAAACCTTCTTCAGTGCTGCCGACAGGGGGATTCGAACCCACTATCTCCCGGATGCAAGTTCATAGCTGCGCGCTCTTAACCGCACGGCCAACTCGCCCGGTAATGACGGAAACCAAGCTGTTCATCGTTATATTCCAGTCTGAAATGATAACGAGGAATTGTGTCGGGCTGAGTGGCTCAGACGGTTGAGAGGCTGGCCTTCTGAACCCAACGTGGTAGGTTCGATCGTGGCTCAGTCCGGTGGTATTTGAAGGTTTTCCAATACGTCAGCCTCGTGTCGGTAGATTTACTGGCACGTAAAAGGAATCCCACGGGACAAAATTCCGGCACCTCGGTGTCTCCGAAAAACCATCAGAACGTAGTTAGTGGGACGTAAAACCAATAACACTCTTAATTTATTAACGGATTTTTTTATAATATATAATATTGCACTGTGGTGTCTTCATGCAGAAGTTACTAATATTGATTCAACATTTTATCTGGTAGAAAGAAAGATAAGTTTTAAACCAGAGAAGTTACTAATATTGATTCAACATTTTACTTGGTAGAAAGAAACATAAGTTTTAAACCAGAGAAGTTACTAATATTGATTCAACATTTTACTTGGTAGAAAGAAAGATAAGTTTTAAACCAGAGAAGTTACTAATATTGATTCAACATTTTACCTGGTAGAAAGAAAGATAAGTTTTAAACCAGAGAAGTTACTAATATTGATTCAACATTTTACCTGGTAGAAAGAAAGATAAGTTTTAAACCAGAATGGGGCAATAATGCGTATTCTGTCCCAAAATACCCTAACTTCAATTCAACAATTCTCCATTTATTTTCTTAGATGCCACGTAACTACCAAAACAAAAACAATTACTACGCGGCCGAAACCTTTAAAAATGCCCTGTGAGCTAGCAGGAAAATACGGGAAGAAGTCAGAAGTTTTGGGATTCCTAAGTCGACGTTGAGAAGCACCTGAAGTTAATTTAGTTACAGCGCCTTCTTTCAGGTCGTAAACCTACTGTATTTTCAATAATCAGATTGAAAGCGAAATAAAGAATTATATTCTTACGCTACCCAATCTCTTTTATCCAGTAGTCTAACACCAGCAGGCCTCAGGAGGATTGTCTTTAGATAGGCTGAAGAAAATTGCATTTCTAATATCGCAAATAAAGATGCTGGTATGGCTGACAAAGATTGGCTTTATTATTTCCTGAAGCGCTATCCTGAAATAAAAATGGAGGCAGCCTCAAGGAAATAGCCTGAATAGGATCAACACATTCAATTCAGGGGAGGTGTTACGAGAAGCTTTCCTCTATGAGCAAGACAATGAGTGACTTCAGTTTGAGCTATTTGTCTTTATTTTAGTCCACTACTTCAGAATAAACAATTAAGCAATGACATGTATGAGATTTGTTTGTAAACATGAAAAATATGTGTTTGATTTGTACCATTAACCAACCTCTGCGCTCCATTATCCAAATTGTTGGAGAATCCTGCCTAAGAACATAGTTTTATTTTTATTTTTTATGATCTGACCCAAATTTATCTTATTCTTAATTTCGATAGAAAAGAAACTTTCAATAATTTCGATTTCAATTTACATATTCACTTACGTTTTATGGATTTAGTTTTAATCGTAAAAATGCCTCAGGAGCTAGTGATTCCCATAAAATAATTTCTGCTTATGTCCCTTCATAAACAGAATACAGCAAAAAAAATACTCTCAGATAACGACACATTTCTTATAACCCACATAAATTTGTTATTGCGTCGTTCAATTCTCATACTAGGACCTATATTCAGAGGGACTTTTAACTTACATTTTCTCAGTGGATATGTATTTACTTGCCAAGCTGGAGGTGCAGAAAGTCAACTCAACATCAGGTGGGACATCTTTAAGAGGGGCGTATCTGAACTCATAATCCCATCTGAAGAGCCATTGTCGCCTATGCTAATAACAGCTTGTGTCGTTATTAACATATACAGCTGTGTGGTCTCAACTCCACGCAGCATGTTTAAAGAATGAAATACTAGTAATATATGCCTACTACTTGTCAGGCCCCTGCCCACATGCGAACGATCAATGGTGTGAGGATGACTTGACACATTTTATCGCAACAGCTGTGAAGAAAGAAATCATTTGCATTATTATTACTATGATCATAACAATTAACTACATGAGGAGGATATTTCATATAATTGCTCCAGAGTGCACTAAGCCGTTGTTTGGTAGCTGTTACAGTTTCGGGAACAATACCCAATAGTTACTGTTCGGGCACCCCCGACGGGGGCCTTATTGGATGCCACTACCGGTGCGCTTAATTGTGCTCCTCTGCTGGCCTGTTCAGGAAAATAAGAATAAAAAATTTATCATCATCATCATCATCTGTTTACCCTCCAGGTTTGGTTTTTCCCTCGGACTTAGCGAGGGATCCCACCTCTACCGCCTCAAGGGCAGTGTCCTGGAGCTTCAGACTCTTGGTCGGGGGATACAACTGGGGAGTATGACCAGTACCTCGCCCAGGCGGCCTCACCTGCTATGCTGAACAGGGGCCTTGTGAAGGGATGGGAAGATTGGAAGGGATAGGCAAGGAGGAGGGAAGGAAGCGGCCGTGGCCTTAAGTTAGGTACCATCCCGGCATTCGCCTGGAGGAGAAGTGGGAAACCACGGAAAACCACTTCCAGGATGGCTGAGGTGGGAATCGAACCCACCTCTACTCAGTTGACCTCCCGAGGCTGAGTGGACCCCGTTCCAGCCCTCGTACCACTTTTCAAATTTCGTGGCAGAGCCGGGAATCGAACCCGGGCCTCCGGGGGTGGCAGCTAATCACGCTAACCACTACACCACAGAGGCGGACATAATAAATTTATAACAGGTAAAAATAATAATGATAAAAATAAAATAATATTGAAGTTAATCATCTGTATCGTGATTTGCGGTAATGTGAAAATTGGGCAATGTTCAAACATCGCGTTGTGTGGGCCATGGCTGTATTAGTAATAATTTGAATTGTTTCTAATTTTTTTCGGACCAGCGACAAGAGCCGAGCTTGATTGGTTACCCAACCAAACTCTGACCACGCCCGATGTTGCTTAACTATATCGGGCTCTGTCGCTGAATTGTTTGCCGGAATATATGCATTTTGATCATATATTCGGGTGTGTCGATGTCGGTGACACAATTTTGAATTTAGAAAAAATGTGGAACGCTTCACGATTTTGCGTGTCATCCTTGCGCAGTGGCCATGCTAATCTTCTCTGTACCGTTCCAATTATAGTATATGTACCACCGAAGCGGTCCGCCTCTGTGGTGTAGTGGTTAGCGTGATTAGCTGCCACCCCCGGAGGTCCGGGTTCGATTCCCGGCTCTGCCACGAAATTTGAAAAGTGGTAGGAGGGCTGGAACGGGGTCCACTCAGCCTCGGGAGGTCAACTGAGTAGAGGTGGGTTCGATTCCCACTTCAGCCATCCTGGAAGTGGTTTTCCGTGGTTTCCCACTTCTCCTCCAGGCAAATGCCGGGATGGTACCTAACTTAAGGCCACGGCCGCTTCCTTCCCTCTTCCTTGCCTGTCCCATCCAATCTTCCCATCCCTCCACAAGGCCCCTGTTCATCATAGCAGGTGAGGCCACCTGGGCGAGGTACTGGTCATTCTCCCCAGTTGTATCCCCGACCCAATGTCTGAATCTCCAGGACACTGCCCTTGAGGCGGTAGAGGTGGGATCCCTCGCTGAGTCCGAGGGAAAAACCGACCCTGGAGGGTAAACAGATTACGAACGAACGAACGAACCGCCGAAGCGAGTACAGGAACAATACAGATTACGAGGATGTCGAGAGGTGTCAATTCTCGTCATTCTGCCGGGCTGAGTGGCTCAGGCGGTTGAGGCGCTGGCCTTCTGACCCCAACTTAGCAGGTTCGATCCTGGCTCAGTCCGTACATCAGCCTCGTGTCGGTAGATTTACTGGCACGTAAAATAACTCCTGTGGGGAGAAAATCCCGGCACTTCGGCGTCTCCGTAAAGCGTCAAAAGTAGTTAGTGGGAAGTAAAAAAAATAACCTTGTTGATTCTCGTGATTTCTATTTTCCAAGTGTTTAAAGTCGCACTATCACTTGGGGAAGCCCAGGGCTATTTCGATCAGTTCAGATTCAAAATTCAATTTTAGTAACAAATTCAAACTTTATTAAACAATATTACTGGTTGACACATTAAAATAGCATCCACGTATCATTGCATTTAAAATTATGTACGTGCATACAACAATTAAAGATAACTTAGTAGGTTCAAAATACGGAATGTCTGAAAAGTTTGGGGGTAATTCCGATCACATTAGGGTCTATTGTGATCCCTAATAAGATAGTGATTTTGAGATGCACTTTCCACGTTTTCCTCCAGCAGACCCCACACGGAGCTCGTGGAACGAAAACCTGCACTTCTGGCATAGTATCCAATCTCCTTTTACGCCTCTATCTTCTGAGTAATACGAAGGATATATTTTTTCTGGCAAGATTAAGGCCATTAGGCCCTCTCTTTAACTAACCAAAAAATGCATTATTTACATGTGCCAAATTAAACAGACTACAGGTGAAACATATTACAGCTACTAAACAATACAATATTATAATAAAGAGACGCAAGTAGGCCTATCTTAAAGTCGCACCGACTCGGTTAGGTCTCTTCGGCGTCGATAGGATAGGAAAAGGCTACGACTGGGAAGAAAGCGGCCATGATTAAAGTCAAGTGCCTGGTGTGAACATGGGAAACCACGGAAATCCATCTTCAAGTCTCGACGGTCGATTTCGAAACCCACTATTCCTGAATGCAAGCTAACAGCAACGTGACCCGAACCGAGTCTTCATCTAGCTCGCTCTAAGTAATACCTCATACCACATAAGACACAGCCCTTCCAGTTTCTTCAGCAAAATGTCAGGATGGCTGTTCAGAAAGGCCGCAAACCAGTCTGGGCCAGCAATTTTTGAAGTTTCCCAAGGGTTTTTAACCTTTTTACTTTTGGTGGTGGGGGGGAGGGTGGGGTCAGAAATACATATTCGTTCAAGAGCTACAGCTTAATTTTGGTGGCTTAAATATTTGACTACTGAAGATTAGGCTACTGAGTGTCCGCCTCTGTGGTGTAGTGGTTAGTGTGATTAGCTGCCACCTCCGGAGGTCCGGGTTCGATTCCCGGCTCGGTCACGAAATTTAAAAAGTGGTACGAGGGCTGGAACGGGGTCCACTCAGCCTCAGGAGGTCAACTGAGTAGAGGTGGGCTCGATTCCCACCTCAGCCATTCTGGAAGTGGTTTTCCGTGGTTTCCCACTTCTCCTCCAGGCAAAATGCCTCTTCCTTGTCTATCCCTTCCAATCTTTCCATCCCGCACCAAGGACCCTGTTCAGCATAGCAGGTGAGGCCACCTGAGCGAGGTACTGGTCATCCTCCCCACTTGTACCCCCAGACCCAATGTCTCACGCTCCAGGACACTGCCCTTGAGGCGGTAGAGGTGGGATCCCTCGCTGAGTCCGAGGGAAAAACCAACCCTGGAGGGTAAGCAGATTAAGAAAGAAAGATTAAGGTAATCGCCCACTACACCGCGCCGCGCCGCGCCGCGCCGCGCCGCGCCGCGCAGCGCAGCCGAGAAGAAATTTTCGTGGTCTGCTTCTTGTGAAATGAAATGACTTAACGCCCACTGCAGGGAGCCGCGCCGCGCCGCGCGGAACAAGCTTGTGGAATTTCCGCACGAGAAGCCCCTAGGTTTCTGGAACGGAACTTTTTCCTTTCGGCGCGCTTGTATGGGCGAGGGTAGAAGGAAGGAATAACGGAAAGAATGTGGTTTCGTGGCGTTTCGGCAGTCTTCGTGAGTCCTCGACTAGTGCCAGCACGCTCGTACCTTCACGCGGTTAGTGGTATTGTGCACTGTACGTCTTTCTCGGCGAAAGGTGATATTATTTTCTTGCTCTACGCACGGCTTTTTTTATTTGCTAGTTGCTTCACGTCGCACCGACACAATTAGGTCTTATGGCGACGATGGGACAGGAAAGGGCTAGGAGTGGGAAGGAAGTGGCCTTAATTAAGGTACAGCCCCAGCATTTGCCTGGTGTGAAAATGGGAAACCACGGAAAACCATTTTAGGGCTGCCGACAGTGGGGTTCGAACCTACTATCTCCCGAACACTAGATACTGGCCGCACTTAAGCGACTGCAGCTATCGAACTCGGTACACACGGCTTAACTAGGTTCAATAGTTCATAGAATTTTTCTTGGGACATACGAAAGCAGTGGGAAAATTTACTTCGGTCCTTTAGTAGATCAGGAAATAAACGGTGAAACTCTCCGTACGTTTCCCTTTTCTCATAAATGTTGTGGACCCAAACTTTTCTTTCGCGTTTTTCTTCTTCCTCATTTGCAAATATCGCAACCGCAAATAATAAGTCCTCCTCGGAACTGGAACTCATATTTCTGTGTGAGCTGCACTTCCCCAACTGGAGAGAGGCGGCGCGTTGAGGTGTGCTGTATGGGCGATATCTCGGAAAATGGCCCGTGGAATGTTACACAAGCTTGTTCCGCGCGGCGCGGCGCGGTTCCCTGCAGTGGGCGATTACCTTTACTGAGTTTTGGTATATACTGTACCTTCACAAGCAAAATCCAATACTGGAGGCGAAAAACGGTAAAATCATACTCTCAATGCAAACAAGTTCTTTCCACAACACGTTTCTATCAATTGATGGAGTAATGGATGGTATAAAGCGCAAGAGAAATAGGGAATTAAACCAAACCCCATGGCACAACAGCCCTGGAAGGGTCTTGACCTACCAAGCGACCGCTTCTCAGCCCGAAGGCCTGCAGATTATGAGGTGTCGTGTGGTCAGCACGACGAATCCTCTCGGCCGTCATTCTTGGCTCTCGAGACCGGGGCCGCTATCTTATCGTTAGACAGCTCAATTGTAATCACGTAGGCTGTGTGGACCTCGACCAGCCCTCAGATCCAGATAAAAATGCATGGCCTGGCCGGGGATCGAACCCGGGGCCTCCGGGTAAGAGGCTGGTACGCTACCCCTACACCACGGGGCCGGCTTCATGGGCAATTAGCCTTATAATAATTCCTTTCATCGGATTTACGTGGCTCGAACAACGTAGTCAGCTCACTAAGTGGAAATTAAAAACAATAATAATAATGCTATTGTTTTCAAGTCCCACTAACTACTATTTGACGGTTTTCGGAGACGCCGAGGTACGGGAATGTTGTCCCGCAGGAGTTCTTTTACATGCCAGTTAATCTACCGACACGAGACTAACGTATTTGAGCATCTTCAAAAACCAACGGACTGAGCAAGGATCGAACCTGCCAACTTGCGGTCAGAAGGCCAGCACCGCAACCGTCTGAGCGGCTCAGCCCGGCAAAAAATTAATATCCTATTTGCATAACGTTCATTGTAAAGGTGTGCTCGGATCGCCCGGAAGGACGTGGGTTCGAATCCCCGTCGGGAAGTCGTAAAATTTAAGAAACGAGATTTCCACTTCCGGAGGTGCATATGGCCCTGAGGTTCACTCAGCCTACACCAAAAATGAGTACCAGGTTAATTCCTGGGGGCAAAAGGCGGCCGGGCGTAGAGCTAACCACTCTACCCCATCACGTGTCGCGGTTAACAATGGTGGAAGCCTTTACCATCCACTCCTCCAAGGGCCTTCATGGCCTGTACGGAGGTGACTTTGTCTTTGTATAACGTTCATTAGTTCCTCTACGTTTTAAGATATCTTGTATGTCAGAATTTGACCGTCTAGAATTATTTAACAGCGACTGCCTAACTCAGGCGGTAAAGGAGTACTCGGTTCTGTCTGAAGGAAGGACATGGGTTCGATTCCCTGCCAGAAAGTTGAAAACATAGAAGTGAAATCTCCATTTCTTGAGAGGCACATGATCCTGAAGTTCACTCAGTGTATAATAGAAATGAACACAAGGTTAATTCCCGTGGACAAAGGCGGTCGGCCAGAGACGACCTGACCACTCTGTTACCTGCTGCCCAGGTTATGAATAGGACATTCATGGCATTTACGGTGAAATCTACGTACCCTGAGGTTTCGCCAATATTATTTTCGTCCCACAGAGCGATTTGGCCGTACGGTGAGGGTCACGTAGCTGTCAACTTGCACTCGGTGTATGGTGGGTTCGAATCCCACCGTCGGCAGCCCTGAATATGTTTTTCAGTGGTTTATCATTTTCACACCAGTCGAATGCTGGGGCTCTACCATAATTAAGGCCACAGCCGGTACCTTCCCAATCCTAGCCCTTTCCCAACCTTCTGCTGCCGAAAACTTTCGAAGTGTTGTTAGTGCGACGTTGAACAAGTTAGTACATAAACATTCATAGGGACAAAAGTGTTATTTGTTGAGTAATGTAATAATTTCGCCTTATATTTATAGTAAATATATTTACAGGCTTATGATTTTTCTATTTGCACTTTTATTAAAATGAAAACAGTTTTATAACTTTGTGCGATTAAGAGGAAGTTGGGGTTGCAAAGTGCCGGCCCCGCGGTGTAGGGGTAGAGTGCCTGCCTCTTACCCGGAGACCCAGAGCTCGATTCCCGGCCAGGTCAGAGAATTTTACCTGCATCTGAGGGCTGTTTCGAGGTCCACTCAGCCTACGTGATTACAATTGAGGAGCTATCTGACGGCGGGATAGCGGCCCCGTTCTAGAAAGCCAAGAATAACGGCCGAGAGGATCCGTCGTGCTCATCACACGACACCTCGTAATCTGTAGGCCTTCGGGCTGAGCAGCAGTCGCTTTGTAGACCATGGTCATTTAGGGCTGTTGCGCCATGAGGTTTGTTTCTTTGTTTGGGGTTGCAAAGCTCTCGGTATTGGTAAGTGCCCCATTGTCAGCTTCAAAAATCATGATCACATCTAAACAGCTGTAATAACGTTCGCATGGATTGATGAGGTAGATTCGTCACTGTTGGTAGCCCTGAAGATGGTTTTCTGTGGTTCCCCATTTTCACACCAGGCAAGTGTTGGGGATGTACCTTAATTAAGGCCACGGCCGATTCCTTCCGACTCCTAGCCCTTTCCTGTCCCGTTGTCGTCATAAGACCTATCTGTGTCAGTGCGACGTAAAGCAACTTGTAATAAAAGATATATATATATTTATGAGGAAGGTGCCATGAAACAAATACCATTCCTCATTCAAGTAAGGCTTCAGGCCAGACGTATGAGATGAAAAATTCTGAAACCTGTAATATTACAGCAAGTAAATAAGCTTAGGTATTTTGCACTTCTAATCTATTGTCTATCCCTATAATAATGCAGGGTAGAATACATTCTTGTAATAAATGTCGTTAGAGAGACTGCAATGTGTCTCTAAGGAGAATTTTTAAAGAAGATGTTTTTATAGAAATATGCGTACTGAATACAAATCTTTGAACTGTGAAATACTCAGATAAATAATAGCATAAATTTGAGCTGAAATTTTCCGACAGAGTTGGCTACGCGGCGCAGGTGATGTAGCTCTAATGTTTGTATTCCGAAAATGGTGGGTTGAACCCCGCTGTCAGCAGCCCTGAAGATGGCTTTCTGTAGTTTCTCATTTTCACCACAGGATATTTCCCCGCTGCACCTTCATTCTTAATTAAGGCTACGGCAACTCCTTCCCAGTCCTGGGCTTCTCTAATGACAGCTTCACGTGTTTAGGTTATTACGACGTTAAATCAACGCCTCTGTGGTGTAGTGGTTAGCGTGATTAACTGCCACCCGCGCAGGCCCGGGTTCAATTCCCGGTTCTGCCATGAAATTTGAAAATTGCTGTGAGGGCTGGAACGGGGACCACTCAGTCTCGGGAGGTCAACTGAGTTGAGGGGGGTTCGATTCCCTCCTCAGCCATCCTCGAAGTGGTTTTCCGTGGTTTCCCAATTCTCCTCCAGGCAAATGCCGGGATGGTACTTAACTTATGGCCACGGCCGCTTCCTTCCCTCTTCCTTATATATCCCTTCCAATCTCCACATACCCCCACAAGGCCCCTGTTCAGCATAGCAGATGAGCACGCCTGGGCGAGGTACCTGTCCTTCTCCTCAGCTTTATCCCCCGACCCAAAGTCTCACGCTCCAGGACACTGCCCTTGAGGCGATAGATGTGGGATTCCTCGCTGAGTCCTAGGGAAAAACCAACCTTGGAGGTTAAACAGATTACGGAAGAAAGACGACGTTATATCGCTAGGAAATATACAACACATGTTAGATATGTCTACGCAATAGGAGCTCGAAATAATTTAGAATGTACGGGTTTGAGGACGAATCCTTCCCATTATTTAATTACACTTCATTAAAAATGAAAGCACAATTTGCTACTTTAAACATACATAAAGACCAGCACAACATTAAAAAGAATGGATCAACAAAGCAGCTGGGGAGTTATACAACGGGAAGCTACGAAAGTATTGTTAACTTTTTGTTACTGTTTTTTAACGTAGTTCCAACACATCGAAGGTTTTCGGCGACGCAAAGATGGGAAAAGTTCTAGGACTGGGAAGGTAGCGGCTGTGGTCTAAATATGTACAGCCCCAACATTTGCGGGGTGTGAAAATGGGAAATCACGGATAACCACCTTCTGGGCTGCCGACGGTGGGATTTTAAACCATCATCTCCCGAATGCAAGCTCACAGCTACGCGATCCTAACCGCGCGGCTAACTCGCTTGGTCAAAGTACTGTTAAAGCAAGCACTATAATTTGGTAACCATATTCTCCTACTTTGCGCAATTTCAAAACGAGTTGACAATCCAGAAGTAGATACCTATACGTACCTACATATCGACATGTCCCACTGAATGTCTTCTTTTTGTATGATTTTGAAATAGTCATTTTTAACTTTTTCGTAGCATACAAATTTTTCTTTCACCAGAAAGAATACTTCCCCTCCCACCATTCCCATCCTATCTCTACGATACTCTTTCCAGTTCCGTGAGAAAATTTCTGCATCCATTATATCATTTCTCAGCCATGATTCAACTCCTATTACAATATCTGGTAAATATATATCTATTCCTTTTTTTACAATACTTCTGCAGTTCAACACTAACATTTTTATGTCATCCCCTCTTGACTTCCAGATCTCTGTACCCTTATCATCGCTCCCTAGACCACCTCGTTTCCCTGAATGTACCTCCCTATTACCCTTCCAAACAAATTTCCTAACTTATACGTGCCACTGCGGTTTAAGTGAAAGCCAACTGAGCGAAGATCCCTATCGCCTACCCACCCCTTAGGATTTAGAAATTTCACTCCCAGTTTACCACATACCCATTCCATAGTCTCATTTAAATCCCCAAATCACCCTCCAGCCAGTATCCCTCCTACCGAGTATTCCACTGATAACAATATCCGCTTCCTTAAACTTTACCCGTGCTTCATTTGCCAGATCCCATACATCTCGAACGATGTTGGTACTTATACCAGCTTGCCTCACGTTGTTGGTACCAACGTGAAACACTACCACCTTCTCCTTCCCCTCCTCCTTCTCTTTTACTTTCCTTAACATCTGCCTCAAACTAATTCCTGGATAACACTCTACCCCGGTTCCCTTTCCTCCACACACTTTCGCCACATGTCTAACCATGGAATCTCTCATGACCAGAGCCTCAACCCTACCCACCGCATTTGATCCCCTCCCCTCCTGGTCAGCCCTACCTTTCTTGATAGCCACAGAAGGCTACTTCCTCCTCCCTTATCTCCTTCCCATGATCCTGTTCCACCTGTATTTTCCTATATTCTACTCTACATTTCCCTTTCCTACATTTTCCCTTCCTCCTACTTCCACACATCTCAGCAACTGTTCCTCATCTTCCCTCTGTTGTTCTACCTGGAGTGACTCGTACCGATTTCTCACAGACACCTGTCCTGAATTCTGATCCTGAATAGAGCCCTTAGCCTGCAATCTCCTCCCCCTTAGAACATTAGACCACCTGTCTTCTACAATTCCCCCCTTTCCTTCCCCTCCCTCTTTTACACCTACTGTAACCTGTACATTGTTTGAAGGAGGCCTATCTTCCTTCGTGTCTTCTGTGAGAATCCTAATTATCTCCCTCAAACTCTCCAACTCCTCCCTCATACCCCTCAATGCCTCGCCACACCCACAGTTTCTACACTTGCACTCCTTAGTCATTCGTTACGGAAAAAATGAAAATACAAGGAAAAATAAGATAACTTATGTGTAAAAAAATCGGAGGGAAATATTCTCTGGGATAGTATTCAAAGATCACACGGCAATAAGGTAATTAATATACGACTACACTACAATACTATTTAGTTATACTCTATTTTTATCCTACAACACCCTAACAGGATAAAAACTGCTGTTAAATACTGAATACCGAAAGGAATACACAAGAATTACACAATTCTAAACTGCAGTTAAGCCTATCCTAATTTCAATTACACAACAATTTCTATGGATACCTCTACTATACTACACAAATATTTTACAATAATGAAATAAGCACGGTAAATTCTAATGAGATATTTCTCGTATACTACTGTACAGTACAATACAATCATTTTAAACTACGTTCAGACGTATCTTAATTACAAACCAGTACGTATGTCACTACTAAGCACAAACAGAAATGAAACGTCCTTAGTGCGATGTTAAATCACTAACATAATAATAATAATAATAATAATAATAATAATAATAATAATAATAATAATAATAATAATAATAATAATAATCATTGTATGTCCCACTTACTACCTTCACGGTTTTCGGAGACGCCGAGGTGCCGGAATGTTGTCCTGCAGAAGTTCCTTTACGTGCAAGTAAATGTACCGTTATGAGGCTGGCGTATTTGAGTACCTTCAAATACCGCCGGACGGAGCCGAGATCGAGCTTGCCAGCCTGATCTCAAGAGGCCAACGCTCTACCGTCTGCTACTCAGCCCAACTGATAATAGTTCAATGAGTTTTCGATGAAGAGTTCTTTCATGTACAGTACCAACAGTTACTGCAGTGACACGGTTTTATAGCATTTAAGCACCTCTAAAAGTCAACCAATTGCGTCGGGGCTCTATCCTACAAACTAACCAGGCCGCGCAGTCGGTCGAATGTACTAGCAAACGTCGCTATACCAAGTTTCAGGTGTGAGGTAGCAAGTTCTGTAATTCAATGTTTATTCGAGGAATTTATGCGAGTACAAAAGCCCTACTTTACGTTAAAAGCATGACTAGCGGCGTTTAAATCCCTTATACATCCTTTAAAATTACATTCGTCATTTTGATACTAACGAATTATGCACACATGAGTGCTTGTCCAAGAATGTGCCTCTTCTTAACAAGATTACCATTTAATTCATTAAAAAAAAGCATGGCGAGACATCCTTTAGGATTTACTTCTGAATGGTGTGGGCTTTGTCCAGGAAGATAATGACTTATAAATGAGGAAATGAGGGAAGACTTGCTTCTACAGCCCAACGCGTTACAAGGCATAATGTAGTATGAAACGAAGTTCATCTACAAGTCATGATGACTTTCGGCATCGATATTATGGTAGTATCTTCTCCAGGGTCCGCCTGTGTGATGTAGTGGTTCGTGTGATTAGCTGCTACACCCGGAGGCCCGGGTTCGATTCCTGGCTCTACCACGAAATTTGAAAAATGGTACGAGGGCTGGAACGGGGTCTACTCAGCCTCGGGAGGCCAAGTGAGTAGAGGTGGGTTCGATTCCCTCCTCAGCCATCCTCGAAGTGGTTTCCATGGTTTCCCACTTCTCCTCCAGGCAAATGCCGGGATGGTACCTAACTTAAGGCTACGGCCGCTTCCTTCCCTATTCCTTATCTACAGTATCCCTTCCAATCTTCCCATCCCCCCATAAGGCCCCTGTTCAGCATAGCAGGTAAGCACGCCTGGGTGAGGTACTGGTCCTCTTCACCAGTTGTATCCCCGATCCAATGTCTCACGCTCCAGGACACTGCCCTTGAGGCGGTAGAGGTGGGATCCCTCGCTAAGTCCGAGGGAAAAGCCAACCCTGGAGGGTAAACACATTAAGAAGAAAAGAAAAAAGGAAGATCTCCAAGATTTTCCTCTCAAATTCTAGGGATGTGCAGTATCTTAAGTCAAAGAAATTATAATCCAATACCCACAAAAAGTAGTCGTCTTCACACAGCTGAACTGAATAGGCCGGGGACATCCAGTGCTCTGTCGTGTAGGTTGAAGGTACGGGCCTGTACGAGCTTGTCCTTCAAGCGGTGTACTGTATGTGTAGCGGAGGAAAGGGAGATGAATCGATGATAACAGTGGAGTGTTGTCGGGCAGTCAACCACCGAATCGGGACCGTAATTTAAATAGATACAGTGCAATTAAAGCAAATAGTCCGACTTCTTGGCTGAATGGTCAGCGTTGAGGCCTTCGGCTCAGGTGGTCCCGGGTTCAATTCCCGGACTTGTCAGGGATTTTAATCGCATCTGATTAATTCTACTAACTTGGGAACTGGGTGTCTGTGTTCATACCAACACTCTCCTCTTCATATTCAGACTGTAACCAAAAAATTGTATGTGTAGATGTTAAACCGCTAGCAGAAAAATCAAACGCAAACGCACCCAGGCCAATAAATTATTCTTCTTCCACCGCTTTTCCCATGCCTGTGGGGTCGCCGGTGTGAATTGTGTTGCACAGGGGGATTTGGTCCTTTTTACGACCGGATGCCCTTCCTGACGTAAACTCTATGCGGAGGGATGTAATCACTATCGCTTGTTTCTATGGTGGTTCGTAGTATGGCGTGTTGTCTGAATATGAAAAGAGTATTGGGACAACGTAAACAACCAGCCCCCGAGCCACAGGAAGTAACCAAACGCGACTAAAGTCGCCTCTTGGTCGGGAGACGAACTGGGTCCCTCTGAACCAAAGGCCTCTATGCTCAACATTCAGTCAAGGAGCCGGACTTTCAGACTAATTGTAACGTGTTATAAAAATGTAATTTTCATTCGCTCTAGCCTACTTCACATAACCTCGGTTTATTCTCTAAAGTTCAATTGGCACTTTTCAATTCTTTCAGCCCATGTGACGAATTCGCAACAATAGGTGATAACATGCATAATGACTTTCGTATTAGAAACATGTACTTTCACCACATGGCTTTCAAAATGAGCTTAAAGCTAATAGGAGGCACTGAAATAAAGACATTAAAGTACATAAGTTGGTGCGTGGTACTGGCCGCGTAGTTGTGAGTTTGCATTCAGAGAGATAGTGGGTTCGAACCCCATCATCGACCGCCCTGTATTTTTTTTCCACGGTTCCTCATTTTCACGCCAGGCAAATGATGGCTATACCTTAATTAAGGCCACGGCGCTTCCTTCCCACTTCTAGCCCTTCATCATCATGATTGTTCTGCATCTTTTACCGGGCGAGTTAGCCGTGCGGTTAGGGACGCGCAGCTGTGAATTCGCATCCGAGAGATAGTGGGTTCGAACCCCACTGTCGGCAGCCCTGAAGATGGTTTTCCGCGGTTTCCCCATTTTCACACCGGGCAAATGCTGGGGCTGTACCTTAATTAAGGCCACGGCCGCTTCCTTCCCATTTCTAGGGCTTTCCTATCCTATCGTCACCATAAGACCTATCTCTGTCGGTGCGATGTAAAGCGAATTCCAAAATTAAAAAATCGTTACTGTCCAACAAATGGCTGTAAACTTAAGCGGAAGTTACACGCTGCGGAACTGGCATTAATTTGTAGGCCCATCCATAAAGCATTGGTGCAGGGGTTGTGCCTTGATTGCGAACGGTCCAGATTGCGAACAAGGCAAAAACCGTCCAGATTCCGAACAACTAAATATACCCTGTCCAGATTGCGAACAAGAGATTAGTGTTGACGTGAGATACATAAAACAGATACAATTTTCAAAATAGTCTCATGTGTAATTTTTGTTCTAGTAGTATTAACATTAACTGGTACATTGGGATGTTTTAGATAACTTAACCATATTTTAAAAAATAATTTTCTTATTGATTTGTTTAATAATTAAGTTTGGGGTAATCTTACCATTTAGATTATGTTTTTTATTGTATAGCGTAACTAGAGGGGTAGTTGTTTATGGTGGATTAGTGAGAGTTGTATTATTAATAGGTTATTATTACTATTATTATTATTATTGTTATTTTCTTTTTTTGCTAGTGGCTTTACGTCGCAGCGACATAGATAGGTCTTATGGCGACGATGGGATAGGAAAGTTTTTTTTTTGCTAGGGGCTTTACGTCGCACCGACACAGATAGGTCTTATGGCGACGATGGGATAGGAAAGGCCTAGGAGTTGGAAGGAAGCGGCCGTGGCTTTAATTAAGGTACAGCCCCAGCATTTGCCTGGTGTGAAAATGGGAAACCACGGAAAACCATCTTCAGGGCTGCCGATAGTGGGATTCGAACCTACTATCTCCCGGATGCAAGCTCACAGCCGCGCGCCTCTACGCGCACGGCCAACTCGCCCGGTTGGGATAGGAAAGGCCTAGGAGTTGGAAGGAAGCGGCCGTGGCCTTAATTAAGGTACAGCCTCAGCATCTGCCTGGTGTGAAAATGGGAAACCACGGAAAACCATCTTCAAGGCTGCCGACATTTGGATTCGAACACACTATCTCCCGGACGCAAGCTCACAGCCGCGCGCCCCTAACAGCGCGGCCAACTCGCCCGGAATTATTATTATGCCAAGTAAAGAAGTGAGTGGTTGCAACGAATAGGCAATAGCCTTTAGAATTATTATTATTATTATTATTATTATTATTATTATTATTATTATTATTATTATTATTATTATTATTATTATTATTATTATTATTATTATTATTCAAAATAATACATAAGAAGTGAAAATAGTAAGTTTATTTGGAAACAAGTGGGGTTTTCCTTACATGCTTCTAACTTTTTTGTGTATTACCCAGTATTCCAATTGTGTGTACCAGGACTTGGTGTACCACCTGAAGGTTAATTTTTCTGCAGCCCGTCAAATTATAATTTTGTTCATATCCCAGTCTACATTTCTAGTCAAGCGGGTTGGGCAACTTGGTATTTCCCACTTGTACGCAGTCTGAACTCATTAATGTGTGTCAAACTCAAATCATCCCCTTCAGGTACCCACTTGTTCGCAATATGGACTGTTCGCGATCAGGACGACACCGGTGCAGGGAGTAGACCAACGGGATCGCAACCAGCTCAAGGGAAACTTGATCTGTCCCTTACAATGGCAGCAAGGAAGGACACTGCTGTCTGTAACTGGTTAACACCGGAGGTGGTGACGGATGGGAGAGCAGTAATTAAATATGTCCATAAATGTACTGACACGAGTCTTTGGCGTTAAATCGCTCTTCGGTGTCAACTGACTGAGCTCGCATTTGATCCTGAACCTAAGCATGGAAGATGAGCTTCTCAAGCAACTGCGCTATGTGAACCAGGTCATTGATGCTTTCGATTCCTTCCCCTGTAAGATATATTCTCTGCTCAACGACATAATCTCGCTAAACGTAGCTCTCTGTGCCCATAAAACGTTAAAACTCTGTCTTTAACAAAGGAACTGAATTTTCCGGAAAGCCTAAATTAAGGGTAGCACGGGGAGGTGGAGAGAGGGAGGTGCACATGCCTATTCCCCATAAGGAAATACTTCCCTTTCAAACTGGTGGATATGCGGAAGAAAACATCAGTTGCCAACTGTTAGGAAAATATGGGGCGTTCAGTGCACAAAGGAATCAAGTCACAATAATAATGTTTTGAGAAAAATAGACATAAAGGTTTTGCTGAATAATTAATTACAGGAAGACGTTTACACTGTCTTAAAATGTTTCAATAATAGAAGTTATTTTGTATAATGTATTCGCATATTGCAATAGGGTAAATATAAATGCTAATACATGCTGACTTGAATAGAAAAGTAAAGTTTTGGACATGATTCTTTTGTGCACTGAATGTATTGAACTTGTACCTTGGATTTGGACTTGATTCTTTTGTGCTCTGAATGTGTTGTACTTGTATCTTCCTCTTTGTTATAGGCTTATGGTTTTACTAGCGAATGTACTCGTGCTTCGCTACGGTATTCTACATTGTATTCGAATATCGAAGTAAATAGTGTACATGCAGTAAATAAGATTGTTTTAAAATTGCGTGTCTCTTAGCGTTATCCGAGAAAGAGCATGAGGAGGTCCCAGTACGTTGTTTCCAATGTAAAGTGTTTGTTACGGATTTGTGATATAACGGCAGGCTCATTTGCCTACTGCCATTCACAATCGAGTTGGGAAGTTTACATTATAATTGCAGGCCCCATTGCCTACTACGCGGACAGAATCGATTTGGGGAGTTTTCGTTAAAATGGCAGCCCCCTTTCCTACTTCCAGACAGATTACAGTTGAGGAGTTTCTATTATAATGGCAGGCAATTACCCTACTATCACTCGAAATTGAGTTGTGCAGTTATCATTATAATGCCAGGCCCATTTTCCTACTGCCAGCCAGCTTACTGCCAGTCACACCAAGTTGGTGAGTTTCCATCAAAATAGCAGGCCACTATGCCTAACGCCAGTCACATTTTAGATGAGGACATTTCTTTATAATGGCGGGCACCCTTGCCTACTGCCAAACACAATCGGGTAGGGGAGTTTTAAACAAAACTGCATGCTCACTTGCCTTCTGCAAGTCAAATCGAGAAGGGAACTATTCATTACAATTGTAGGCCTTCCTTACTAATGACAGTTACACAGGAGTTGGAGAAGGAACCCTTTCCTACTGCCAGTCAAAGTCGGTGTGGGGAGTACTGATTACAATAGCAGACCCACCCTTTCTCGATCGCTAAAAATCGACATCAGTGAATATATATAGATCGACATACGAAAGTATATGCGTGTTTACAATATTGAAGACCTTCTTTTACAGATTAACTGTTACTAAATGTACGTCATATCGACAAAGGATTATACCATAAGACACGCCGGATTTAGTGGCCTAAATGGCTGGTCCTATGATATGTCATCTATTCATGGGTCAGATTGAGTTAGAAACGTGGAACAGGGTAAAGGTTTTGTAAGATTATCTCACATTACATTACTTTTCGGATAATTATGTGACAGCTACATACATAGCATTTGGCTCACATATGGCTACTGGGTGGGCCAATTTTCGTGAAGAGTTTGATGATTCTGTATTTCATATAAGTAGGCTAATTGAAAGTATGAATTATGCATGTGAAAATTCCAAATTGACTTAACATCGATTAATAGAGAAAAATCAAACGTACAAGGGATACAGATACGGCAAAAAGTCATAAGACCAAGGTTGTAGATCATTCCAAATTGAGCAGAGATTGTGAAATCCGTTATGTGATAGGAATTTCCGAAGGTCTGCACCATCATTAAAATTGCCTGCATATTTCGATATTCTTCGCGGATAAAAAGTGAAAAATTTAATGATCTAGGATGTTTTCCGTTCGTTACAGGCTAAAACGTATACTTTTGTCAAAATTCAATTATCTTCTTTTTCTTCTGGCAGATTATGCCGCAATCTGGATTTTGGGCGAGGCGGGTAAAAATTAGGACTTTCAGGAAACTAAACCAAAAATTATGGAGATGGTCATTATTACCCCTTAAACGGAAAGCTGTACGAAAATTTCGCCAAAATAGTCAGTGTAGAGGCACACAGTCGTTACGATTTAATATATATAGATAAGGAATCTGCTCCATGTAAAACACTTTCTTCGCTATGTCCGCTGGAGTTAACCTGCAAAAGTGACCATTCATGATATCTCCCTTATTAATCTTCGTGACGAAAAAATGCACATGAAAAAAAAAAAAGGTTTAGAGGTGGAATTTCATCACGTTTGGTCGATTTCCAATCAATCAATCTATCAATCAATCAATACTGATCTGCATTTAGGGCAGTCGCCCAGGTGGCAGATTCCCTATCTGTTGCTTTCCTAGCCTTTTCCGAAATGATTTCAAAGAAATTGGAAATTTATTGAACATCTCCCTTGGTAAGTTATTCCAATCCCTAACTCCCCTTCCTATAAATGAATATTTGCCCCAGTTTGTCCTCTTGAATTCCAACTTTATCTTCATATCGTGATCTTTCCTACTTTTATAAACGCCATTCAAACCTATTCGTCTACTAATGTCATTCCACGCCATCTCTCCGCTGACAGCTCGGAACATACCACTTAGTCGAGCAGCTCTTCTTCTTTCTCTCAATTCTTCCCAACCCAAACATTGCAACATTTTTGTAACGCTACTCTTTTGTCGGAAATCACCCAGAACAAATCGAGCTGCTTTTCTTTGGATTTTTTCCAGTTCTTGAATCAGGTAATCCTGGTGAGGGTCCCATACACTGGAACCATACTCTAGTTGGGGTCTTACCAGAGACTTATATGCACTCTCCTTTACATCCTTACTACAACCCCTAAACACCCTCATAACCATGTGTAGAGATCGGTACCCTTTATTTACAATCCCATTTATGTGATTACCCCAGTGAAGATCTTTCCTTATATTAACACCTAGATACTTACAATGATCCCCAAAAGGAACTTTCACCCCATCAACGCAGTAATTAAAACTGAGAGGACTTTTCCTATTTGTGAAACTCACAACCTGACTTTTAGCCCCGTTTATCAACATACCATTGCCTGCTGTCCATCTCACAACATTTTCGAGGTCACGTTGCAGTTGCTCACAATCTTGTAACTTATTTATCACTCTATAGAGAATAACATCATCCGCAAAAAGCCTTACCTCCGATTCCACTCCTTTACTCATATCATTTATATATATAAGAAAACATAAAGTTCCGATAACACTGCCCTGAGGAACTCCCCTCCAGTCAGGTTGGTCTTGTTCTGTATATATTGTTCTGTATATATTGTGGAAGAGTAAAATCACCATTTCGGTTCCCTATAAACCGCCAGTCCATTCCGGAACATGAAATGTTATTTACGTTTAAAACCTACCTTTGGACAGGTGGATGCTAAATATAAATTTTGGTTCGAATGTCTTCAGTAGTTTTCAAGTTGTAAGGAATACGCTTTACACGCACCCGCTCGTTCCGATGGGACTTGTACAGAAAAACGGTCCGTTAATGATATCTCCCTTATTAATCCTCGTATCGAAATGATGCACATGAGAAAAAAGGTTTAGAAATTAACTTCTACCAAGGTAGGTAGATTTCCTTTAAGTTTGGTTGTGTATATTTTGTGGAAGTGCAAAATCACTGTTTCGGTTTCGTATAAACCCGCAGTCAGTTCAGGGATTTAGAAACAATATTTTCCCAAAAACCTATCAAGGACAGGTGTATTCTAAATCAGGTTTTCCTATAAACCCCCCGTGTATTTAAAGATTTTAAAACGATATGCATATCGAAACCTTCCCCGGGATGAGTATACTCTAAATATGAAGTTTGGTTGAGATCTCTCCAGCCGTTTCGACGTGATGGTGGAACAGACAAACAGAAAGACAAACAGACAAACAAACAGACACGAAACGTAAAAACCACCGATTCGGTCTTGAGTTGACCTAAAACGGATAAATATCTGAAAAATTGGCGAAACAAAAGAAATTACAGACAGCGGACCCCCTACATTTTATTTATGTGAGTTATGGATATAATAAAGCGGTAACAGAGGAGAAATTTAGGTCCAGTGATTCTTAGGTAAACAAATAACAAGAAGATGACTAATGGTGTTATTACTTAATCTATTCGAGGGCGGTTATAACATCCAACGATATTCCACCAATATCCCGCAGATAGGCCGATTGACGCCTCTCTTGCCTTCTACCCAAGGAACAACCACGAATTTAAAAGCATGATGAGGAAAATGGCAATACGTTACTTCCCTGCTGGCATGCAGTCAGAGACGTTGCCATGGTAACCTGTAGGTTCGTTGTCGGTCTGTCGGTCACTCAATGCAGAGCATGATACCAGCGGAAAATTGTAAAAAATCTCCGTCATGTGAATAGTAAGGTAAATTATGAACATAACGAAAGTTGTTTATAATGAAGAGGCGTTTCACGTACGGTAAACTAAGTTCACAGAAAATCAATAGTATAAGAGAAAATGGGGGAAAACCATTCTGGTTTTCCTATAAACCCCCCGTTTGTTCAAAGATTTTAAAATAATATGCATATCGAAACCTTCCCCGGGATAAGTATACTCTAAATATGAAGTTTGGTTGAGATCTATCCAGCCGTTTCGAAGTGATGGTGGAAAAACCATTCAGGTTTTCCTATAAACCCCCCGTCGAATCAAAGATTTTAAAATGATATGCATATCGAAACCTTCCCCGGGATGAGTGTACTCTAAATATGAAGTTTGGTTGTGATCTATCCAGCCGTTTCGACGTGATGGTGGAAAAACCATTCTGGTTTTCCTATAAAACCCCCGTGTATTCAAAGATTTTAAAATCATATGCATATCGAAACCTTCCCCGGGATGAGTATACTCTAAATATGAAGTTTGGTTGAGATCTATCCAGCCGTTTCGACGTGATGGTGGAACAGACAAACAGACAGACAAACAGACAAACAAACAGACACGAAACGTAAAAACCACCGATTCGGTCTTGAGTTGACCTAAAACGGATAAATATCTGAAAAATTGGCAAAACAAAAGAAATTACAGACAGCGGACCCCCTACAATTTTATTTATATAGATAGATAATTTTCTTCTCTATGTTTGCTTAAAACAAATATTTCCAAACAGGAAGTTGTACAGATCAGATTCAAAGAAATGCGTATTCACTATCGTCTGTTTGCCCTTGCAAAGCCGATGAAGCTGTTGTGGCACTTTCACACGGTAAGTTCTTGAAAAAATGATGATGCACAGACGGAATGTATAGCAGTAAATCCTCCATGTCCTTCGTTTTTGTTACTGGTCGACGTTGCGTATAAAGAGGGCCTTGCTGGATGTTATAAAGGTGTGTTATGCGATGGTCAGGAGACTTCTTTCTTACGTCAACTTCGTCAAATTGCATATCAGGGTTCAGAGTCTGCTTAAACATCAGGGTAAAAGGAGATTCTCTTTTACAACGTAACCATCTCATAGTCAGCCAGTTGATGCCATAACCATCAACCGTTTTTTTTCTGTTCGTTACTAAATTCTCCAAGTTTCTGGTGGATAAGAAGTCTGAGAATTTCATTTCAATGACCTCAAATCCAGGGGATGTTTTCTTTGCTTTTCTAACGATATTCATCCAATCATTTGGTGTGTAAATGTGCGAGATTTTCCTACCAGCTTTATCCACTAAACCAAAATCACTATCATTAGGTAAGTAGGAATGTCCTGATACCAAGAATTTGTGATCAAAGGCTGAGATATTCATGCTCGGATCTTGACACAACTTCATCAGAGACAATGACATTTTAATTAAATCTCACACACTGACAAAACAAACCATGGAAACTGAAAATGGACATGTTTCCATTGTGCTCTGAATAAAAGACTGACTCCCTCCATGCTCAACAGAATTACCAATCATTTAACAGTTATTTACAATATCTGGACATGAATCTTTTATGCTCTGAAAGCAGCTTCATAAATAGTACTTAAAGGTGGAATAAGTCCAAAATGACCAAAAATGGACTTGATTCCCTTGTGCTCTGAACGCCCCATATGTCTCAGGTTAGTTAATGAATTTCATTATTAATGTTACTTATCCTTTCAGAAGGACGTTAGTATAAACAATACACTAAAATACATTTATGGAAGAATGGGGAAGGGTCAGGATTGGGAAGATAGCGACCTTGGTGTGAAAATGAGAATCCACGGAAAACCATCTTCAGGGATGCCGACCATGGTATTCGAATCCACTATCTCCCGAATGCAAGCTCACAACTTCGCGACTCTAACCTTACGGCCAACTCGCCCAGTGGGAAACTGTAACGAATGTCTACCCGGGTAATATGAGAATCAGCTTTAGAGGGAACAGTTACCTACTTCTTATTATCGGGGTATTCGAGTATCCGATTTAATTTTTAACAACCAGCACCTCAAAGAGCTGGCTAGAAGCGAGAGGGATGGGAAGAGGAGGCGGAGCTGTCAGTTTTCTTTCGGCGGTGCGGCTAATAACACCACCAATGTTCTTAAGCGAAAAGGGGCAATATGAAACCAGACAGACATCGCAACCCAGCGCATCACTCCATGCGGACTTGACAAGGAACTGTCATTCAGCATTCTCAGATTTCAATTGGACACTGCAGAGTTTCCACAGGTGCAGCTTGAGTCAAAGATTATTTCCCCTCGGCTCACCCGGAGGCCCCGGGTTCGATTCCCGGCCAGGTCAGGGATTTTTACCTGGACCTGAGGGCTGGTTCGAGGTCCACTCAGCCTACGTGATTAGAGCGGCCCCGGTCTAGAAAGCCAAGAATAACGGCCGAGAGGATCCGTCGTGTTGACCACACGACCCCTCGTAATCTGCAGGCCTTAGGGCTGAGCAGCGGTCGCTTGGTACGCCAAGGCCCTTCAAGGGCTGTAGTGCCATGGGGTTTGGTTTGGTTTGGTTTGGTTTTACTAAAGTTGTCACCGGCGCGGTACAAGGCAACGCACATCAAAGCCGCGCCGCACGGTAATGTTTAGATAAGCGCAATAGCACCGGATAATGACTGGAGAACCGGTTACCCAAGAACCACTACTAGGTAGCCAATCTGAATTTCTCCAGGACGTCATTCGCACGATTACTGTTGAGATATTTCGAAATACAGTACCGTTGATGATACATATGATTCCACTTGCAGTAACAAAAGAAGAAACACGGCCTGAGGACAGCCTGCGGTCTGGTTTTATTACGCAACAGTGGTCAGTCATTAGCTTACTTGTGACCTTGGCCTAGCCTTTTAAAAACACGCGAGGCCAGGCTAGTACAGTGCCCACGATTCCAGAGAAGAAAAGGCTCCCGGCGTACAATACAGCGCCAGAACTGCAGCTTCCGTGTGCTAAGCAACCTGTGCCATAACCTTCCCAGTTGCCAGCAAAGCGAAGCCACTCTCAGCCTTGGTCTTTTTTAAGTCATTAACGCTTCTCCATCCCATCCCATCCCATCCCATCCCATCCCATCCCATCCCATCCCATCCCATCCCATCCCATCCCATCCCATCCCATCCCATCCCATCCCGTCTCTGCATGTATCTGGATAATAAAACCTTACAGTAAGTTTCCAGAACATTTCACCTATACCAAATTATAGTACAATAAATCTAACACTCGAACATTATGGAATTTTCTACCGCTTTCGACTATATGGATTTTGAGGTTATACAATTTTATACTTCATATTTACAGGGAAACCATATATTAGTCATGTTTAACACTTAATAAAAGATTTAGCATTAAATAAACTATAATTAAAATATATTAAACATACTAATTGAAGGTTTTACACCAATTACGATGTCGTACCTACGACATTCTTTCTTTCTTAATCCGTTTACCTTTCAGGGTTGTTTTTTCCCTTGGACTCAGGAGGGATCCCACCTCTACCGCCTAAAGGGCAGTGTTTTGGTGCGTGAGACTTTGGCTCTATTATTATTATTATTATTATTATTATTATTATTATTATTATGTCCGGCTCCATCGCTAAATGGTTAGCGTGCTGGCCTTTGGCCACAGGGGTCCCGGGTTCGATTCCCGGCAAGGTCGGGAATTTTAACCATCATTGGTTAATTTCTCTGGCACGGGGACTGGGTGTATGTGTCGTCTTCATCATCATTTCATCCGCATCATGACGCGCAGGTCGCCTACGGAAGTCAAATCGAAAGACCTGCACCTGGCAAGCCGAACATGTCCTTGGACACTCCCGGCACTAAAAGCCATACGCCATTTCATTTCATTATTATTATTATTATTATTATTATTATTAGTGGTGGCTGGTAGTGTGGTGTGTTGTGTTGTGTGAACATGAAGAACCGTAGGAATTAAACATATGCAGTTACAATCACCTCTCAGCCTACACCAAAATGAGTACCAGGTTAATTCCTGGGGGTAAAGGCGGCCGGGCGTAGAGCTAACCACTCTACACCATCAAGTGCCGAGGTTACGGATAGTGGAAGCCTTTACCTTCCACTCCTCCAAGGGCCTTCATGGCCTGTACGGAGATGACTTTGCTTTGCTTTTAGTCACAATCACCTGTCCGGCTAGGAATGCAACCCAGGCCCTCTGAACCGAAAGCCAGTGCGCTGATCATTCAGCCGAGGAGCCGGTCAGAAACAGAATATGCTAAATTCAATTATTACTAAACTGTGTTGTCTGCCGTTTCTGTAAACATGGAAATAAACACCCAAAAGATAACCACACACAATTAAGAACTATTTTTCTTAGGCTACAGTATTAATGAAGAAAACAAAAGTCGTGGTTTAAATATACCATACGCTAAAGCATACGGAGGGGGGGGGGGAATTCTCTCCATATTGTTCCGGTCGTGTTTTCACTTTATCTACATTAGGGCACGTCCAAGATGCACGCTGGTTTTCTGAGTCAGACAGTCGGCGCCGAGTCGACATAAGTATGTCCTGTGTTTTTAAGCGGGACTGGCCATAATGCACCTGCGCGCAGGAAGCCTGCGCACTGGTAGTCTGACTCAGATATTTACCGGAATGATTCGTTCATTCTGGTTTCAGACAACCTGCCGCGCAGGCTGTTGATTTTCGTGTTGAGTGTGGTAATTCGCCCAGTTCTTCGTAAGCCTGTGTTCAAATTTTAACAAAATAAAACAAAACGTATCCGAACTCATTCTGAAATATTCAAAAATCTGTTTTCGTCGACAAGTAACTGTGGAAAAAGGTGTTTGTACTCCCCGTAAATATATCGTGATTCATTTATTGGATGTATATCACTTCTCATTCGTTTTAACTTGATTGTAACATTGTCACTTAGCAGCAATAGAGCTGCAGCCTGTTCTCTTGTTAGTTCCATGCTACACTGATCAGTTGTATTTCATATCTTTTCTTTTGTGGCAGCTCTGTCTGCGCTGACAACCAGCTTTCATAATGGCTACATCTTACCTGCCACTCGGAGTCAGACATTCAGCACCGACTGTTTGACTCAGAAAACCAGCGTGCAGTTTGGACGTACCCTTAGGGTGCCAGGCTGGTAGACCATATAACAGTACAGGTCTTACGAGACAAATATATGTTGTTGTTGTTGTTTCTGACGTAGACTTAGGCTCCTGACAACGGGCACAAGGAAGGAAAAATTTTAAGACGCTTTTAGTGTTTGGGTAGAACGCGTATATCGCCAAGGGTATTTGACTTACGATTACGTTTCATGTCTCAATTGACAGGTAAAAGAGGGGGCTACCTGTTGCAAAAAATAAAAAATAAATAGAAAATAGTGAAGTCCGCCTCTGTGGTGTAGTGGTTAGTGTGATTAGCTGCCACTTCCGGAGGCCCGGGTTCGACTCCCGACTCTGCCACGAAAATTCGAAAAGTGTTACCAGGGCAGGAACGGGGTCCACTCAGCCTCGGGAGGTCAACTGAGTAGAGGTGGGTTCGATTCCCAGCTCAGCCATCCTGGAAGTGGTTTTCCGTTTCTCCTCCAGACAAATGCCGGGATGGTACCTAACTTACGGCCACGGCCGCTTCTTTCCCTCTTCCTTGCCTATCCCTTCCACTCTTCCTATCCCCTTCGCAAGGCCCTTGTTCAGCATAGCAGGTGAGGCCGCCTGGGCGAGATACTGGTCATCCTCCCCAGTTGTATCCCCGACCCAGAGTCTGAAGCTCCAGGACACTGCCCTTGAGGCAGTAGAGGTGGGATCCCTGCTGAGTCCGAGGAAAAAGGCAACCCTGGAGGGTAAACAGATAAAGAAGAAGAAGTATTTTAAAAACTGAAAATCTGAAACGTAATTTTCATGAAGGAGCGCTTCAAAGTAAGGCAAAATTTGTGACGTCACACGCATACTCTGTTACAAGATGGCGCTGTGTTGACTCGTGCGGTCCTCGTTGTGAATACCTACGTCTCGTATTTCTCATATCACAGACCCATACTATACCCACTTATTACCCACATTCAGAGTGTACCATGTTCAGTTGGTAACATTTATTATCCACTTAATGTTTGACTTTTATTTCTAGTAAGTATGTCTATAAAACCCTCAAAACCGAGCTCGATAGCTGCAGTCGCTTAAATGCGGCCAGTATCCAGTATTCGGGAGATAGTAGGTTCGAACCCCACTGTCGGCAGCCCTGAAGATGGTTTTCCGTGGTTTCCCATTTTCATACCAGGCAAATGCTGGGGCTGTACCTTAATTAAAGCCACGGCCGCTTCCTTCCCAGTCCTAGCCCTTTCCTGTCCCATCGTCGCCGTAAGACGTATCCGTGTCGGTGCGACGTAAAGCCAATAGCAAAAAAAAAAAAAAGAGAAAACCTCAAAACCCTGCGGCCGTTACAATAGTGACATCGGGCGAGTTGGCCATGTGGTTAGGGCCGCACAGCTGCGAGCTTGCATCCGGAAGACAGTGGGTTCGAGCCTCACTGTCGGCAGCCCTGAAGGTGGTTTTCCGTGGTTTCCCATTTTTACAACAGGCTGTACATTAATTAAGGCCACGTCCGCTTCCTTCCCACTCCTACGCCTCTCCTATCGCATCGTCGACATAAGACCTATCAGCTGTGTCGGTGCGACGTAAACAAGTACTAAAAAGAAACACACCGAGCTCGATAGCTGCAGTCGCTTAAGTGCGGCCAGTATCCAGTAATCGGGAGATAGTGGGTTCGAGCCCCACTATCGGCAGCCCTGAAGATGGTTTTCCGTGGTTTCCCATTTTCACACCAGGCAAATGCCGGGGCTGTACCTTAATTAAGGCCACGGCCACTTCTTTCCACTTCCTAGGCCTTTCCTATCCCATCGTCGCAATAAGACCTATCTGTGTCGGTGCGACGTAAAACAAATAGCAAAAAAAACCAATAGTGACAGACTACCACCATTTTTTAAAAATCCTGGCATACCCCGGATGATTTTCACGTTCGATACTTATTCACGGCTAATAGCTGCTCATCAAACTTACACTTAACGCCACCCGACTTCTCAAGTTTATGAGCAATGGTGACAAAATGCTAGCCACGAGATGACATCAAGAGGCTGACCTGTTTCACCACTCAATCCAGATCCCGTGCCGGAGATTTCCCCTGTGATGAATTACATCATAACTTCATTTCTGCTTGTTTATTACGGAATGAACGTCGGAGCAGGATGATGTAAACACTATATACTGACATAAATACTACGAACAAAAGTGGGATACCAGACTGACCACAGAGCGTACGAACCATGCGGTTTTCCCCAATTAATTGACGGCAAGTGACGAAGAAGTGTACTGGAAAGAGGTCAGTAGCACGTCTTGCAGTATTTCTATGATACCTACTTTTCATTTCAGTGTAAATGATGATGGCCTCATAGTCAAGGTTACAAGATGTGGCTAGCGGCTAATTGTAGTTCACATTCGGTCCTTGCAGTTGCTGCCAGTTGGAATCGCTTATTCACAAAGCTCCTTATTTAAAATGCGTATGAGTGAGGCTATTATTTTGTAACCCAATTTGTTGAAACCGTATGTGTAATATCTGTATTACTTTTGGTATTGGGATAGGAGGTCCGCGAATCTACTAGTCATAATAAACCTGGAGTGAATGGAGGAATGCTTCGAACCGAGCGAGTTGGCCGTGCGGTTAGGGTCACGCAGCTGTGAACTTGCACTCGAGAGACAGTGGGTTCGAACCCCACTGTCGACAGCCCTTAAGAGGGTTGTCCGTGATTTCCCATTTTGACACCAGGAAAATGCTGGGGCTGTACCTTAATTACGGCCACGGCCACTTGCTTCCCACTCCAAGCCCTTTCCTGTCCCAACGTCTCCATAAGACCTATCTGTGTCCGTGTGACGTAATGCAACTTGTAAAAAAAATGCTTGCAATTCAACCCACACTCCTGCTTATGTCAAACTGCCTTCAGATCTCTGAGCGATTCACATCACCATTTAGCTTGTTTGAGGTGGAGATGACGATTGTTTTTCTTATGGTGCCAAACTTTTAAGTTATGAGCTCCTCTAACACTCTCGCTAACTGATCGTCGCAAATGGACTAAACGATCACGATTTATAACACAAGACTTGTAAAAAAGCGGACTTTCTGTAATCTCTTTTTGTTAGTCGCACTGACACACGGCTCTAGAAGTTTGGACCAGGTTCGATAACCTTTTAGTCACATCAACACTATGGACCGAGTTCCATTTGGACCAGGTTCGATAGTATTTTATTCAATCAACGAGTCCCATTTGGACCAGGTTCGATAGTATTTTATTCAATCAACGAGTCCCATTTGAACCAGGTTCGATAGTATTTTATTCAATCAACGAGTCCCATTTGAACCAGGTTCGATAGTATTTTATTCAATCAACGAGTCCCATTTGGACCAGGTTCGATAGTATTTTATTCAAATCAACGAGTCCCATTTGAACCAGGTTCGATAGTATTTTATTCAATCAACGAGTCCCATTTGAACCAGGTTCGATAGTATTTTATTCAAATCAACGAGTCCCATTTGGACCAGGTTCGATACTATTTTATTCAATCAACGAGTCCCATTTGAACCAGGTTCGATAGTATTTTATTCAAATCAACGAGTCCCATTTGAACCAGGTTCGATAGTATTTTATTCAAATCAACAGTATGCCCGCTTTGGTGTACACATGTTGCCCGAAAACGCTCCAATCTCTTCGGTATATAGACAGGTTGCCAGAACGGCCTCGAGAACGCGCCCCAGTCTCTCTGGCATTATAGTGACTCTATATGCATATGCTGTATACATATAGGGTCACTGTATTTAGTATAAGTAGGTTGCCAGAATGGGTCGCTAGGACACATAGCCAAAACAGTCACTTCGGTCTACGTAGGTTACAAGCACACACCGCTTGACATCCCGCAACTTGCATCAAAATGAACGTAGCAAATAAAATTGAAACGAAAAGAGGAAAACTGTGCTATTAATAGACAACTATAAGTTTAGTGATGGACCTGTTCGCTTCAGATGTACACATCGTAAGTGAAATGCAAATGTTGAAACGAATTTTTAAATGAAGTGTCAATAGTTACAAAATTTCCACATAATCACGTAGAAATCCCCTTTTCTGTCATTACAAAATCAGATAATACTTCATCTACTCTAATTCTCTGCGTTCTAATTTCTAGAAATATAGCCACCCATTCAATGATTTTGTCAATTATAATTGCACTCATTTTTTCAGCAGTCTCCCACGATGTACTCTATCGAAAGCCTCAGATGGGTCAATTGCAATAAAATCCATTTGACCTCCGGAATCTAATATATCTTGCTGGAATCCTACAAGTTGAGCTTCAGTGGAATAACTTTTTCCTAATCCAGAGCTGCCTTGTATCAAACCAATTAGCAGTTTCGCAAACATGTTTAAATATAATAAGAAAGAATGATTTTCCAAAGCATACATGCAGCACAAGTCAAGGGGCCGATGACCTTCGATGTTAGGCCCCTTAAAACAACAAGCATCAGCACATGTCAAGCTGACTGGCCTGTAATTATCGGCTTTATGTTTATCATCCTTTCCTTTACACACGGGAGCAAATATGGTAGCTCTTCATTCATTTGGTATACCTCCTTCGTGCAAAGAGTAATCAAATAAGTACTTCAGATATGGTACTAAATCCCAACCCATTGCTTTTAGTATATCCTCAAAAATCTTATCATTTCCAGCTAGATTCTAGATTTCAAATTTTTTATCTCATCGTAAATGTATTTGTTATCGTAGGTAAATTTCAATACTTCGTTAGTATTATCCTCTACCTGGACATAATAATTGTAACCAAATCTTTACATACTGCTGAGTGAATACTTCTGCTCTCTGAAAATTCTCAAACTGAAAACCCCACCCTGCCTTTATAATGCATTTAAATCTATGGAGTCAGTACATAACAGAGATAATAGGTTTACAAAAACTACCCTTCAAATTCCCCTTCATCGTACCACTAAATTTAACAAATCTTTTGTTTGCACTGCATCCCGTACCTTCAATGTCTTTAATCTTCACCGTTTTGTGAATGACAGGAACTGTACCCTACTAAAGCAGTCCTTAACATCTATCTTCCTGGAGGAGTACGCAAGGGGCTGAGATCAGGCATTCTTGTGTCTCGCAATCAGAAATATGTATATTTTTACGAAAATTATTTCTGTTTTTTATATGCTTTAGATTCTTGTAGTCTAAAATATTAAACAAATTGAAGGATATACTTTATTACTTCTTATAAAATTTATGTTTTAATTTTATTGGAATTGGTATCTGTATTTTTAATTTTTAAGTTTAATGTTTAATTTAACATTTTAATATTATAAAATGTAGTTAGTATATTCATAAACCTGTATTGTGTTATAAGGAGACGCTACATAAAGGGGCTTTTCAGCCTCAGTGGCATGTAAATCATCATTATCAATAAATTCGATTCAATTCAATTCAATAAATCCTCACGTATACACTCCCCTTGTCCATTAATGATTCCCGAACCGTCCTTCTTGGAATCTGCTTCTGCCTTAAAGTACCTATACATACTCTTCCATTTTTCACAAAATTTGTATGACTGCCAATTACTATATGCTTACCATCATGCTACCCTTAGCTGACGTCTTCGCTTGATTCAATTTGGGTGTCTCCTTACTTTCACAACCATTTGAACTCTATTTCCTTCCAACCTGCACCCGCTCCTTAGTTTCTTTGCTTCTCTGTTATAATATAGCGGGTCTTTACCATTCTTTACCGCCTTTTTCACATTCCTCAACGGTTGCTTTATACTCATCACACAAACTGTTGACTAATTTATTTGCCGTTTTCCACTGATCATTATAAAATTTAAAAACTCCATCATGTCTGTCTTATCAACTATATGGTACTGCTTAATAGTCCCGTGGCAATGTTTAAGATATCAACAGACACGTCTAACTACAGGCTTGCTTATTTTGCTGAATTTGTTTTAATATGTAGGTACAGGACAAATCACGCTCTAAGAAAGGAGTATGACCAAACCTGAGACATCCCGCGACTAAGGGACCTGCCAGTGGCTTATGGAAGTAATTATTACTGACTAGGCAACAGCATCGGGGATATTTCAAATTTCTGTGACAATATTTTTCTTATCAAAGATCGATAATTATCGATAAAATGAATGATGTCATTCGCTCTACATTCAGAAAAGAAGTTTCTATTATAATCGGTGAGTTCGCTTTGGGCAGTGTTTCTGGTTCATAAATTCTCCTGAACAACGTCTTGTACGTACTCACCCGCTGGCAGGTGTGATTACATCAGATCTGAAATCTAAATCTAAACCTCCTCAACCTGATGTTAGGCAAGTGCCTGACGTGAGCATCATACCAAATCTAGTACAATTGATGAGCTTTCTGACGGTGAGATGGCGGCCCCAGTCTAGAAAGCCAAGAATAATGGCCGAAAGGATCCGTCGTGCTGACCACACGACACCTCGTAATCTGCAGGCCTTCGGGCTGAGCAGCGGTTGCTTGGTAGGCCACGGCCCTTCGGGACTGTTGCGCCACGGGGTTTGATTTGGTTTGGTAGAGCGTACATTTCTGTTTTCATCGTCAAAATCTCACTATCTGTATTAAGTGTTTATGTACTTTAATTGTACAGCTACTGGTATAGATGACAAGCAGTCAGCAGACTTTGTTATCCGTTTTGTGAGGGACAGTGGCCTGTTTTATCGTGTATGAAAGTGAGTTTTCTATCTGCTTTGAATTTTTTGTTTTACTGTCGACTATGTTTTATTCTACTGACTCTATTTTAGTACATTTTGGTGTATTTTAATATGTTTTATTAAATTTTAACTTTAATTATTGCATTTCAATGCAATGCCTCCAATTATTTTAAATTCATTATCATTTTTCACCATCATTCGTTTCAAATTCTAGTCAGTGGATACATTTTCCACCTCGTATCATTAGGGGCTGATGACCTAGGTGTTAAGCTCTTTTAAACAACACGTATAGTCATCTTCATCACCATCAACAACTAGTGGTATATTTCTACATTGTATACGTAAGGTCATGCTAGCTGCTTCGAACGGCCCACTTGTGTTCCATGAATTAATTATATAAGTGCTATTCATTTTACGGCAATATTAGTTTTACCATTATATTTAAAAACAACCCATGGCATTACAGCCCTTGAAGGGCCTTGGCCGACCAAGCGACCGCTGCTCAGCCCGAAGGCCTGCAGATTGCGAAGTGTCGTGTGGTCAGCACGACGAATCCTCTCGGCCGTTATTCTTGGCTTTCTAGACCGGGGCCGCAATCTCACCGTCAGATAGCTCCTCAATTCTAATCACGTAGGCTGAGTGGACCTCGAACCAGCCCTCAGGTCCAGGTAAAAATCCCTGACGTGGCCGGGAATTGAACCCGGGGCCTCCGGGTGAGAGGCAAGCACGCTACCCCTACACCACGGGGCCGGCATACTTTTATATTTAGGACATATTCATTAATCATTCAACCACGTTTCATTTAAATCTACCCGATCCAACCCAAACAGTTCCCAGTAAGCTGAGGTCGAAGGACAAAATTAATTCCCTGTGAATTTTCTCCTGGGAGGAAAGCAACGGGAAACTACCTCACTCCTCATTTCCCTAGTACGCCTCTTCAGTGATGCCTAGGCCATCTATGACAGCTGATGGCAGAGCTGTTGAGGATCCCACCAGCGGCATCGCTGACGGACTGAACATACATACATTTTCACCTAGGCCTCTATTATAGTAATTTGTGAGACAGCCTATACGAGAAAGTCCCCGAACTATCTTTAACAGAGGCATGAATTATCTTTTAACTTTGTTGTGTATTTTCCTGTAACAATGGTGATTTATAACATGGACAGCAGGTAAACATTACCTCTTACCTGTGGTACATGTCTCAACATTTGGAGGTGTTGAGGAAAACACATGCCATACTGTATTACAATGGGAGACAAGGTCAATATCTCAAACCAAACAAGACAAAGCAGACTTACCGCGCGTAGCCAGCGCACGTTGGGGGCCGGACAGCCTACAAACGTAGCCTTCAGCATGACCCGGTCACCTCGCAGTGCCGTGGTATCTGCCGGGCCGCGAAGTAACATGGCTGGAGTGCCATCACCCTCCGCCGCAGTGGCTTCGTCAGCGTAGCTACCACTCATGATGTCGCACTCAGGGGACAGAGACATAGCACGAGTATGTCTGGCATCGCCATTAGCCTGCACGAGCAACTCGCAACAGCAGCTGATGTTCTCCCCACTCTCAGAGCTCGCGGAACATGTCACTTCACCAGCGTCGGCAGCTTCCACTCCGAAGATGTGCAGAATACTCACGTCTCCCTGCTCCTCCACCTGGAAACAACACAACACATAAGAGTTCATGCTTCTTTAACAGCTTAGGTACATCTTTGACCATCTGTATTACAATGGGCGGACATGTTGTTGTTTGAGTCATCAGTCCATAGACTGGTTTGATGCAGCTCTCCATACCACCCTCTCCTGTACTAAATTTTCATTTCTACGTAACTACTACGACCTACATCTGCTCTAACCTGCTTGTCATATGCATACGTTGGTCTACCCCCAACGTTCTTACCGCCTACACTTTCCTCAAAAACCAACTGAACAAGTCCTATGTGCCTTAAAATGTGTCCTATCATTCTGTCTCTTCTCGTCAAATTTAGCCAAATCGATCTCCTCTCACCAATTCGATTCCATATCTCTTCATTCGTGATTCGATCTACCCATCTCACCTTCAGCAATCAGCATGAGAAAATTTCTGACCAGCTGTTGTCGGTTAGGAGTTCAGATTCTATGTTATTACTTAATAATAATAGTAATTTCGTGTGGCTATTTCTAGCCGAGTGCAGCCCTTGTAAAGCAGACCCTCCGATGAGGGTGGGCGGCATCTGCCATGTGTAGGTAACTGCGTGTTATTGTAGTGGAGGATAGTGTTATATGTGGTGTGTGAGTTGCAGGGATGTTGGGGACAACACAAACACCCGGCCCCCGGGTCACTGGACTTAACCAATGAAGGTTAAAATCCCCGACCCGGCCGGGAATCGAACCCGGGACCCTCTGAACCGAAGGACAGTACGCTGACCATTCAGCCAACGAGTATGTTATTAGTTATCAGACTATGAGATCGAATCCCGGTGTAGTCGGTTGATATTTAACAATGTTTAAATTCAAGAGCTTCGTATCAATATACACTGACTGAACAAATGCCACGGGATAGCGGAGCACTGATGCGCAGGTGTGTTGTCTGCGCACCACACGCCCCCTGTGCCAGCGGCAGTTGTATAGGAGACCTTGTGAGCAGTGGCTGTGCATGTGACAGGTGTAACATGGAACGTCGTCGTGAGCTGACACCGTTCGAACGGGGTATTGTGGTCGGTGCCCGACGGATGGGAAGTGGGATTTCGGAAGTGGTGCGGGAATTCGGCTTCACATGAACAATCGTGTCCAGGGTATATCGTGAATGGTTGAATGCGGGTGTCACCATCCATAACAGATCAACGACCGGCCGTCCAGCCACCCTCGATGACCGTGACCAGCGACATCTGAGACGGATCGTCAATACTGACAGACGGGCAACCGTGCAACAAATCACGGCTCAATTTAACACAGGCCGTGCTAGACACGTCTCCCAGTGGACCCGCCGCCACATCGCTCCCAAGTCGCCTGGGAATGGTTCCAGGAACATGCAGCGGAGGTCCAACGACTGCCATGGCCACCCACGAGCCCCGATATGAACTCTATCGAGCATATCTGGGATGTCCTGGAACGCAGGCTCCGTGCCATGGATCCTGCACCCACGAACAGGCCAGCATTGGCGGCCGCTCTGCAAACGATTTGGTGTCAGCTGCGGCCGCTCTGCAAACGATTTGGTGTCAGCTGCGTCCAGAGGACTATCAGGGACTTGTTTATTCACTTCCACGGTGTCTCACTGCAGTTCGCAGGGCCAGAGGAGACCCCACACGCTATTAGGTGACTATCCCATGATATTTGCTAAGTCAGTGTATTTCCTGTCACATTAATTAACCTACAGTCTGGTGTGAAAATGAGAAACCACCGGAAAACTCTCCTCAAGGTTGCCGGTGGTGAGTTTCAAACCCACCATTTCCCGAATTTAAATTTACAGCTACACGACAGTCAACTCGCTCTTTACTTCTGAAATTAATATCAATATCACTGACGGTATCACAATATAAACTTTAATCATCTGCCTAGAAGCAGGTTGGATCATCATATAGCACCACTGAATGCCATACACTTATACAGAGTGTTTCAGTAAAAATGTACAAAAATTAAACAGGAAATAGGGCATGAACATTTCGAGATGGGGAATCTAGGGTCTGAGAGGCCAGCTTAAGAAGATACGGGATTAAACATGTCTATCACTATTATTGCTTCCCGGATTTATTTACAGCTAAATTTTACGTGTGGAAACGGATATAGACATGGAATTAGTTATCAGGATTGTAGTCGCCTGTAATGTGATTCGAAACATGCCAGGGATATTTTAAAGGGTGCAGCAGAATCTTGTACGCCGATGTCATGTTTATATTCGCGTTGGTGGTCGTCATTTTGAGCAACTGTTGTGAGGTTCAAAATGGTATGTTAACACAGGTGTGTCGGTGATACTGTACAGGATGAACTCTGGATACTATAAAAATTAATTATAAATAACATGTAAAATTTAGCTGTTAGTAAAATAATTGTAAACAGTAAATGTAAATTAATATCTCTAAAATCAGCTGTAAATATTTTTACAATTTGTTTTACGTCGCACCGACACAGATGGGTTTTGTGGCGACGTTGGGATAGGGAAGGGCTAGGAGTGGGAAGGAAGCGGCCGTGACCTTAATTAAGGTACAGCCCCAGCATTTGTCTGGTGTGAAAATGGGAAACCACGGAAAACCATCTTCAGAGCTTCCGACAGTTGGGTTCAAACCCACAATCTTCCGGATGCACAACTGTAAATAATCCGGAAAGCAATTACGAGTGATAGACATGTGTAAGCCCTAAGCTGTCTTCTCAGACCATAGGTTCCATGCTTCAAAATGTTCCCAAGGGCTGGTGATTTTTCGCAGTACCAATATTACGCGATATAATGTATTTCCTTTATTGCGCCAAACGTTGAAGGCCTAAAGGGCCCGGAAAGGTTATAAATTGTGATTCTTGGATAGCTCTGTCAAACAAAAAACTTATTCCGAAAATCACTTCCGGCCTAAATGCAGTTCCGGAAAACAGCATAAAATTGCTTGTTTCTTTGCTCGTTTACTTTTTATAATTATCCTTGCCAAATTAACTTACAACATTCTTTCTGTAATGTGGTTCAATACCCTGAGACGCTTTTTGATATTGTGAAAAATGTCCGCAGCGAATGTAGTTATAAGGGCTTAAGAAGTGAAACTCTGTATTGACTCGCATTAGCGCTCGTAGTGGTGCTTAAGTGAAATAATACGCTCGTAGTGGTAGAAAAAGACAAACTGCTAATCTAATTGACCAGATAATGATGATTAAGTAAAGGATTGTAATTTTCAGTAATAAATTGCTAATGGCTTTACGTCGCACCGTCACAGATAGGTCTTATGGCGGCGATGGGATGGGAAATGTCTGGGAGTTGAATGGAAGCAGCCGTGCCCTTAATTAAGGTAGAGCCCCAGCATTTGCCTGGTGTGAAAATAGGAAACCACGGAAAACCATCTTCAGAGCTGCCGACAGTGGGATTCGAACCCACTATCTCCCGGATGCAGTAATAAATAAAGAATACATTCTCATAGTTTATTATATTGTATTTACCTAAAATGGATGTTTTCAACACTGAGTTGCTTTCCTGAAGGGCTAGAAATCTGGATTTTTTTAAATGTGGTTGAGCGTGCAGTTCTTTTTCGATGAAGCTAATATTATTGAATAAATTAGACATTTCCTGTTTTGGTACTCTTAATATTCCCACTTTACTGTATACTAATCAGGTAGTAAGTATCCCAGTGCATACCCCGGCTATCCGTGAATTTACATATCTAGTTTCGAGAAATGGTGTTAATCTATTTTGAACCTTTGTACATCTATTTAAAAAAAGGACTAAGTATGAGGCATAAAGCTGAAGTATACAGACATAATTATAATTTTATTTATATAGATATCTGGGATAAAATATAGAAAGTTGTTTAGCTGCATATACAGTAGATCAGGTGATGAAGCGTCACCTGTCAAGGCCCGTCACGTATCTCCGCGGCGATGAGAAGAGAGCAATAATTATAGATAATTGCTGGAATGAAAGTGACAAGGGCAAAACCGTAGATCGTGGAAGAAACTCTAACCTGTCTCCGGTTTAACCAGAACAAATGCCACATTTACTAAACGAGGCTCAACCATGGGTTACACGTGGTGAAAGCCCGACTTCTTACTGCCTGTAACTTCTTCTTTTTCTTCTACTATCGCTTTTCACACATCTGTGGGGTCGCGGGTGCGAACTGTGTCGAACATGTGAATTTGGCCCCGTTTTACGGCCGAATGCCCTTCCTGACGTCAACCCTATATGAAGGGACGTAATCACTATTGCTTGTTTCTGTGGTGGTTGGTAGTGTAGTGTGTTGTCTGAGTATGAAGAGGGAAGTATTGGAACGAACACAAACACCCAGACCGGGCAAGTTGGTCGTGCGGTTAGGAACGCGCGGCTGTGAGCTTGCATCCGGGAGATAGTGGGTTCGAATCCCACTGTCGGTAGCCCTGAAGATGGTTTTCCGTGGTTTCCCATTTTCACACCAGGCAATTGCTGGGACTGTACCTTAATTAAGGCCACGGCCGCTTCCTTTCAACTCCTAGGGTTCCCTATCCTATCGTCGCCAAAAGACCTATCTGTGTCGGAGCGACGTAAAGCCACTAGCAAAAAACAAAAAACAAACAAACACCCAGTCCCTGGATCAGAAGAATTAATCAGACGCGATTAAAATTCCCGACCCGGCCGGGAATCGAACTCGGTACCCTTTGAACCGAAGGCCTCAACGCTGACCATTCCGCCAATATCTTACTGCCTGTAACACGGAGTAAATTCCGAAACGAAGGAACTAAAAACAGTGCATTTCCCTCCACGTAGCACAACTGAGAAGAGAAATAGGTCAATTCCCATATTCAGTTACCTAACAAGTAGTTGTTAGCTCCACTTGAATTGCCGGAAAGTACAGTAGCAACGTATAGAACAAACCATTATTAACTCTAATTAGCAAAAGATACATAACCCAATACAGACACCACATTAACACGTTTCAAAGCCCTTTATAGAACTACACTGTAATTTGTATTTCCTATCCCTCCTGGCCGTATACAGCGTGGTCGGAAACAACGTGAAGCGGGTATATGAGCGTTTAAGGGTTGGTCATACTGATAACTAATTGGAAAACAATAAATTAGATATCTCGCGCTGTTTCATTTTATCAACTGCTGAAGTTAGCCAATCAGATCGCTTCGCGGGCGACTTGAGATAGGCTTTACTAGGCCGTGTTTCTAAATCTACACGAGCCTTATGACCGGCTTGATAGCGCCAATAGGGATGTATCACGCAAAACTTGTCCGCTAGGCAGCGTAGTGGTAATACCCGGTATGCGCTTTCCGCTGCTCGATTGTTTTACATGAGACTTATATGGAGTATTCCTACTTGTGCGATGATAGAAATGAAACTTTTGCTTTAAATGCATTAAAATGGAGTTACCATATTCTGCTAATGTTTTCAACAAGACGGGAAATGGTATAGGAGCAATGACGATTGCGGATTTGGAAGCAGAATTGAAGAAAAGGGGCAAAAAATATCCGGAAAAATGCAAGAGTTGATTGAAAGGTACCAGTAAGGAATAAATGCAGCAACTCCTTCTTTTAGCGTTTTTGTTAAGAGTGAATTCTTAAAGTACAAATAGCATTTTGAAAACATTCCTAATATGGTAATTTTTCTTTTCTTTGCCGGTTATAGGCGTACATAAGGCACGACATTGGTATGACAGCAGTGCCTGGGGCTACATCCAGTACAACTGAACTTCATTTCCTTGTAGCGCACGAGTTTCAGGATCTTGTTTCGGACCATAAGACAAATACCGGTATAAAAATTTCAAATTTGGAAGTGATGAGTTATTTCCTGTTCAGGAAGTCTCAAATTGATGGTGCTCCAGTGTAAAATTATAGGTCACTGTGTGATTCAGGGTACCGTACCGCACACGGTGTTATGGCTGTTTTCCCACTTCTATATCATCTTGCTCTCTGAGTTATTTCCAAGGTACCTGTGCCACACCATGCAAATATCGAAGGTACAGCGTTCTCTTTAAGTCTTCGTCTTTCGCCTAAAATTATTGAAATAGGTCATATTAACTTTTCAGAATGTACTACCTTATTATAAAATTATTTCTTAATTAGTACTAATTGGCTTACTTACCAGTTTCAGTAATGACATAATCTTCAACTGTAAAATGTTTCGAGCAGACTTTGATATTAGGAGTCATATTTTTATTACGTAGGTCCTGCCTACGAATCGCATGCAACCACTTTTTACGGAAAGCATCTTGCTTAGGAAATTGATGGTATGAATACGGTCGATCTTGATTTTGGGGTATTGGGACACAGCAATAGTCAGGCATCACAATTTTCTTGTCGTCTTTGTTGTCGTAACGATATATTAAATCTTTAACTTCAGCATTCAACGAGGTAACTTCCATTAAAAACACATACAAACAAATGACGATCGACAAGCGCATACCGGGTACTACACGTTAGACATCTATCGGTAGTGTTTCAGTACATCCCTATAGAGGAAATACACTTCTCCAGGGGAGGGACTAGAACAAGGACCTCCCTGCTGATAGGCTTGGCCAATTGCAAGCACGCTACTGGCTGAAACTCACGGTGTGTTTCTCGACATGACTCTCAAGCCGGACCAAGCCACGTGTAGATGCAGTCACGTCGCCTCGCACGGCCCATTTGAATTCGCCCGCGAAGAGATTTGTTTGGCTAACTTCAGCAGCTGATAAAATTACAATGCCGCGAGATATCGACGTAATTTTTTCAAATTACTTATCAGTATGACCAACGCTGTAGCGCTCATATACTCCATTCACGTTGTTTCCGGACACTCTGTATAGGCCTATATGCCTTCATCTCAGGCACACTTAATTGCTTGGGGTCGATACTCTATGTGGATTATACCCAAAACACGGGATGGAATTTCGCACAAGTATCGCGTTTTTGACCCAATTGTCTCAAAGCACTTCCATGGAACAACACTATAATTTGTATTTACTTTCTCTCCTGGCCAAATATACAGCAGGCCTATATGCCTTTAACTCAGACACTCTCAATTGCTTGAGGTCGATACTCCATGAGGATTATGTCAATTTCTACGGCCGGATGCCCTTCCTGACACAATCCTACGCAGAGGGATTTATTCACCATTGCGTGTGTCTGTGGTAGTTGGTAGTGTGACACAATGAATACAAATGAAGAGGTGTGCATTAAGACAAAAACAAACATTCTCTCTCCAACCTCGTTATGTGCCGCATGCGACCAATCAATCTAGCCATCACCACTGATCTGCATTGAGGGCAGTCGCCCAACAGGCAGATCGCCTATCATTTGTTTACCAAGTCTTTTTTAGAATAATTTCAGAGAATTTGGACATTTATTGAGCTTCTTCGTTGGTAAAGTATTCCATCGCTAACTCCTCTTCCTGCAAACGAATATTTTCCCCAATATATCCTCTTGAATTCCAACTTCATGTTCATATTATGATCTTCCTACTGCCGGGCATAAGGCTAACCACTCTATCACACTTAGTGCCGAAGTTACGGGTTGTGGAAGCCTTTACCTTCCACTCCCCCAAGCCGGGATGAGTGGCTCAGACGGTTGAGGTGCTGGCGTTCTGACTCCAACTTGGCAGGTTCAATCCTGGCTCAGTCCGGTGGTATTTGAAGGTGCTCAAGGACGTCACTCTCGTGTCGGTAGATTTATTGGCAAGTAAGATAACTCCTGCGGAACAAAATTCCGGCACCTCGGCGTCTCCGAAAACCGTCAAAAGTAGTTAGTGGGATGTAAAAACAATAACATTATTCTACTTTAGAAAGCACTAGCTAACTTATTCATCTACTAATGTCATTAATTTCATAATGATGTATAGTGCATGATTTGCGGTTATAGCTTTTTTTTGCTAGTGGCTTTACGTCACACCGACACAGATAAGTCTTATGGCGACGATAGGATAGGAAACACCGAGCTCGATAGCTGCAGTCGCTTAAGTGCGGCCAGTATTCAGTATTCGGGAGATAGTAGGTTCGAACCCCACTGTCGGCAGCCCTGAAAATGGTTTTCCGTGGTTTCCCATTTCCACACCAGGCAAATGCAAAGGCAAATGCGGTCACGGCCGCTTCCTTCCCACTCCTAGCCATTTCCTGTCCCATTGTCGCCATAAGACCTATCTGTGTCGGTGCGACGTAAAGCCACTAACAAAAAAAAGGATAGGAAAGGCCTAGGAGTTGGAAGGAAGAGGCCGTTGCCTTAATTAAGGTACAGCTCCAGCATTTGCCTGGTGTGAAAATGGGAAACCACGGAAAACCCTCTGCAGGGCTGCCGACAGTGGCATTCGAACCCACTATCTCCCGGATACAAGGTCACAGTCGCGCGCCCCTAACCGCACGGCCAACTCACCGGGTGCAGTTATAGTAGTTCACGTTTTGAACAAAACAAAGAACAATTTCATTTCCTATCCGGTAAGCAATGCTGTAACATTTTGGCCTATTTTCTTAATGTTTCTGGTTCTGATTTAGCCTACCTTATCTTGGATGATGACTTAGCTTATTAAATGAAAACTGGGTTGTCAATACGGGTCGCATCAGGCACGGTAATAGATTATGCGGTTGTTAGTGGCACAGGTCGCACGCGGCACGGTGGCATCTAGCACGACATCTCCAGCCTAGAGGTAGTCTATCAATCAGACGCGGCTCATTTCTAAGACCCGGCCAAAATTCGAACCTGGGACGTTCTGAAAAAGAAAGGTGCAAAGGTGACTATGCAGCTAGGGAACCAGGTAACAACACCATTAATATAATAAACCTGAAAGCAGGGAGAGAACAATTACTTACGCCTTGGTCCATCGGGATGTTCTTGACAACGATTAACAGGAGACTACCGAACCGAATGATACCTTGACGGAAAAGTGTGATATTTAATGACGATCAGCAGGTTTTCCTCTATTTGCAGCTCCCCTCCACGCCGCAAGCGAGTAACACATCCAGGACCATTACAGGCCTACGTAACGGTAAGAACTGATCATCTAACCTCTAAAGCCGTGCGCGTACCATCAGAAGATTCGTGAGCGTGAGTTGAGTGGATTTTTATAGACCACAGCTTCGTACAGTGGCCACCTTGAAAAAGGTAGGGTAGGTGGTGTATCTATATTTCAAGCTTTGAGGCTTCTTCTGCAATCCAATTCTCAAGGAATTACCAACGCACATACTGCAATGTATACTGGGATGATCCAAGTAGACAAATGAGAGCCAGGGTGGTTGGTTCAGATTGTAGAGGCCCTGGCTTTCTCAGTCTTACTTGGCAGGTCCGATCCCGACTCAGTCAGATGGTATTTGAAGGTAATCAAATAGGACAACCTTGTGCACGTATCGGAACTCCTGTGGGACAAACATCCGGCTCAATGGCGACTCTGAAAACCAAAAATGTCGTTAGTGAGTCGTAAAACCGTTCTTCTTCTACTACTAACGCTTTTCACACATCCATGTGGGGACACTGATGCGAACTCCCTCCCTTGGAGGAGTGGTTAATGTTATTAGCTTTACGTCTCACAAACTACTTTTACGGTTTTCGGAGACACCGAGGTGCCGGAATTTAGTCCCGAAGGAGTTCTTTTACGATCTAGTAAATCTACCACGTATGGACTTGGCCCTGTTCTTCGGCCGGATACCCTTCCTTACGCCATCCTTATGTAGAGCGATGTATTCATTATTGAGTGTTTCTGCGGTGGTTGCTAGTGTGATGTGTTTGTGTATATGAAGAGTAGAGTGTTGGGACAATCACAATGACCCAGACCCCGAATCAGAAGAATTAACCAAACGCGATTTAAATACCTGACCCGACCAGGAATCGAACCCGGGACCCTCTGAGCCGAAGGCCTCGACGTTGACCATTCAGAAACGAGTAGTAATTGCTATTCCCGGATTCTCAGTACAGTGAACTCAGGCAGGGAGTTCTCTTTCCCAGCCTGTCAGTCACTGCAAAGACAGTGAACAAAACACAGTGCAGGTGGGTTATTGTGCCTACTGAGTAAAACTAGTCAACACTTCTTAGAGATACATGTATCGTCATAATCGTGGATAAGTAGCTGATTCACAGTGATAAAAGGCGATCTTACGGAAGCGATTCGTTGAGTGTCCATTATCCATCACGTCCAGTAAAATCAAACCATTCTACATGGCCCAACAGCCCCGAAAGGCCATGACCTACCAAGCGACTGTTGCTCCGCCCGAAGACCTGCAAATTACGAGGAGTCGTGTGGTCAACACGACGAATCCTCTCGGCCGTTACTTTTTGCTTTCTAGACCGTCAGATAGCTCCTCAATTGTAATCACATAGGTTGAGTGGACCTTGAACCAGCCCACAGATCCAGGTAAAAATCCCTTCCCTGCCCGTTAAGAACCCGAGGCCTCCGGGTAAGAGGCAGGCAAGCTACCCCTACACCGCGGAGCCAGTACGTCCAGTAATACGACTTTCTTTTTTCTTCCACCTGACGTATTATGCTGAAACATTTGGATTTTTTTCTTGTAAAACCAACAAACAAAACACCCCTTCATGTAAAAAGAAAACATAAATCCCAATAATCAATCCTGCCTTTCCAGTAATCTGGCACGCCTCCGGTCACGAGAGGGCTGGATTACTGAGGTTGTAAAAGCAAAGCCATTTCCATGCAGGTCATGAAGGCCCTTGGAGGAGTGGTTAATGTTATTAGCTTTACGTCTCACAAACTACTTTTACGGTTTTCGGAGACACCGAGGTGCCGGAATTTAGTCCCGAAGGAGTTATTTTACAATCTAGTAAATCTACCAAATCTACCACGTATTTGAGCACCTTCAAATACCACTGGACTGAGCCAGGATCGAACCTGGCAAGTTGGGGTCAGAAGGCCAGCGCCTGAACCGTCTGAGCCACTCAGCCCGGCTTGGAGCACTACACGTAACCTCGACACTAGGTGTGATAGAGTGGTTAGCCTTATACCCGGCAGCCTTCACCCCAGAAATTAACCTGATATTCATGTTTGGTGTACCCTGGACCAAGTGAACTTTAGGGTCGTGCGCCGCTCTAGAAGTGAATATCTCGTTTCTTATACTTTCGACTTCCTGACAGGGAATCGAACCCAAGTCCTTTTGGGTGAATCAAGTACGCCTTTACTGCCTTGGTTATGCAGCCCCTATTAGTGAAATTGTCCTGTAAATAAATAAATAAATAAATAAATAAATAAATAAATAAATAAATAAATAAATATTGAATACTCAGCCCGAAGGGCAGTTGAACCCCCAACAGCTCCGCTATCAGCTGTCATAGATGGCCTTGGCGTGACTGAAAAACACCTACTAGGGAAATGAACGAGGTAGTTTCCCTTTGCTTTCCTCACTGACTCAGAAATTGCTTTTACATATCAGTCTGCCAGGCCCACTGAAATACACGTATAAACCGACCCTATGAGCGACATTTTCACACCATTCAAAAGAGGATCTGGTTGCATTACGTCAGTCACATTCGCAGGCCTACTGTCAAAGCTAAGGATGAGACAAGTCAATGAAAGTAACAAATTTGCTCTAGACCATACCAGAAGGCATAATGCACTGTCAACAGTATGTCTCGCCAGCAAAAGCAGAAAATAAATAAGAGGGACATTAAATTATTATATTATTATTATATTATTAGTATTATTTGATCACTTTTTCGTCCAGAGTTGGTTGTTCCCTCGTGCTCCGCAAGGGATCTCACCTCTACCGCCTCAAGGGCAGTGTGCTGGAGCGTGAGACTTTTGGTTGGGGGTACAAGTGGGAAGGAGGACCAGTAGCTCGCCCAGTCGGCCTTACCTACTGTACCGGGAGGTACACCTCAACGTCGCTCATTCAAAATAAGTGCCTTAATGAACTCCTCTATCGGCCAAAAGGCGAAACTGATATTATATGAAGTTTGAACTTGAATCAGAAGATGCCACCACTGAAATATTAAGTAATTGGGTCATTGTGAAGTTTCCTAAACTAATTGAATTTCTCCTTGTTTGTTTGTTTGTTTGTTTGTTTGTTTGCTATACATCAAGAAGTTTGGACATTTTTCCACAGATGTCACTACCAAAAACTCTGATCATGCACTCTGGTGCAAGGTGGAAGAACTTATAACTTAAAGAAGTTTCGTATTCCTAGGTTTCCCATAACTGAATCTATGTTCGTTTATTTTTGGGTTGGCAACACTTCCTTTTCTTTCCACCAGTTATGAATCTGTAATTAATTTTTAACCTATCACAGGCTTCTCGTTCGATTTTGAATGTAACTTTTGAACTTAACCAATAAAATTGAGAGGGTGTGTACGGATTCGCCCAGAATCTTCTCGAACCTTCCCTGCGGGTATATAAACTGCGGCGTTTCATGTTCCCTTGTCAATTGATCGCCATCCTTATAAGTGTGTGTGTTAAGGCAGGAGGCGAGGCGCCTCTTTCTTCGGCCAGCAGAACATCTACAAGGTAATGGCCACATAAATTCTATTTTTCTTGCTGTATCTGCTAATTAATTCGAGGGGAAGGTCCGAATCTTTAATTATGTAACAAAAGTTTTCTAAAATGTAAATCTTCTTTTGGTTAATGTAAAATTTCATAAAGTCTTTAACTGTAAATCGGGGATAGAGAGTGAGTTACCCTCTCGAGCTCCCCTTCATCTTGGTTTGAGGTGACTACGATTTAGTAACCTTTTCGGCCGAGAGCCCTGTAGGTTTTTAAGTTTTCACTATCTGGGAGCGCAGTGTATACCTCCATTTAGTTTGAGTTCGAGCTGTTTATTTAACCTGTTCTTTTTCGCAAAGGCCCAGTAGGTTGGGTACTAGATTCCCCTGTGTAAGATTATTCCCATTTGTAATTTGTGCCTTGTGAGGCTAGATTGTGATGTGATGTTGCCCTGAGTGGCCTGTAAGGAATCAAGGGCATGTAAGCTCTTTTCAAAGTTGTGTAATAGTGAAGGCTGCCTCTGGAAGGCTAGATTTTGTAATTTTGGGGAGCAAGAGCTCCGGAATTAGGAGTTTTCTGCCCTTATCTCAACAATACCACTTCAAATTGTAAATGTGTAACCTAGGGGCTTGAAGCCCAGAATTGTTAAGGTTCTGAATTTGGGATTTTCCACTTTTTGAAATTGTCATTGTACCTGTAACCTCATGTTGTTCGCTCAGTGAAAAGATTGTTAAGTTTGTGATTTAAAGAGAAATATAACCTGTGTTAAATTTTTCAAAATTCAATTTTTATATTGTAAATAGACCCACTCACACCAGCGCTTTATTTAACCTCTTTCTGCTCCACGGGTAACGCCGTAACACCTACTATGCTGAACAGGGGCCTTGTGGGGGTATGAGGATTGGAAGGATAGACAAGGAAGAGGGGATGAAGCGTTCATGGCCTTATGTTAGGTACCATCCCGGCATTTTCCTGGAGAAGAAGTGGGGAATCAAGGAAAACCACTTCGAGGATGGCTGAGGTGGGAATCAAACCCCCTCTACTCAGCTCACCTCCCGAGGCTGAGTGGACCCCGTTCCAGTCCTCGTACCACTTTTCAAATTTCGAGGCAGAGCCGGGAATGTAACCTGGGCCTCCGGGTGTGGCAGCTAATCACACTAACCACTACACCACAGAGGCGGGCGGACATTAAATAAAGGGTATCATCACATTAGTCCTACTTTCAGTTCCGAAGATGTTCATAGTTATTGATGGAAAGATCGTTTCATGATTTTTTAAAATGCTGTTCATGGCGTGGAATGGAACCTTACTGTTCCGTGAGAAGAGTTGCTCGGCTCTACCACAGTCTAGTCGGTCTAGTATGCTAGACTGTGGCTCTACTATGAGCAGTAACCCACCTCCCCTAAGAGGGCTTTACGTTTTTTAATTTGCTCCCTCGGAGGAAAGGCGGGTTGCTGGTCCTGACGTAAAATGTCTACGAGCGAGTTCTTCCCAGGTATTCAAGGTGACCTAGTGCAAGCAATACTTGAAGGAGGAAGAGAGAGGGGAGGGGACCCTGGTTTACCCCAGGGGCAATTGTCAATGAGCCGCGAACAGCTGGAAGTGTTTAGCGCCAGTGACTGACCAACCGCTTTTATCTCTGCTGGAGCATGTCGGAATGACTGCTTTCAATATAATGTTCAATCTGGTTGAAATATGATTTGCGAATGATAGGATAATTCCTATGGTTCACAGCTCATACATACTCGTCGGGTATATTACGTGGTAGTTAATAAATGATGGCTGTATCGAGAGGAGGAGTGGCCACGGCTCTACCGTGGCTCTACGCCTCTGCATTCGGGAGACGGGACAAGGCTGGACCTCACGGCTGGCCCCAACCATCGGCTGTCCTGAGAATGGTTTTCCGTGGTTTTCCATCCTCCTGCACTAAGGCGAATGCCACGACAGTTCCTAGTATAGGCCACGACCGCTAATCCTCTTACTTTCTCCGAGCATCGCTTCACCGTAACACATCTCCCGGCCTGAGAGACGGCGTTACCGTCTAAGAGGCCCGCCTCTCCCTTCAGGGGAGGAATGAAAACATTTTAGTAGTAGTAGCTGTATCTACCTGGTTAAAGTCCATTTCTTTAAACATGTAACAAAGAAAGCAAGGCTCTAGTTCTACGTGCCTATTGATGTGGACATAGCCACGGAATCTCCAGTTTTATGAGGAAACCCAGCCTCAGAGTCGTGACTTTCATTAAAAATATTAAAAATTGAATCGTTTTTGACACAGTCTCTTCCTTTCAACTCGCCGAAATACATCATCTTACATTGTACAGTATATTTAAGATTCTAAGGCCTTTCCCTTCGTTATGACTGAGATTTCTCTCATTTGTTTCCACGGACTGTTTAACGCAATAGGTTAGGCGTTGCCCTTCTATGCTCAGGCTTGTGAGATCGAATTCCGAATGTTTAAATACGAATGACACTTGTCGGTAGAACAGCCTTTCAAAGTAAACAGTTCAGCACTGCGGCGTCTCTTAAAATCTAGCATCTGAAGGTGTATTTATTATTATTATTATTATTATTATTATTATTATTATTATTATTATTATTATGCATTTGCTGGCAGGATGTAGTGTTTACAGTGCACTATATCTTCTGGTATGGGCTGGAATAAATTTGTTACTTTCATTGACCTGTCTCAGTCTCTTCCTTGGCTTTGACAATATGAAAGTGACCGAGGTATGAGCGATGCTAGTAATACCATTCGTTATGCAGCCAGTCCCTGTTATGAATGATGTGAAAATATCGCTCATAGGGTCGGTCGGTGCATGCATTTCAGTGGGCTTGGCAGACTGATATTAATAGCAACGGCTGGCTCAGTGAGGAAAGCAACGGGAAACTACCTCACTCCTCATTTCCCTAGTATGCCTCTTCAGTGACACCTAGGCTATCTATGACAGCTGTTGGTGGAGCTGTAGAGGATCAAACCAACCTTTGGGCTGAATACCCAACATACATACATACATACATACATACATACATACATACATACATACATACATACATACATACATACATACATACATACATACATACATACATATATTATTATTATTATTATTATTATTATTATTATTATTATTATTATTATTATTATTATTAACGAATGTCGTGGGTTTCCATGTAAAACACATTAATTCAGCTTTTGAAATTTTCACGCTGTCCTGCGTGATTCTTTCCGCTCTATTCATTGGCGATATCCATTAAATTGTATGAGTTCATTTTTGTTACTGAAGTTTCTAATTTGCATTTTCTTGCTAAGTCTCAAGAGAGGAATGTTAACTTTCAGGTGAAATACATTAGTACAATTTCAGCTATGCAGTGCTCTTCTAGATACTCAAACAAACCCACTGCAATTTTTTTAGATAAATATTTTTATTCTGAGAGCAGATATTAGCAATGAAAGCCTGTGTACATTCAAACCTTTATTTCCCAAAAGTAAAATATGTGAATGTCCGTTTTTTGGTGAAAACCAGGAAAAGCACACTTAAGATCGCATTGTACTGTACATACTGTATCTTTCCAAGGACGATTGCAGACGTTGAGTATACTGCAAGTGTATGGGTCCAGCGACATCCATATTATTTTCACAAACATGTTGTCTGATATCCATACATTCTCAAGCGTTCGCTTAGTCTGCATTCGTAACTAGCCACAAGCCATAATCTACATTCATTATAAACAATGGCTCTTTGTCCACCCTGACAATGAGCCTAGAGATCTAATCTACTTTTACAGTTACCCATGAGCCCTGAGCTACGTTTATCATGGGCTATGAGCCATGTTCTGAATTCACAAGAAATGAACCAGTTGGCACTCAACTGTGAGCCCTTGTCTTTAGTTCAGCAGTGTCATGCTGTCTTGATTTGATTCGATTGTTTAGTCTTCATTAACAGAGTGAGTGCTACTACTCCAATTACAGACGATAAAACAGGCCTAGAATAGAACCTGTGAGTTAATGAAAATCCACAGCCTGTTTCCATTCATTCAGCCGGGTCAGCAATGGAATCAATGAAGGCCCCATCTAGTGGCGAGGATAGGAATTGTGCCGGCTGCCGAACCCTGTCGCACTCATCTTGGCCTATGATTAATGACTGACAGATGAAACGATGTGACACTGTAAAGTTTGCCGGAATGAATGATGACAGGGAAAACTGGAATACCTGGAGAAAAACCCGCCCCGCCTCCAATTTGTCCATCACACATCTCACATATAGTGACCGGGATTTGAATCACGTAATCCAGCGGTGAGAGGCGGGCGCGCTGCTGCCTGAGCCACGGAGGCTCTTCTGTGTGTTAATAATAATAATAATAATAATAATAATAATAATAATAATAATAATAATAATAATAATAATAATAATAATAATAATAACACAGAACTATACAGAGTGTTTCTCTATCCCATGGCAAAAAGCAAGGATGTGATAAGGAAGATAACAAATCCAAGATGTATAATCCAATTCAATATAATTTTTGTACTACAGCTGTAAGCTGTTAGGACACCTGCATCTGACGACGCTAGAGCAACTGTCAGTCCTTGCTAAGGCCACATTCGCAATGAAAATTAAATGAAAACATGAAACTAGATGCTGTATAGTATAATGGGACCGTTCACCCTGGATTACGTACTGGTAAACAAAACAAAAATAAAATAAAAATAAACGTTAACGTAGAATTTTTCTAAGTCCAAGCTTCCACGCTTAAGTTTATGTGGAACTTAAGAAATCAGCCACTCAGAACGCACTGCTGTTCAATATTCGCAGTTGCACAACGGAGTCGCTGGATGGAAGGCCGGTTGCCATTTATGAAACTCAAACCTTCCTTGTATTACAAGGAAAACAGATCATATAAATATACAGTGTTGAAAGTTAACTTATAGGCACCAATTTCATGTGAATTCGCTTGTGAAGGCAAATAAAAATCAGAGTTGTTTATGTTAATGTACATACTTGAACTATTTCGGTACATGGCCAGAAGCAGTCACTTTAAATCAGTTACCGGTAGTCGAGAACGTATATGTCCATTTACTGGTGTGACCGGAAATAACGGTCAACAATAGAAAGGTAGGAAGGGAATCCATGTTTTGATCCTTACTGTAGTTACGTTTTATTTGAGAATGAGAACGTGATAATATCTAACAATCAAATACACTGACTGACAGAGCAAATGCAACACCAAGAAGGAGTGGTCAGAACTTTATGCCAATTGCAGGGTAGACTGACGTCACTGAGGTATGCTCATGATGTGAAATGCGCCGCTGTGCTGCGCACGTAGCGAACGATAAATGGGACACGGCGTTGGCGAATGGCCCACTTCGTACCGTGATTTCTCAGCCGACACTCATTGTAGAACGTGTTGTCGTGTGCCACAGGGCACGTGTATAGCTAAGAATGCCAGGCCGCCGTCAACGGAGGCATTTCCAGCAGACAGACGACTTTACGAGGGGTATGGTGATCGGGCTGAGAAGGGCAGGTTGGTCGCTTCGTCAAATCGCAGCCGATACCCATAGGGATGTGTCCACGGTGCAGCGCCTGTGGCGAAGATGGTTGGCGCAGGGACATGTGGCACGTGCGAGGGGTCCAGGCGCAGCCCGAGTGACGTCAGCACGCGAGGATCGGCGCATCCGCACGCCACGTCAACCGCCATTCTTCAGCATGTGCAAGACACCCTGGCTGTTCCAATATCGACCAGAACAATTTCCCGTCGATTGGTTGAAGGAGGCCTGCACTCCCGGCGTCCGCTCAGAAGACTACCATTGACTCCACAGCATAGACGTGCACGCCTGACATGGTGCCGGGCTAGAGCGACTTGGATGAGGGAATGGCGGAACGTCGTGTTCTCCGATGAGTCACGCTTCTGTTCTGTCAGTGATAGTCACCGCAGACGAGTGTGGCGTCGGCGTGGAGAAAGGTCAAATCCGGCAGTAACTGTGGAGCGCCCTACCGCTAGACAATGCGGCATCATGGTTTGGGGCGCTATTGCGTATGATTCCACGTCACCTCTAGTGCGTATTCAAGGCACGTTAAATGCCCACCGCTACGTGCAGCATGTGCTGCGGCCGGTGGCACTCCCGTACCTTCAGGGGCTGCCCAATGCTCTGTTTCAGCAGGATAATGCCCGCCCACACACTGCTCGTATCTCCCAACAGGCTCTACGAGGTGTACAGATGCTTCCGTGGCCAGCGTACTCTCCGGATCTCTCACCAATCGAACACGTGTGGGATCTCATTGGACGCCGTTTGCAAACTCTGCCCCAGCCTCGTACGGACGACCAACTGTGGCAAATGGTTGACAGAGAATGGAGAACCATCCCTCAGGACACCATCCGCACTCTTATTGACTCTGTACCTCGACGTGTTTCTGCGTGCATCGCCGCTCGCGGTGGTCCTACATCCTACTGAGTCGATGCCGTGCGCATTGTGTAACCTGCATATCGGTTTGAAATAAACATCAATTATTCTTCCGTGCCGACTCTGTTTTTTCCCCAACTTTCATCCCTTTCGAACCACTACTTCTTGGTGTTGCATTTGCTCTGTCAGTCAGTGTATTATAACACAACTTGTTTAAAAATAGCGGCTTCTATAGCTGTCTGTTCCGAGAAGTAGTGTAGCATAAGTATTCGTCCACTTGTACTTCACATGCACTTGATTCAAAAAACAAATAAATTTTCAATATCCAGTCGAATTTCCTTTGACAGCATTGACAGCTTGAAGCCTCTTCGGCACGGACTGGACTAGTTTTGCCGTGATTTTCAGATCTATATTCTGCCACTCTTCAAGATATGTTGACTTCCATCTTTCCTTACCTTTTCCTCTTTTGCTGCAGTCTTTGTTTTAGTTTCGCCCATAAATGCTCTATGGTGCGTATTGGGCCATTATCTTCTTGGAAGTAATAGACACCAGCAGTCCCTGATTTTCCAAAACTGGGGTTCAGATGCTGCTTTGAAATGTCCAAAAACACCATCACATCCATTGTTGCAGGTATTTTATAGAAGTTCCTTACACCAGCCTCCGATATACACCCCCGTATCATGATGACCCTATGTTTAACTGCAGGCTGAAGGTTTTGACTGCGGAGTTCCTCGTTCTTCTTTGTCCACACACGACTTTGCCGACGTATCAAACAAGCTGAATTGACATTGATCCGTAAATAACACTCGTTTCCAGAATCTAAATGGCTTGTTAAATATTGTTTTGCAAACTCCAACCTCTTCTGTCTATCTTTCTTATCCAGGGTTCCTTTTTTGTAATAGGGCCTTTCATACAAGCTCTGTGGAACACTCGTAGTACAGTATCGGTGCTGATGTTCGTTCCGCTTCAAGATTTTACATCTGCTCACAGTACAGGACTAGAAACATGCGGACTTTGAGCCATAGTGCGTAGTCTCTGTCTCTCTTCACGTTGCGTTAGCTTCCCAGGGCATCCTGTCTTTGGTTTAATTTACCACAGCCGAAGTGGTTGTGAACCTGTGACTAATAACCTTCTACTGCTGATCGTGGTATTCCTGTCATCTCAGCAATTCTATCGTTGCGAATGGCCTTCTTTATGAAGCTCAACAATTCGCTCGCGTCCAAAGAGTATTTTCCCTAGTCTTACCCATTCTATCTCTAAACATGATATTTACGTATTGTGCCATCAACACGTACTGCTCGCAAGAACCCTCACTCACGTATACCTTCATGTTATGGCGTTAGACGTCCTGGAGAACACAGCGGACGAATACTTTTGCGTTACCCTTTATTACGCTACGTTCGTACATTAATGGATTATGAAGGGAAAGGGAGGTAACTCAATATATTCCTTTATATATTCCATTATATCCTGTCTTAATGTTGCTTTACTAGATATTATCTTCGGTGCTTCGTGAAGGCATTTGGATGCCCTATTACCAAGGAGTTTATCACATCCGACAAAAGAGTAGCGTTACAAAAATGTTGCAAAGTTTGGGCTGGGAAAAACTGAGATAAAGAAGACGAGATGCTCGACTAAGTGGTATGTTCCGAGCTGTCGGCGGAGAGATGGCGTGGTATGACATTAGTAGACGAATACGTTTGTGTGGCGTCTTTAAAAGTAGGAAAGATCACAATATGAAGATCAAGTTGGAATTCAAGAGGACAAATTGGGGCAAATATTCATTTATAGGAAGAGGAGTTAGGGACTGGAATAACTTACCAAGGGAGATGTTCAATAAATTTCCATTTTCTTGGAAATCATTTAAGAAAAGGCTAGGAAAACAACAGATAGAGAATCTGCCACCTGGGCGACTGCCCTAAATGCAGATCAGTATTGATTGATTGATTGATTGATTGATTGATTGATTGATTGATTGATTGATTGATTGATTGATTGATTGATTGATATCTGTTGCAGCTATCGAGTGTAGACCTTCACTCGTTCCCTTTTCTCATTGGCTAACAGCTGCGTTTGCATTGCTCATTTTGATCCCATTAATTTTATGGGTTTAATTTTTGTTACTATGTTAACGGTTAACTTTTATTGCGAATGGGGCCTAGCATTCATAACATGCACAGTAGTTATGCGCAATACTCTCGCTCGAGACTCTTGAGACTGACGTCACAGGTTTCGAGACCGATTCTCCTGTGCCACGATCTGTGCGACGTTCCAGTAACTACGAGTGTAAGCTTGATAGTATATCATAAGCAGTCATTGCGTGAAGTAATGTTCTGACATGGAAACGTGTGTGCCAATAAATGTTGTCAAACGCCTGCAAAAGTCGTGCATGTTCAACTATGAACACCTTAATACCATTAACGAAAGTGAAAACAGAATGTCCATTTCTTAAACGGTTCTCAGGTTATTTGAGGTGGACTTCTTCGCTGAATAACCCTGTATAATTTGTTAATGACTGTAGATGGGATGTGCACATACCTGGATACTTCGCAGTTGTCGACAGGGTAGCTTCTTGTACCGAGCAGGTTGGGCGTGCGGTTAGGGGCGCGCAGCTGTGAGTTTGCAACCGGGAGATAGTGGGTTCGCAATGTCGACAGCCCTGAAGATGGTTTTCCGTGGTTTCCCACTTTCACATCAGGTAAATGCTGGGGCTATATCTTAATTAAGGCCACGGCCGCTTCCTTCCCATTCTTAGGCCTTTCCTATCCCATCGTCGCCATAAACCTATCTGTATCGGTGTGACGTAAAGCAAATTTAAAAAAATAGAAATAGTAGCGTCATATGATGCAGGCTGGACCGGAGGTGTTCCCTGTGACGATTCCCCTTCTGAGATGTTATGTGTTTTCAAGTGCCGAATCATACCAGAAGTATTTCTGCTCACGTATTTCAGTTCTTTGGAACAAACAACACAGTGGGCTGTGCTATGTGGCGTCTCTTCAAAATAATCCCAAGTCCACAACTTACGTTGCTTTTCGGACATCGTCTGAAATGTATCGCGTACAATTAGATCAGTTACACATTGCACAGTCGTATGCCGAAGTACTTGATTTTGACGCGAATATTCTATAATATTGTAAGGAATTATTTTCTTCGTCGCCATTATGTTCAAATGGATATTGAATGTGGGGTCTGATAAATTTAGTGATAATGATGTACGGCGTAAAGTAGCCGACAGTTTCTGTACTGAACCTACTCATTCATGTACTTACCGCTACATACAGTGCCATAATGCGTATCCTTTATAATTATGTTAAACTGCGTCAAAATAGACCTCGCTAGAAATGAAAGAAATGAACGCTCTAGTCGCTTGTTGACACGAAATGGAGAAGGTCCGTGGTTGGCTATTCGCATACTCGTCACAAACAACATTCAGCTCTGTCTACCTCTAGGCCTACGTCACGCTGCTCGCTACACAATACGGGGACAACGCTCTCGAGATCTCCCGAAATTTCTCGCGAGAAACAGTGCCTGCGTTAGTCTCGAGACCCCGTCTCAGACTGCCTGTCACTAATGCACAGTTTAAGCGCAAGTGTGAACAGTTGGTGTGTAGGAGACATTTTCGTGCTGAAATTTTCGGGCAGACTGCTGATGAGTGTGCCTCGTGTAACAGGGTCTATTCTGGGCCAGGCGAGAAATAAGATTGAGTAGTGTTGTGCACAGTGCGTCGAACACATGGGAGTAGTGGACAAAAATCAAAATTAAGCTTTCATCACGTGCTTATTGTCTCTTAAGGCGCTTACTCACCACTTAGACCGAAGCAAACATATTTGTCGTTGTTAAACATTACAACTATAAATATTCAGAAAATACTGTACTATCTTTCCCGATAGTCCAGTAACGTAAAACAAATTGTGTTACAAATTAAAACTTTTAACATAACTTGTAAATATAAACACAAACCAAACATAAGTACATAAAATTCCAAACCGAAACCAAACCCCATGGCGCAATAGCCCCGAAGGGCCATGGCCTACCAAGCGACTGCTGCTCAGCCCGAAGGCCTGCAGATTACGGGGTGCCGTGTGGTCAGCACGACGGATCCTCTCGGCCGTTATTCTTAGCTTTCTAGACCGGGGCTGCCATCTCACCATCGGATAGCTCCTCAACTGTAATCACGTAACCTGAGTGGACCTCGAACCAACCCTCAGATGCAGGTAAAAATCCCTGACCTGGGCGGGAATCGAACCCTGAGCCTCCGGGTAACAGGCAAGCACGCTACTCCTACACCGCGGGGCCGGCACATAAGTACAAAACACCAATAAAATAGTGAAAATCAATATAAATGTACTTCAACATTTCTAGATTTTTCTCAGGTCGGTCATCACCATCACAGTCTAAGAAATAATCGTTTACCATAGAAGTATGGAGCTTGCGAGCGTCATTTCTAATGCAGCTTTCCAGATCCGTATCACTCGTCCATTTTTTAAGTAAATATACTCTCTGAGGATACAATAGGGTCAGATACAATAAGCATGTCCGTCATCGGGTGTAAACTAGTATTGGATCGATAATTTTTCCGTATATGACTGAGCCTAGTGTGGCCGAAGACTTTGTGGAGGGCTTCTAAAACTTATCCGAAAATTTCCTACCGGTAACTCAAGAGACTATATTAATAAATAACAAACGTATGGCCTCAGCTACCGTGTGCAGACATCTCAATTTGACGCCGTCTGTCTGTCTGCTCGTCAATTTCAACGTTCTGTTTTACTCCAGGCCTACTAGATGTCAAGCCGAGAAAACCGACTTGGGCGTCTATGGCTGAGGTTTAATGAATTTTGTCGGGTGAACACCAAAAAAATGTGTCACCAGATCTTTTACATGCCGACATCGTACAACATGGAGTGTCGAATGGATTGTTTACCGCCCTTCAAAAATCTGACTACGTCTGCCGGGTGTGAACCCGCTATCTTGTGATCCGGAGGCCGACACTCCACCACTGATCCACATAGGCAGCTATGTAACTATAGTATATCTACTTCACGGACTAGCAACTTGTGTAAATTGCTTGGCATGCAATACCACTTTATCGCGTGTTTACTCTTTGGTATTACAAACAAGAACTTTAAATTTGTCCATATCAATGGTTCTGCCACCAGTAACTAACCGTAAAATCTACATACGTCCGCCTCTGTGGTGTAGTGGTTAGCGTAATTAGCTGCCACCCCCGGAGGCCCGGGTTCGATTCCCGGCTCTGCCACGAAATTTGAAACGTGGTACGAGGGCTGGAACGGGGTCCACTCAGCCTCGGGAGGTCAACTGAGTAGAGGTGGGATCGATTCCTACCTCAGCCATCCTGGAAGTGGTTTTCCGTGGTTTCCCACTTCTCCTCCAGGCGAATGCCGGGATGGTACCTAACTTAAGGCCAAGGCCGCTTCCTTCCCTCTTCCTTGCCTATCCCTTCCAATCTTCCCATTCCTCCACAAGGCCCCTGTTCAGCATAGCAGGTGAGGCCGCCTGGGCGAGGTACTGGTCATACTCCCCAGTTGTATCCCCCGACCAAGAGTCTGAAGCTCCAGGACACTGCCCTTGAGGCGGTAGAGGTGGGATCACTCGCTGAGTCCGAGGGAAAAACCGAACCTGGAGGGTAAACAGATGATGATGATGAAAATTCACATACGTTTCTGATAAGGGTTTTCTCCAATGACTATTATTTCAGAGGCCTTCATAAGATCAACAAATAACATTTTGACCGTATTACCATCGTTGGAGAATCAATTGCCTTATTCAGGTTTATCAACGACCAGGCCCGTTTTCTCTTTAAACTCAAGTTTGGATTATCTTCTTAGTTTCTCAAAACTTACTTTCTTAAAATCTTTTTCTGGACACCTAACCTGCCAGTATTTTAAGGATAGACGATACGCAAATTGTCATAAACATTCGAAAGTTCTTATCGTGGTGTGAATGGTGATATACATTACGAAATGAAAAGAGGTCTTCGTTTGCAGGCTTATACAAAGGTTTAGTTGTATTAATTTCTGTTTGTTTCGCACAACAAATGAAGCACTTAGAATGTTACACGCGCTGTCATTTACCACAGTTATACGCAAATCGAAGGCTACATCTTCTAATGTACGGTCACCAAGGGATAGAGTTCACAACATTTACTATATGAATTTTCAGATTCTTCTCGTAAAACCAACTCGGGCTTTTCTTTAGAGGAAGCGAATCTAATAAGTCTACAGTATGATGATGATCCTGGATGATCGTTACACCACAGAATTATTCCAGATATTACATCAGTCAAGGAGTAGAGTCGAGGGCAATAAAGAAACATGTATTCATCCGTTTATTTGACTGCAGGATCATTATATTTATGTTTGCAAATACTGTGACCTCCACTGCCACCATGCCCCCACTTATAGATCAATTTCACTGTCACATTCGCTTCTGAATTGAAAATACTTTCAACACTATTATACAAAAGTCCTTGTAGTTCTACCTGTACAAATGTTTCTGTGACTGAAATAGGTTGGAGAAACAGTTCTTTTTTTGCTTGTACACTGTATGTGCTAGGAAAACAGTTTTCATGAATGTTGTTGACGCCCGACTTCAAGGAGTTGCACTGCATTTCGAAAAGATCAAGATCGACAAATATGGATAAGGCTTGCATAACTGATAGATGTTTGGACTATTCGTTACTTGTTGATGTGTTTTCTTTAGATGCTGCCCGTTTTGCAGCAAAGGAGAGCTTCTTTGCAGAGTTAGTCGCTCTAAGCGGTTCTACGCGCCTTTTCTTTGTGTTTAGGGAACATACCTCGAACTGTTTAACAGGCCTACCGCGAGCAGAGCAAGCTCCATCGGTGTTCACTTTACTTCGGAAGCGTACACGCACGAGCTAGCCACTTTTCATTCTTATCTAGAAAAACCATCCGCAATTTTTTGTTCAAGTCATGTCCAGTAATGCATTGAATTGATCTAAATCGATGTACACATCTTCTGTGCAGTCTTCAAGATTGTGAAAACCACAAGTAGCCTTCATTCAAACTTTCCGCCTTCTTCCGACTAGGGTCCGTGGTTGTAATCCATATTTTCAAAATATCTTTGCCTTTCACGGTGCAAGTCATGAAAAATTAGCAATGAAAGACAAACTTGCGGACAAATGCCCACAAATTATTGATGAACCCAAAGTGAAATGTTAAAGGAAGATATTCCTACAGAGATCTTGAAGCATGTTTTGGCTTTTTTTAAATATATTCCAGATATTCCAGAGGAAATATGTTTACCAAACGTTCTGCGCAAAAGAAAGCACTTACCTTGACTAAAACTGACCGCTAGTAACACGATGCTTGACTCTACAACATGTGAACATTAGACAAGTTGACTGGCAAGTAAGCTATGGAGGTAACGACTCGAGTCGGTACAACAGAGTCGCTTTGAGCGTTCACTCTGTTAACTGAGGGAGTTTAATATGTTTGCGGCTAGCGGTTTCTTTCTTAGCAATTACTTGTCATTCATTTCATTCGACGACGCACTGTGTGGCGGTAGCTTCCGCAGTAGTCATCGTTGAGTAGACCTGTTTCGCTTGCTAGAGGCGCGCTCTTCTCCAGCTTTGATCAACTGTAATTAACAAACAGTAATAATATACTGGACCATACTTCTTGGCTTATACCCTCCTTATCATCGCTTCAGTCACCTGCCTGCGATTTGTCATAAGGAGAGAGTCGTCCTATATATACAGCTGAAATGACTGCCAGCCATCCACAAGATGTCTATAGATTTCACTAGCTTACGAATGGAAAACATACACCATGCCGGTAATTTAATTTAGTGATCTTAGGGCCTCCATAAACAATGAATTTCTGTGTTTCGGTTCGGGTAAGTGAAAGGTGACAGTTTGTCTGGAGTTACAGAAAGTAATATGTACTGGTAGTGACTGGAGTGTCCGCCTCTCTGGTGTAGTGGTTAGTGTGATTAGCTGCCACCCCCGGAGTCCCGGGTTCGATACCCGGCTCTGCCACGAAATTTGAAAAGTGGTACGAGGGCTGGAACGGGGTCCACTCAGCCTCGGGAGGTCAACTGAGTAGAGGTGGGTTCGATTTCCTCCTTCCAATCTTCCCATCCCCCACAAGGCCCCTGCTCAGCATAGAGGTGAGGCCGCCTGGGCTAGGTACTAGTCATCCTCCCCTGCTGTATCCCCCGACCCAGAGTCTGAAGCTCCAGGGCACTGCCCTTGAGGCGGTAGAGGTGGGATCCCTCGCTGGGTCCGAGGGAAAAACCATCCCTGGAGGGTAAACAGATTAAGAAGAAGAAGAAGAAGTGACTGGAGTAAATTAGGGCAATCTAGCAAATTACCTACACATTTTATTTCGAAACGTGCATTCACAAACTGCGCAAAGTTCTTAGTAGCTCAGTATTCATCTTTGTGCAATGCATATCATAATGACGGTTGCCGGCTTGGTAGATAAACACATCACACTAATCCATTTTTCGAACGTGATCTGCACCTCTAAGGCATTAATTAAGTGTTGCCGTAAGAGAGTCCATATCCCACAGCGAGTGAGTTGGCTGTGTGGTTAGGGTCGCGTAGCTGTGAGGTTGCATTCGGGAGATGGTGAGTTTGACTCCCACCGTCCGCAGCCCTGATGGTGTTTTCCGTGGTTTCCCGATTTCATACCAGGCTGTACCTTAATTAAGTCCACGGTCACTTCCTTTCCAATCCTAGGCCTTTCTCATCCATACAGCGCCGAAAACCTCAAATGTGTTAGTGCGACGTTAAACCACTAGAAAAAAATCTACATCTCACAACAGTATTCTTGATTCGACCAAACGAATGAGAAATATATAGTTTTCATTGAGCGAAAATCGCAATCTATATTCGCAATGTATGGTGACCCGTTGACCGTAAACTATACTAGCTCCAGCCACTTACTGTAATCAATCACATTAGTATGTTACTCTAATCCCGTTCGGAAAGTAGGACACATTACTGACGTCAAGAGAAACGACACTTGTTTTCACAGATCCGCATATCTCCAAGACTCAGATGAAAACTTTTCTAGGTCATTATTGAATTTGTGATGGGTTTCTTGCATGCTCTGAGGGTCGTTATCACTATCTGAGGAAATGCAGCGTAGAAAGTGTTTCAGAAAGTCTCAGGCATGCCTCTTTTGCGGAACGTAATCTGGTAGAACAGATAATCCAGTGGTGAATCGAACCAAAAATGGACACGTTGCACTTAAACAGTGGTTTAGATATTTAAACCTCTGAGATTGACTTCACGAGTCTCAAAACAGAAACCAATGTCGTCAGATTTTTTAGTCCGTTTGCACAGACTTCTCTCTCTTGTTCCCTAATAAACCTGTTTCTCGCATTTTAAGTAATCGTAGGATTTTAAAAGATGCAGGTATAGTAAAACCAGCAAGCTGTAGTTCTACGTGATTGTTGATATCGCGATAATGGTCGTAGAAAGTCCAGTTTTACGAAAAATCAGACATATATGGTCATTACTTCCATAAATCCCACATCTATTCACCGGAATTCGAACCGCAGCCGCCCTGGTGGGAATTCAATGTCGATATCCCTCGTCTATCATGCTTCATACTGACACCATGAAATTACTTATGAAACCTTCTGTATGACTTCGTCTACTTCTTATTGCGCAAATATCCTCCCTGAAACTTCCCTACTCCAGTGCATCCCAAATTCTTGACATTTCCCCCCACATAATTTATTTAACGTGTTAATCAATCTAGTAGCACAAACTGGCGTATTTTGAGTACCTTCACATAACACAGGAACTATGAGCTGAGATAGATCCCAGAAATTTAGGCCTAGAAAACCAGCGCTCAACCGTCTGAGCCACTCAGTCCTGCATCTGAGGCTTAGCAGTGGACGTTTACTTTCGTTAATGCTGGAACACGAGAAAACCAGATGAAAGAAGATTTCGGTGCTACGAACACATCATCACACGGAGGTTAAGTCCACAATTACATTCAGGTGAGCTGCAAAGCAGGGCTGTCCAAAAGGAAAGGAGGCAAGAAGGACACGTATCGGGGGCCAGGGGTTTTACGGGGGCCCGGAAGTCTAATGGACTGATTATTTGTTGATAAAATATGCTGGCTAAGAGTTCTGGTGATGTTTTTGTTGCATGTTTTATGCCATATGTCCAGCGTATAGGTCCTCGCCCACGCTCCCTCTTTCCAGGCACGTTTCCCAAGATTATGTGCTCTTCAAGGCTTCCTTCTCCACGACGCATCATATGACCAAAGAATTGGAGAATCCTCTGTTTACATTTTGCCGGTAACCTGGTACTGATGTTCAGCTCCTTGAGGATGGATACTTTGGTTCAAAATGCTGTCCAAGGAATGCGAAGAATTCTTCTCCAGCACCACATCTCGAATGAGTTGATCTTATTCAAATCTGAAGCTCGTAAAGTCCACGTTTCAACACCATACAGGAAGATAGAGAATACCAACGTCTGTACTAGTCTCATCTTTAGCTTTACAGAAATGGAGCGATCCTTCCAATATGAGATAACTGAGACATGATGTTCTTGACCACTTTAGGAGAAAAGAAAGTGAGCTATCATCCATTTAGTTGACAGAACATAAACTAGCATCAGACTTTATAGATGATTTTGTGACTGTCAAAGTGAGAAAATTCAGGATGCCACCGATTTCGAATTTATAATACAGCATCAGTATGCCATTATATGTGAATCCACCCTTCAAAATCTACTATGGGACAGTGGAAACAATTCAGAATACTCAGACATAATTTGACTACTTGTTTTGAATAATTACATTTGATTTCTTAAAAAAAACAGATATCTGTACCTACTATTGTACAAAATGTACTTCGTACTTTGTGATGAAATTGAGAAAGAGAGTGGCCCAGCATCTTGATTTTCCAGGTGACCAGAATTTACGTGGGCGGCCCTGTGCATAGGCCGCATGCAGTCACTGCTACAATCTCTTGTGGCACGCCTTCCCCAATTTTATGCCAATCTTTCCATAAATCTATTCTTCAAGAGATACATAAGTGAGGGTAAAATAGACCACTAGCGCAGTCAGGGAAGGTTGTGAAACTCGAGATTAATACAATTCGCGAATGCACCAACTACTTACACGCATAATCACAACGTTACAATAAATCACTCTGCATTGGCATTCGTAATGTGCCCGCCTGCTGACACATGTGATTTCCATGGGAGTTAATGTGGGACGAAATTACTAGTCACTGCATGCATAAATAAGTAAGAACTGCACTCTCAGATCATTTCATGACTAGCCAAATGAATACCAAAGCCCAAAGCAGTGGCAGCAACAGCTACCCGATGTTGAAACCCGAAGGGCAAAAACACCACAGCTTCAAGTGTTCCAGCAGTATCTGTGCTTACAGAACAGGCTGCTGTAGTGAATATTCGCAAGAAGTTTGGGTGAGAATTCTATAACCCTGGTTCATATATGCTGTTAAGAACTTTGGCCTGCCAAAATGACTTCTGTCCAGCCAGATGGTCAGTAGGTATTGGGTGTGACGTGATCAGCGTAGCTTCCTCCAACGGGTCCGTTGCCTCTCGTACCAAATAACTCCTCAGTTGACCGAGAAAGTGTGTGTCCGGCTTGGGCCACGCAGCTATCAGCTTGCATTCGTGAGAAAGTGGGTTCGAGCCCTACTTTTGGCAGCCCTGAAGATGGTTTTCCATGGTTTCCCATTTTCACACCAAGCTCTACCATAATTAAGGTCACGGCCGCTTCTTTCCAACTCCTAGCCCCTTCCTATTCCATCGTCGCTGTAAAACCTATCTGTGTCAGTGCGACGTAAAGCACATTGTAAAAAGAAAAACTCCTCAGCTGGTCTCACTAGACTGATTGAACCCCGCTCCAGCCCTCAGTCCATAATTAAAATATCTGCGCTGACCAGGAATCGAACCTGGGGCCCATCAGGGCTATAGCATCACGGGGTTTGTTTCGCTTTTTTAGTCATTTTCTGTCTATGAAGTGAGGATGAAAAATTCTAAGGATTTCCACCCAAATATGTATTCTCTGGAATAATGTTAACAAATCGGAAGATCTTCCAAGACATTTTGGAGTGTCTGGAAATACTTTCCGACTTGCAAGCATCCTACTCGCAGAAACCACAGCTTTGCGCCTCAATTGCACACCTGAAGTAAATAAAAATACTGCGTAAATTTGCTTGACTCAGTGCATCATTATAGAATACTCCTTAACAAGTAATAGTTCAGGACGAAAGATAAAAGACTCACGAAGAGCTTATCGAAACCTGTTATAGCCAGCTACAACAAGGCATGTCTCATATTTCTAAGAAAGTGATGCGCTCGCTTCTTTCCACCGGATGTATTGGTTGGTGAATGGCAATATTATCGATGCTTACAGTATTCCTAGTTTATGGCTCGTGTTGCGCTGACTTCGTTCAAATCTACTCACAAAGTTTACAACTGCATCCGGCCACTAAACAGCAGACTAATCAGGGCAAAGAACACTCTTTCCTCTATTTGCTTCCCGAACACTTTCGATACTTGAAAGGTAACCTGATCAAATGAGTCTGCTGCACAATAACAAATTATTGTGATATGGATATATCTTAACATTCTGTAGCTCTAGGGTTACCGTATCGGTTCAGCCGTGCCCTACCAGGATTTTGAGATTGTTTTGGAGTTCCTGCATAAACACTAATAAAACGTGAAAGTATCCCGGTGTCCGTTAAGTATAGACTACTACATCTGATGGTACCACTTGAAACAAGGCAATCATTCAGGATTGGCAGCGGTAATCGATTTTAGCGTTTGTTTTGAGAACGTCGATATTAACAGTGTTCATCTGATCAACTCTTTGTAAAAAACAGAGTCGGAAACTGTAGAAAATTGTATATTGGACTTGAGAGAGAACGGGAGAGAGAGAGAGAGAGTTTTATTGTTACAGATGGCAATATACTCTTTTATTAAATAATCGCCCTAAAATAATTTGTATGGGAACAGATAGGATCAGAAAGCAGCGCAACATTTTCAGAAAATCTATTTCAGGAATATAAAGTAATTTAATGAACGATCATTCTAGAAGACGCATTTATGGATTTTTTACAAATTGTAATTTTTCTTTGAGAACCCGGTCCATAACACATCAGTAGAAAGGTTCTTTTTGGGTTGGGGTCTATCTGAAATTAGCGTGGACAAAACCCGACACCGTAACCAGATAACCAGAGCTCGTCATATGAATAGAAGAATGACGCCATTTTGGTGGACGGAAATACATGTTTTCTGGAAGACGTTACAGCTATAAACATGAAAAATGAAATGGCATGGGTTTTAGTGCCGGGAGTGTACGAAGACAAGTTCGGCTCGCCAGATACAGGTCTTTTGATTTGACGCCCGTAGACGACCTACGCGTCGTGATGAGGATGAAATGATGAAGACGACCCATGCACCCAGCCGACCCTGCCGGGAATCGAACCCGAGACCCCTGTGACCAAAGGCCAGCACGCTAACCATTTAGCCATGGACCCGGACAACTATAAACATACCCATTCTTCTATGCTTCTCCGTGTAGCGGAGGAAATTACGAAAATTTTCCCAATTCAGTAACATAACATCTAGGAAGGAATTTCTTCGGAAGGTTCAAGGAAGTGAAAAATATTTTCTCGAAAAGTAAATTATGTTAAAATGAAGAATGTTTATCATTTTTGTTAGTCTTCTTTTTCTTCCGCTTTTTCCCACACCTGTGGGGTCGCGGGTGCGGACTGCGTCGCACATATAGATTTGGCCCTGTTTTACGGCCGGATGCCCTTGCTGACGCCAACCCTGTATGGAGTGTTTTTGTGGGGGTTGGTAGTGTAGTGTGTTGTCTGAATATGAATAGGACAGTGTTGGGACAAACACAAACACCCAGTCCCCGGGCCAGAAGAATTAATCAGAGGCGATTAAAATCCTCAACCTGGCCGGGAATCGAACCCGAGACCCTCTGAACCGAAGGTCTCAACGCTGACCATTCAGCCTTTATCATTTATGTTAGTATAAAGGATATATGGAATAAGCCACCCTCATACTATTTTTAACTTTGGAGTATGTTAGCCCTACGTAGGTCGAGGCGCGTAAGCGTCGCTCACATTTTATTTGTATTATTTTTAAAACGATATTAAACTGAGCTGAACGCGTAGTCAGCCGGCCCCGTGGTGTAGGGATAGCGTGCCTGCCTCTCACCCGGAGGCCCCGGGTTCGATTCCCGGCCAAGTCAGGGAATTTTACCTGTACCTGAGGGCTGGTTCGAGGTCCACTCAGCCTACGTGATTAGAATTGAGGAGCTATCTGACGGTGAGATAGCGGCCCTGGTCCCGAAAGCCAAGAATAACGGCCGAGAGGATTCGTCGTGCTGACCACACGACACCTCGTAATCTGCAGGCCTTCGGGCTGAGCAGCGGTCGCTTGGTAGGCCAAGGCCCTTCAAGGGCTGTAGTGCCATGGGGTTTGGTTTGTTTTTGAATGTGTAGTCATGATATAGCTACTTGTTGGGATTTCAGAAGTGGTTGTGGAGTGGGGAAGTGTGACATTCAGTTTTAGTCGAAACCAGGGACGGATTTACGCACAGACCAGGTAGGCCCGGGCCTAGGACGCCGAGAGGAAGGGGACACCGATATACCTCTATCGGCGGTTACATTTTCGGTAGACTTGGCTATTAAAATGTGAACTGCATGAAATTTGAAAACATGGATGTTATCAGTTATTCGTTTAGAAGTATTATGTGATTTCTTTACAATATCACAGCTTTTCTAAATAATGAATTACTTTAATAACTTTTAACCTTGATATAGGTAGTATACAGTAGAAAGGGCGCCGCCATATCGGCGGATTAAAACTGAAAATCACGAGATTTTCGTCTTCCGCAATGCGTGGGATTTTCTTTAACCAGCAATAGGTGCCATTTCTGATCAACTGTAAACTGACTCTTATCCACTTCATCCATTAAATTGTCCCCGTTTTCTTGACATTCCTGTTTTACCCGAATCGATCCCAATGTCAAAGCACAACGCACGACTACGATTGCACATGCCACCAACCCCCACCCTCCTTCTTCCTTAGCCCAGTCGCATTTGCACAAGTACTGCAAGTACTGAAGTTGGAAACATTTTCAAGAAAATTTGAACGAGGACAAGAACAAAGGCAATACTGTCAAGAGATTGTCAGCATCGAGATGGTGTGCTCATCATGTATCCTGTCATGTTCTTCGAAATTCTTAAGCAGCAATAAAAGCAGCTCTTACTCCGTTTTCAGCCAACGGCGAGACATGGAGCTGTTTCTCTGCTAAGTAAGCTGGAGCAAATGGAAACCGGAATTATAACAGCTTTTTGGTCAGAAATTCTTAAAATTCTTGAAAGATTTTGCTCTGGATTTCCTGGATTCTGTGCGAGATAGGTGTGTTTGTATTTGCTACTGTAACACATGCGTATAGACTTGACTACACACATTAGTTATTGAGTGAAACATCCGTAAGCAAAAATAAGTAAAATTTTAAGGCAAATTTAAGACTGATCTTCATTCTGTTAAAATAGAGCATGAAATACGGAATTTTTATTTTTTATTTATTTATTTATTTGGCTTTAGATCAGTTACAGACCAAACAGCCACCTGGATATTACAATACGCTAGTTTGAACTTTACAATTCATTACAAGTCATTGTCGCAGTGTAAAATATATATACATATAAAAGACATAGATGTTGCACATCATTACATTAAAATCACATACATTTCCATAGAAAATCAATCAAATTTGTAGACAAGTTGTTTTTAAATAGTTCCCAATAATAGTATACACTTTTTTGTTTTTGGTCGCCAGTAGTGTATTTACACAGGTTGGTAACTGTTGCTTAGCATGAAGTAGAGCTGTAATAAACACATTTTGCTGTTGGTGGTAATGAGTACATGCAAAAAAGAGATGGTTTATGTCCTGAATCGACTGGGCATCACAGGAACAGTATGGTGTGTCCACTACGTTGATGCGATAAAGGTGACTTCTAAAACTTCCGTGATTGAAGCGCATTCGAGTGATAGTCGAGATGAATCGTCGTTGAGTGTTCCATTGTGCAAACCAAGGACGTCGCGAGGGGATACTGTTCAATCGTTGAGTAAAATTTACATTTGTGGCATGAAGTACGGAATACCATTTCCCATTTCTTTTCACGAATATGACCTCTATGAGAAAACTGGCATTGAGTTGAGTACTGCCGTGACGTTACAAGGCGAAACATACAGAAGATACATTCTGATGACTCTCGACAACAAAATTAAACTACCGCCGGACGAGATAATTACAGAAGGCATGTTTTCTACGAAATAATTCATAATTTACGTAATAATTGGAAGAAAAAAATGGAAGAGTACTCTTCACTTAACAAAATGTATGGTTTCTTGTCTAAGCTTACAAAGTTTGATGTTGATGAAATTGGACAAGAAGTTAAAAGCCTTCGAAATATGTACCAAGGCGATTTGAAAATGCTCATAGAAAGCGAATGTATCGACCTTGCATTGTATTTGAAAGGTACTATGAACAAAGACGAAAAACTAACTCTATTTGTTGTTCCTGAAAGAAACAGAGGTAGACAAATTATATCCGGACGTTATAGTCGCGTTCAGAATGCACCTGTCAACGGCGGTACCTGACTATTCAGCGGAGAGGTCATTTTCTGTTTTAAAAAGAATTAAATGTTACCTCCGGACTACCTCATTGCAAGAAAGACTTCACGCATTATCAGTATTGAAAATTGAAAGTGAAATTGTAAACAGGACATAATCGATGACTTAACCGAAAAGAATCCTCGACGGAAAGATTTCTAAATGCTACGTGTTTTGGTTAATGTTTATGTTCATGATTTCATATACAAATACATCTACTTCTTTCTTCCCCTTCTGCGAATAAACCGCATCAATCTGATTTGTTTTCTTGTTGTTGTTCTAAGGTGAAGATGGCTATAGCGTTTTCCTTCTAACCACTGAAATGAAATGTCGTATGGCTTTTAGTGCCGGGATATCCCAGGGCGGGTTTGGCTCGCCAGTTGCAGGTCTTTCTATTTGACTCCCGTAGGCGACCTGCGCGTAGTGATGAGGATGAAATGATGATGAAGACGACACATACACCCAGCCCCCGTGCCGTAGGAATTAACCAATTAAGGTTAAAATCCCCGACCCGGCCGGGAATCGAACCCGGGACCCTCTGAACCGAAGGTCAGTACGCTGACCATTCAGCCAAGAAGTTGGACCTTCTAACCACTAAACATCACAAACGCGACGCCACTTAAGTCGAGCTTGTTCCCTCGCTCCGATATGGTTTTCCTTTCCCCAGCAGTAAGATAACTGTAAGGATTCCAAGCGTGGAGCCCATGACATGTTCTTTTAAGTAATTACAATATTAATTGCCTATTTTGTAACATGGAGTCTTAATTTTATCGACAACAAAAATTGTATAAAAAGCGAAACGTCTCTGGCCTACGGTGCTGCCGCCTGTAAAGAAAGTGCTGGAAATTGTACCTACATTGAGATTAATGACACTAAGAAACACCCTCTAAAGTTACATTATTAAATAAATTAAATAATTAAATTAAATGGAAGGTTAGGAACATTAGTGTTTAAAGTTTTTAAAATTTAATTTTATCATCATCATCATCATCATCTGTTTACCCTCCAGGTTCGGCTTTTCCCTGGGACTCAGCGAGGGATCCCACCTCTACCGCCTCAAGGGCAGTGTCCCGGAGCTTCAGATTCTTGGTCGGGGGATACAACCGGGGAGTATGACCAGTACCTCGCCCAGGCAGCCTCACCTGCTATGGTGAACAGGGGCCTTGTGGAGGGATGGGAAGATTGGAAGGGATAGGCAAGGGAGAGGGAAGGAAGCGGCCGTGGCCTTAAGTTAGGTACCATCCCGGCATTCGCCTGGAGGTGAAGTAGGAAACCACGGAAAACCACTTCGAGGATGGCTGAGGTGGGAATCGAACCCACCTCTACTCAGTTGACCTCCCGAGGCTGAGTGGACCCCGTTCCAGCCCTCGTTCCACTTTTCAAATTTCGTGGCAGAGCCGGGAATCGAACCCGGACCTCCGGGGGTGGCAGCTAATCACGCTAACCACTACACCACAGAGGCGGACATTTAATTTTATAACATAGTAAATACTTTACATTCATTTAATCATTTTAAACTTCGTTTTTATATAATTTAAATTTCAGCTAAATTACATTTTACGTTGCCTTTAAATGATAATACATTTACTTTTCATTTTAAGTAATTATAATGTTTAGTATATTATGTTCATGAAGGTGTATAATTAGGTCTATAAGGTTTGGTATAGTAGCAGGCTTCATAGCCTGAGCCCTGCCATGCATATAAATAAATAAATAAATAAATAAATAAATAAATAAATAAATAAATAAATAAATAAATAAATAAATAAATAAATAAATAAATAAATAAATAAGGTCCTGGTCTGAACCTGTTTCTATGCCCTGAGTCATTAAAGTGAGCGCCGTTCTCACCCTTGACTATGTCCGACTCGTTGGCTGAATGGTCAGCGTACTGGCCTTCGGTTCAGAGGGTCCCGGGTTCGATACCCGGCCGGGTCGGGGATTTTAACCTTCATTGATTAATCCCAATGGCCCGGGGATTGGGTGTTTGTGCTGTCCCCAACATCCCAGCAACTCACACATAACACTATCCTCCACCACAATAACACGCAGTTACCTTCACATGGCAGATGCCGACCACCCTCATCGGAGGGTCTGCCTTACAAGGGCTGCACTCGGCTAGAAATAGCCACACGAAAGCATTATTTATACCCTTGACTATTGGCGTTAGGAAGTAAAGCTGGAACAACGGAGGGTTAAGAAGAGAATTCTTGTCAACGTGCCAGGTCAGTTGTAGAAATGCAGAATGTAGGAAAACAATCATACCAACATGGTTAAGTACTCGTAGATCCGTAAAGGAAGCCAGTAGTGCGAAATGAAGGAAGAATGAGTTCCTGGTTCAAAATAATTACTTGAAGAATGTATGAAATTATTCTCAACATTTTTCTTCCTTATTACTTGGAAATGCGAAAGCAAGGGATTACCAAGTAATACGACCGGACAGCTTAGCTCAGTGCGTTGCGGCACGAGAGTTATGGCTGCTGTACTCGAAGATTTCGAATCCCCGTCGGCCTTCTGCGAAATGATTTTCCGTGGTTTTCCAGTTCAACTGCAGTAAAATGTCGGGATGGTACCTTTCTTAAGGCCACGGCCGCTTCCTTCTAATACCCACACCGTGTAATTATACCTACACCTACAGATAAGATCTTCACACAGCGGTACATGTAGCTCAGTCCCATGGGATGTACCAGGAAAAGCCGAACTTCGGACACTCCCGGCGCTAAAAGCCTTACGCTTCAAAAAATGAATACGAAATATTAATATCCAATGTACTGTATATTTTCATCTCACTGTGATGCGAAATGTGAGTAAAATGTAATGAATATAATATGAATGTAGTTGTTGCTTTAAATAATGAACTTGGGGCATCTTAGTCAATGATCCCGTGTATTTAATGTGAGTTAAGTTTGTCTTATATCCTACGATTTTGTGGTGTGAGTATTTGGTAGGTAGCGGCCAAAATAGTCTTACATTCGTGGAGGTGCTGGGAATCGAACTCGGGACAATCGGGTTGGAAGCTACTGTGTAAACCTCTTAGACCAGGGGTCGGAAACGCGCTGCGCGCGGGCGCTATGACACACTCTTCACAGATTTCAGGTATTTTGAAATTCCTTACATTTTATAAAATAATTTCGTTTGGTAAGTAATAGGATGGTAGTCGAGTATTAGTTTAAATAAAACGTATTTGCTACGTAGATATGAAGATAAGTTTTGTAAGTAGGCAGATAAAAGGACTCTTATCCTATGCTGAGAACACGCGCCTTGAAACTCCACTCCCACCGTGCATAAACTTACACATGTGAATGGATGTTCTCAACCTTGAAGAAAATTAGGCTTCGAACACCACTGTCGGTGGCAATGAGGACAATTCTCAATGTTTCCCCAATTTCACACCAGACGAATGCGGCAACTGTACCTTCATTAAGGTCACTGCAGTTTGCCTGCCTGTCCTACACGTATCAATCAATCAATCAATCAATCAATCAATCAATCAATCAATCAATCAATCAATCAATCAATCAATCAATCAATCAATCAATCAATCAATCAATCAATCAATCAATCAATCAATCAAATCATCTGCATCTGAGGCTGTCACCCAGGTGGCACATTCCACATCATTTTTTACCTCGCTTTTTCTTAAATGTCTTCAAAGAACTTGGAAATTCATCAAATATCTCCCTGGATAATTTATTCCAATCCCTTGCCCCTCGTCTTACAAGTCAATATTTGCCCCAATTTGTCCTCTTGAATTCGAACTTTATCTTCATCTTATGATCATTCCTAATTTAAAAACCTCCACCCAAGCTTATTCGTCTACTAATGTTATTCCACGCCATCCCTCCGCTGACAGCTCAAAACATATCATAAAGTCGAGCATCTTGTCTCCTTACTCCCAAGTCTTCCCAGCTTGAAGTTTGCAACATTTTCGTAACACTGCTCCCTTGTCGGAAATCACCCAGAACAAATCGTGCTCCTTTCCTTTGGATCATTTCCACTTCTCGTATGAAGAAGTCTTGGAATCATCTTCAACGTCGCCAAAAACCTGTGTGTTAAGTGTGACGTTGTACTGCTAGCAAAAAAGGAACCTCTCAGATATGGCAGAGTATAAAAGAAAGCAAATGGGAATACATCGAATAAGATTTTATGTTTTAAAATCTTTACAAAAATTACTGACAAATTCAGAGGTCACTTCCTGTCTCATTCCAATTCTTGTTGTCCACGAACTGAATTCAAATTACTTTGTCCTCCAGCGTATGACACCTTATGCAAAACAACCGGTTAGTCCACAAAACATCCTCAAGTCATAAATCTTTCGGCGTCTGAGCCGATCAAACATCACTTGTGTCCCCCATAATTTATTGATAACTGGTTTTAATAATGTGGTGGGCTCTGTTTAAAGATTAGATGATATCCACAGCTTTTTGTATTATTTTGTGCTCTGTTTGCTAGGGAGGCGTGGAATAAAACGAAACCTATGATATATTCAGAATATTGCTTGTAGCTAGCTGCACAATACTACGTCTCCCCTGCCTGATCATGAGAAGAGATAATTCATAGCCGTCCTGGAAGTCGTGGGTGTCAGAAGACTCCTGTAAGTGTGATGGACTTGTTCTACAATATAATAAACACTTACGGAGACCACACATGCGAATACGCATCAGCTATGCCTCGCCCCTGCGGTAAAGACGGGAAGGGCAAGTTTGAACTCCACCTTTTATTTGCCAACTACGCCTTAATAAATTTTGCCGCATTTATTGACTTGAACCAACTCGACGTTCAGACAGTTTGAATTGCACCGGTCGGTGGTCAGCTTTAGGGATGTTTGAATTGCAGCAATGACCATAACCTCAATCGCCCTGCACTAATATTTTTGTTTTGCTATTTGCTTTACGTCGCACCGACACAGATATGTCTTATGGCGACGATGGGATGGGAAAGGCCTAGGAATGGGAAGGAAGCGGCCGTGGCATTAATTAAGGTACAGCCCCAGCATTTGCCTGGTGTGAAAATGGGAAACCACGGAAAACCATCTTCAGGGTTGCCGACAGTGGGGTTCGAACCCACTATCTCCCGATTACTGGATACTGGCCGCACTTAAGCGACTGCAGCTATCGAGCTCGGTGCACTAATTTTAATAGTCTAACAATGAATTTTAGATTTAAACAAGTAACGGCCTTTTCCTAGGCTCCATACAATTTAAGGCTACTGAAGTAATTTACTCTTTCTCTATTGGTCTGTGCACGTCTGGCTACTGACAAAACCCACTGGCCTAACACATCGACCAGCAGCCTAGATGTTTCAGTTATCTACTGAGAAGTTCCCACTAGCGAAAAGGCCCTAACTTCGCCACATATAAAGACATAAAATAAATAAATAAATAAATAAATAAATAAATAAATAAATAAATAAATAAATGTGAAAAGAAACAGGCATCGTCACTGTTTCACCAAGTTGGCCAAAGTTCGAATCCCGGCCAATGTATTTGGGAATTCTGAAATGAAGATTCATGTTCTTATGGTGTGGATTCTATACAAAACTAGGTCTTGTAGCTGTAGTTCGAATCTCTGTCATTGGCTTTGGGAATTCTGAAGTAAAAAGTCATGTCCCTTTGGAGTCCGCGTAAATATACGAAATCCCGTTGGCTACGATCACAACAGTCTCGTAAAACTATAAGTTTGATTTCGCTTTTATTTACTACTTCCTGATGAATTTATGAAGTACTGTAATGCATTGTGCACAAATCAATTCTTAATCATAGGACTTGAAGTACAATTTTTCAAAGAAGGTTGTGAATGAATAATTTATTCGTAATAACACCTTTAATGTTTTGCTTATTGTACGCACGGTGAAGAAAGGTATTATCATAGCCTGAAATTATCTTCAGCGAAGCCGATATTTCAAGAAATGGTTCCATGGAAATAGCAGAATATAGTCCGGCTCCATGGCTAAATGGTTAGAGTGCTGGCCTTTGGTCACTGGGATACCGGGTTCGATTCCCGGCAGCGACGGGAATTTTAACCATATTCGTTAATTCCGCTGGCCTTGGGACTGGGTGTATGTGTCGTCTTCATCATCATTTCATCCTCATCACGACGCACAGGTCGCCCATGGAAGTCAAATCAAATGACCTGCACCTGGCGAGCCGAATTTGTCCTCGGACACTCCCGGCATAAAAAGCCATGCGCCATTTCATTTTCACCAGAATATAAAAATAAGCAGACGCACTAAATTCGTCAGACCTTTAATCAAAGTATCACCACATCATCAAAAGATAGCACGATATTCAGGAATAAAGTGTAATACCCTGTGACGTAGAGCCACGTGGCACAGCATTGTACTTCCTCTTCGTCAGTCCCAAAGAACGGGAATCCAATAACCTTGGGAACGCGGATATAATTACCAGTGCACAATAGAGTGTGTCTACCTTCAGCCCGCATGCAATACCACAGGTCCAACTGCAACCCATGTGATACGGGTTACCATCCTCATCATAACATCCAAGTGAGCTTTTACACGGTTCGGGTCGTATACCTACATGCTTGCATTCGGGAGATGGCAAATCGAACCGCACCGTCGGCAAACCTGAAGATGGTTTTCTGTCGTTTTCTATTTGCATACCAGGCAAATATCGGGTCTATACCTTACTATTAATAATGTCACTTGTTTTTACGTCCCACTAATTACTTTTTTAAGGTTTTCGGAGACGCCACGGTGCCGGAATTTAGTCTCGCAGGAGTTTTTTTACGTGCCAATAAATCTATCGACACGAGACTGACGTATTTGAGCATCTTCAAATACCACCGGACTGAGCCAGAATCGAACATGCCATGTTGGCGTCAGAAGGCCAGAGCCTCAGCCATCTGAGCCACTCTATACCTTACTGAAGACCACGACCACAACCTTCCCAGTCCAAGCACTTCCCTTTCTTAGCGACGCAGAAAACCTCTACGTGTTAGTGTAACGTTAAACTACAAGTTAAGCAAAATGACATGAAATGGCGTATGGCTTTTAGTGACGGGAGTGTCCGAGGACATGTTCGGCCCGCCAGGTGCAAGTCTTTTGATTTGACTTCCATGGGCGACCTGCGCGTCGTGATGAGGATGAAATGATGATGAAGACGACACATACACCCAGCCCCAAGGCCAGCGGAATTAACCAATATGGTTAAAATTCCCGACCCAGCCGGGAATCGAACCCGGTACCCTTCTGACCAAAGGCCAGCACGCTAACCATTTAGCCATGGAGCCGGACAAGTTAAGCGAAAACATACATAGATACATTCATCTTCATTATAGACTTTTATGCCTTTCAGCGCTCAGTCTGCAAGCCTCTGTGAATTTATTAAACACCTCCATAATCTTCCAACTAGCTGCGTGGCCTCGTTTAGTTCCATACCTCTTACCTTTAAATAATTAGAAACTGAGTCTAACCATCGTCGTCTTGATCTCCCTCGACTTCTCTTTCCCTCCATGACGAGTCAACTTGTCTCACACGATCTCATCACCGAAGCCGGCTAATACGTACCGCTTCATCCACTGAGTTCATTTTTATCTCAGCATTTATGCCCTCATTTCTGAGTGATAAATAATAATATTATTTGCTTTACTTTTGCGGTTTTCGAAAACGCCCAAGTGTTGGAATTTTGTCTCAATGGAGTGCTTTCACGTGCCAGTAAATCTACTGACACGATGCTGATGTATTTTAGCACCTTCAAATACCACCGGACTGAGCCAGGATCGAACCTGCCAAGTTGGAGTCAGAAGGCCAGCGCCTCAACCGTCTGAGCCTCTCAGCCCGGCATAACGAGTATCCATGGTCCAGGAAGGTAGTTAGACAGTGCAGGTCCACTGGGGAAAGGAAGGTAAAGGCTTTCACAATTTAAACCTTAGGCACTAAGCTCTATCCTCGGCCTTCTTTGCCCCCAGGAATTAACCCACGTCCTTCCGCCTCGTCTAGATAGCCCCAAGTCGGCAAGCGTTTTCTCAATACCAGTTACAAACAATTACAGATACATATACTCCTAGATAGGAAATGCCCAATAAAAATAGTTAGAGTTATGAATGGAATTTATTGGTCCTGCGGTCTAAGAGTAGCGAGTCTGCCCTTAACGCGCCGGCCGCGGGTTCGATTCGCGGCCAGGTCGGGGATTTTCACCTGGATGTCAAGGTTGGTGTGAGGTCCGCTCAGCCTATGTGAGAACAATTGAGGAGTAATCTAATGGTGAGACAGCAGCCTAGAAAGCCAAGAAAGACTAATGGCCGAAAATATACATCACGCTGATCACGCGCCACCTCGTCATCTACAAGTCTTCGGGCTGAGCAGTTGTCGCTTTGTAGGCCAATGCCCCTGAAGGCTGTATAGTGCTATGCAGGGTGGAGTGTTTATGAACATAATTTTCACACATAACATTTACAATTATAAAGAAAAGTTAGTTGACTACCTTACACGACAGGAAATTACAGTCACCTGAGGTTAACATACTCTTCCCGCTATTTGCAGGCTATGTGGCGACATTCATGGTCTGACAAATTAAGGTACACATGGATGGAAATAAGCTCTTTGTCTTATGCTGATTATGTGGTCTAGTAAACTGATACTAAGGTAGTGGAATACATGGAGTCGACCACACGACATCCAGTCGTACTCTAAGGAAGGCATCCTTCAGTAACAAGGCCTAGGGTTTATGAGACCCGTAGTGTCGTCTGCTCCAACGGAGTACTTTACGTAGTGATTTAAACTTCGTCTTTCAGCTTCGTGGTGTAGGAGTGGCATATCTGTTTATTACCCGGAGGCCTCAAGTATGGGGGATGCTGAGTTAGGCCCACGGTCAGTGATGTCCGTAAAAACTACGGTTGAGTTGGACCCATGGTCAGCTCGGAGAGAGGCACGAATTGCCCCGAAGGAAATGCCCCAGTAGTCACAACTTTTGGGAATCAGTTAAAATAAGTTTACGAAATCAGATAAAATGCACAGTTAAAATAAGTTTTAAATGCGGTGTAGAGTACGTACTCAAAACTAGGTTAGGTTTAGTGATTAATTATTTAATCATGAATGAATTTTTAACTTTATTTCATTAAAAAATACATTTTAATTAATACGTTATTATGGTAATCATTAAATGGGGATGTAATAATTTAAATAACTGTCTAATTGATATTAAAAGGTAATTTTAATACCTGTTAATATTAGGAAGGACATTCACCTAAAAAAGCGGCCCAACATTAACAAATGGAGAAACCTTCCTCACTGAACAGGGGCGCAACTAAACCTTAACCCTTCGAGAATCGACGGTAATCCGAAGGGGAATATTTTGACCGTGGGCCCAACACGAACGTTTCCTCAAGTATGATTATCCGCTAGTCCAAGAATTTTAATCCTGGGCTGAAGGCTGGGACGGGATTCACCCATGAGGAACCCATCCCACTTCCGAGGTCGGGAAACTACAATGTCTCTGATATTGTTGAAAGTACCACACAAGGTCTAGTTCGCATGTGATATTGGCTGCCAGTGGAAAACCTTATTTACAGGAGTACAATGGGAAGTATACTTTTGAGTGGTGCGAAAAGCATTAAACTCCGAATAAGAAGTAGGAGTTACATTCCACAAAGTTAAAAATGGTCGAAGTAGATTTTAACTTGCATCATGAGCAGCGAATGAAGAACAAGTCACTGCATTGATCACAGAAGTTTACTTCATCTAAACCAAAAGTGAACTTCTTCGGGCCTATCTGTGTCGGTGCGACTCAAAGCAGATTATAAAATAATAATAATAGTAATAATAATAATAATAAAGTTCTTCAGTGCGGAAAATTATTCAGGACAATCATACTCGTATGTGTAATCACTCTCGAAGAACGCACATTGAATCACCACGTAATACAAATACTGTATGTTGAATAAGTGTTCACTTATAATTCAGATTCTTACATTTTTCGACTTCCTAACGGGGAATCGAACCCACATCCTTCCGGGTGAACCGATTGTACCTAATGTTATTTTTGATTAATCAAAGCTGTTTAGGACATGGCTGCTCATACATTTACGTGTGAAACCTGTCTGATGAATAATGAGACTGTGACTGGTTTGAAGACATGCTTTATTAACAATCAGAATGTTAACAGACGAAGCGAATGGCTGCGCGGTATGAGTCACGTAGCTGTCAGCTTGCATTTGGGCTCGAATCCCACTGTCGACAGCCTTGAAGATGGTTTACGGTGATTTCCTATTTTCACATCAGGAAAATACCAGGGCTAAACCTTCCTTCCCACTAATATCCCATCGTTACCATAAGACCTACCTGTGTCGGTACGTCGTAAAGCAAACTGTAAGAAAGAAAAGGGAATGCGAAAGAAACTCCACTCGATCGAGCACAATTTATAATATAAACGAAAAGTTAAAGCATAAAAGCTAAAACAAAAAAGGTCATTGATATACTTATCTATTTCTATCCTTAAATAGCCTATTACAGTTACGCCTAACCAGTATTTACACCCAATCTCTAAATTGTAGTTTCTGAGATTTTTAATTATTTTGTCCTAGACATTAACATTGTTATATAGCGTAGGACATCATGTATCTTACCCCCTATTAATTTTTATTATAGTATCCAGTAATCGGGAGATATTAGGTTCGAACCCCACTGTCGGCAGCCCTGAAAATGGTTTTCCGTGGTTTCCCATTTTCATACGAGGCAAATGCTGGGGCTGTACCTTAATTAAGGCCACGGCCGCTTCCTTCCCATTCCTAGGCCTTTCCTATCCCATCGTCGCCATAAGACCTGTCTGTGTCAGTGCGACGTAAAGCAAATAGAAAAAAAAGAAATGTGTTATTGCTAGTATTTATTTACGTCACGGTCTGAATAGAGTTATCCTAAGCTTACAACAGACATTATGAATTAACTGAATGAATGAAGGAAGGAAAAACTGAATGAATGAATTGCCTGATTGGATTATATTCATGCATGCATGAGTGGATGGACAATCATTTCTCCCAATCACATATAGCCAGCAACCGGGGTGAGAGCATTCATTATTGAATGAACAGTATGGAGTATAGGTTGTTGAGTAATTGATTTCATGTGATTTTAAAAACCTGATGATGCCCTCTTGATTAGACGATACATGTCATTCCACGTTTAATAAAGTTTCTGTTTCTGCATGGGTTTTCTCCATATTCTCAGCGTGACTGTGTTAGTAGAATGTGAGAGCAATAATTTAAGACAAAGATTCGGCTAGGATACGAAATAAGGTGCTATTAATGTTTTCTCGGAGTGAACGTATAAAAAGAAAAAAAAGCAACCAGTTACGAAACGCACTCAGGATAGATGCCGAAAGGCATCTTGGGCATGAATCGAACTGCTCAACACTGGCTCCCATATCCAAGTGTACTTAGCATACCCAGTTACGAAGACGGATGGAAATATGAGGACGGCCTCCGTGCAGAATGAATGTTATCTAGCTATTACTTGTACAACGAAAACTATTTATACATAAATGTTCAATTTCCTGAATATTACTTTCCACATTGCAAAATAGCTACGAAGCATGCACCAAAATTACGTATCATACTGTGGCATGCCATGCAATGTGTTCGCATTTTAAGGTGATCATTATCTGATATTCTATTTACACGCCCATATGTCTGGAACACGTTTCAACTGAAAAGAACATTAATAATCCAAGGAATAATGAGCCTTCGTGCGTCGGCTGCATACACCAATTACGAAAGAATAATTCTCCTGGATTAGTATCCGAGACGTAGATCAGCCATGCCTCAAAACTTGCTCTATAGAAAGCTGTATCATCGAAGATATTTTCCCGCAAAAAACACACACGTCATTTCGTCGGAATATTTCAAACATTTCATTGGAGATTTCGATGTATTGCAAATCACTTATTTCAGTAGTGAATGGTGTCTTTATGCAATTGCTATGTCAAATACAGGCTTCTTGTTTCTACATATTGCATGGTATAGCTGCATGTTTCACCAAGGAGAGAATACTAAAGGTGCATATGGCCCTGAGGTTCGCTCAGCCTACACCAAAAGTGAGTACCAGGTTAATTCCTGGAGGCAAAGGCGGCCGGGCGTAGAGCTAACCACTCTACCCCATCACGTGCCAAGGTTAACAATGGTGGAAGCCTTTACCTTCCACTCCTCCAAGGGCCTTCATGGCCTGTACGGAGGTGACTTTGCTTTTGCTTTGAGAATACTAAAAATGGGAGGTAGTTAGCAGTAATATGTCCGGCTCATTGGTTGAATGGTCAGCATAGTGGCCTTCCGTCCAGAAGGCTGCGGGATCGATTGCCGGCGTTCGGAGATTTGAATATTAAATGATTAATTCCCTTGGCTAGGGGACTGGCTATTTGTGCTGTCTCCAACATCCCCGAAAATCATACACTAGCAAAAGTCACACGAAAAATATCATGGCAATATAAAATCACAGCTAATATTGAGACATTGCCACTACTCCTACTACTACAGGGACATTATTTTATCTATTCAGGGGATTGCCGCTCTCCCCGTCGTCTGCGCTGCGAGCCTGTCTGCGGCAAGTCCTCGCCGGCACTGAGTCATAGAGTGTTTCCGTACAAGATTTTCTGAAATTTATAAAGGTATTATGTATATACACACGATCGCGTAATGAAAATGGCATTGCAACAACACACTGAGTACTAAACACCTGAGCCTTACGCTGATAAAGCTCTCAGCAGACTGCAAAGGAGGGGAAACCTGGTTACCCGTATGTGCCACTTATCTCCGAAGAGATAGGTGGTGTGAAATGTACCGATACCGGTGCTCATAATTGCACTCCCCTGTCGGTTTGTAATGAGTGTATAATTTGCATATTTTAATCAGTATAGGTAGATTTTATCAGTATAATTTTTGTTTGTTTTATCTGTGTGTGTGTTAAGTGTCAGTGTGTTTGTGTACAATAAATGTGTGTGTGACCAGAGAAAGATAACTCCAGCCTTGGCTGACACAGTAATTACGTGTGTGTCGGTATCCGGTAGTCCTGGGTGGTCGCTCATCAAGGTACTGACCACGCCCATTGTTGCTTTCAACGGGACTGTACCGATGGTGCTGCGCAGTGACTGTCACATATTGGTAGACTGACACGTTTACTTTAATGTGAGTGTGCGGATGTTAAATTTTGAAAGAAACAGCGTCTTTAATAGGAAGCGTTGTAAGTGTTTGTGCACTCGCCTCGGTATCCGCTTTCTGGTGTTTCAAGGTTTGAGGATGGACCTAGTGTTAGGTTTAGAAGGCGGCATTTGGAGGTTTTTGGAAGTGTGAAGGGGAAGGAGGGTGTTAACTTGGTATCTTGGTGAGTGAGTATCTCGGCTACTCGATCTATCGAGGTGACCCTGTGGTGGGGAGAAGGTGGGGGGTGGGGTGGGTCGAAAGTCTATATTTCTGCTTCCCGCGCGAGCTACGAGAGCAGTGCTAAAATAGAACACAACTGTTCATGGTTACTCCAGTTAAAATGTTATTCTGATATTTTCAGCTATGAATTATTTAAGTTGAATTAATTTCACATTTACAAAATGGCCATCAATCAGGTGACAGTGGTTTTCCTAGTGTAAAGTTGTCTCCAAGTGATCGTCAAGAAATGTGATAACTGGTGAGAAATTCTCAATTTTTTACTTGGTTACCGTGTATCCAGATGATCTGCTAAGTACCTAGGAGAAAAAGTGGTATATGCTGAAACACCTGAAGGAAGAGCACCGTAGTTTCTATTTAAACCCAGTGCAGAGAAATCTGTGTTCATTTAATAATAATAATAATAATAATAATAATAATAATAATAACCTTGATTTTACGTCCCACAAACTACTACTTTTACGGTTTTCGGAGTCGCCGACGTGCCGAAATTTTGTCCCACGGTAGTTATTTTAAGTGCAAGTAAATCTACCGACACGAGTTTGGTGTATTTGTGCACCTTCAAACACCACCGGACTGAGCCAGGATCGAACCCGCCAGCTTGAGCTCAGAAGGCCAGCGCTCTACCGCCTGAGCTACTGAGCCCGCCGAGTGTTCATTCAATTTTTGTGTTTGAAGTAACGTTATTTTCTGATAAATTATAAGTGGGTAGAAAAATGTTACCTTAAAATATGTTATTCTTTCCTGTAGAATTCATTACCATGTGCGTGAGAGAGCATGCGTTCTGAAACATTGTGACCGAGTGAGTTGGCTGTGCGGTTAGGGTCACACACCTGTGGGCTTGCATTCGGGAGATAGTGGGTTCGAACCCTATTGTCGGCAACCCTGAAGATGGTTTTCCATGATTTTCCATTTTCACACCAGACAAATGCTGGGGCTCTACCCATATTAAGGCCACGGCTGCTTCCTTCCCATTCCTAGCCCTTTCCTGTTCCATCGTCGCCATAAGACATATCTGTGTCGGTGCGACGTGAAGCAAAATTGTAAATAATAATAATAATTAAACATTGTGTTGGGATTATTGAACAAAAGTCTACGTTACCTCATTCCACGTAGTCGCGCTCTGCGGATCACATTGTACTTCCCTCAATACACGTGAAATGGGCCTGTAACTACAGCCCTCAGCGAATATAAAAAATAATATCCGCATCCGTTCCGCATCCGCACTTCCTTCATCCGCAACCTCGAATGATTATCCGCATCCACAAATTAGTTATCCGAGGATAATTTAAATATTTAACTACAGTATATTACACCCAAGGCATTGAAACAGATAGATCTGTTAACGTAATACATCAGGCCTGACACCAGACACTCTACAGTCACAGGTTTATGAGGGATTTTCCCTTTCGACAACTACCGACGTAATGACTTTTGTTCGTTCCTTCCATTACCACGCGAGAGGTCGCACCCGCGGCAATTTGCCGCACTTTTAAATATTTGTTAATAATTTCGTTGCTAGCCGCTGTAAGGCTTAGGGCTCTCGTTTCATCCCTCCCCTCCCTCTCTCTCGCCTGACGTTGATTATCGTCAGTGTATTGCCTGCTGCGTTCCGGAGTAGTTTATGTTTTCTTTCACTCTCGCATCTGCCTTCGTGCGACCCCTCGCGTAGTGCATTCTTACATGACTGCATTTCCAAGAAAGTTTCTTAAGTAAAGTTCATGAGGTTTATGGTGGCTTTCAGTGAAGTGTGGTGCTGTAGTTTTATCTTGAATTGTGACCAAATCGTTCATTGAAATGTACAAATGGAAACGTTGCGGCAATTTGCTCACGCGCGACCTGTCGCGCTCTTTAAAAACTCTCGTAACTTTACCAGATTTTGCGACAAAATTAATTAAATTTTTTACATTGAGAAAATATTGTTACTGGGTAATTATGTTAGTACTAGTCGAAAGGCAGTTACAAAGGGTACATATTAATATTTTTATCAGAGCATTCACCACCAAAGAAAAATAGCAGCTCATTAAAATATGAAGCGTGAGCAATTTGCCTTCGCGCGACCCCTCGCGTTCTAAAACGGGTGCGACCACTCGCGTGTTAACTGCGGACAGGAGCCAGTTAGGCTTAAGTCAAATTTACTGGTCCCCTAACCACAAGCAAAAACAAGATATACCTGAGTGAAATTCAATAAACGTCATTATTTAGAAATTATCAGCAAAATTATCCCACTGCCATACAGTTTGCATCCGCCAAGACACTAACTTCCCTGCACGGCTCTACCTACTGTATAACATAGACGTTTGTTCGCTCTTAGGCTTCGTATTCTGAATTTTGGCTGTTCTGGCGTGTATACTACAAAACAAGATCCCATGTTGTGATCTCGGAGCACTGGGCGGGGTTATTACTAAAACGAGATTTCCCGTGCCGTTAGCTGGTCTAACGAGCGGAAAATAATTGGCCACCCAAAGTGAAGTAAACTGCTACTCAGGATATCTGAATAGTTATCCTTTGGCATTTTACTAAATCGCCCTGCACGGCTGAGTGGTCAGCATCTTGATCTTTGGTCCTCTGGGCCTCGGGTTCGATTCCCGACTGGTTTGAGGGATTTTAATTTCCCTTGGCTCGAGTGCTTGTGTTATCCCGAACTTTCCTACAACTCACACACCACACGAAACAGTATCTTCCACAACACAAACACGCAGTTTCCCATACACGGCAGACGCTGCCCACCATCATATGGACTTTTTCCCGCTCTCTGGGTGGGGACATAGTACACATGAGCGGTATCCCATGTACCCCGTAAGAGGTGATTTGAAGAAGTAATTCCACATGAGCTCTCAACTTGGGAGTTTGGAGTGGTAACCACTGGGCCCCGAGCTGAGACTAATGTTTTCACTAACCATCACTGCCCTCTCTTTCTTTTTGGATACCTTCATTCCGGAAGAATTGGTCCACTTTCTTTATCTCTTCAAAATTAGTGTTAAGAGGTCAGGCACTATGGATAAATGTTTAACACACTGGCCTTTGGTCCAAGAGGTTCCGGGTTCGATTCCCGACCGGATCGGAGATTTTAACTTTAATTCGTTATTTCTCCTGGCTCAGGAGTGTTCAACATTAGATTTCATATTCGGTTGGGCTCCATCCTCACAGATGCGCAGGTCACCTATATGACGGCTGGTCGAAAGACCTGCAACAGGGTTCTACGGAGGTCATCTACCATTATTATTATTATTATTATTATTATTATTATTATTATTATTATTATTATTATTATACCAGGGGTACACCTTTCCCAGCTAGTTAAACTGCTCGCCTTCTCTAAGGCCATCTGTGTAAACAAACTTGAACTTGTGAACTCCTAGAAACTTTTGTCTTCTACAGTTAGATGTCTCTACCTTCAATTGATGTGCTCACTCTCACGGGCTAAACTCTAATTATTTCATAGAGTAATGTTCTTGTTATGTTCTGGTTCTGAGGATTGTTTTCTTTAATGCACCGAAGTTGTCAACACTTCATCTGGTTCCTCCTCGATTGTAATCAACCTATCAAAAACTTGTAAATATTTTCTCAAGCCAATTAAAATTGGGGGTGTTTATAGGAATCCAGCCTATCAGTAAAGAATTCTGGAATCATCCCCCACCGGGCGAGTTGGCTGTGAGCTTGCATCCGGGAGATAATGGGTTCTAAACCCACTGTCGGCAGCCCTGAAAATGGTTTTCCGTGGTTTCCCATTTTCTCACCAGGAAAATGCTGGGGTTGTGCCTTAGTGAAAGCCACGGCCGCTTTATTCTCATTCCTAGGCCTTTCCTATCCCATCGTTGCCATAAGACCTATCTGTGTCGGTGCGACGTAAAGGACGTAAAGGCTTCTCCTTTTGGTACTATAAAAACAGAGCACTTTTGGGTCGTCTTGTCTGAATTTCTCCAGTACGTGGGAGTGCGTCGTATCCGAAGAGAGGCAGGGGTGAGCCCGGCGTGAGGAAGATCCAGTGGCTCAAGGTAATGGCAGAATTTACTTAGACATGTGAGAGCCCCTGCGGATAGTTTGATGTGAAGGTTTCAGTTTCTTTTCTTTTAATGTAATTTTGTAAAACTGGTGGTTTAAATGCAGAATTTCGGCAAGTCTGAGGACTCCGTTCTATTCCCTACTGGGAAATATGTAACGTAAGGGAAAGAAGAGTTACGACCCTCTGTCGTTTCCCATTCAACTGTGCATTGGGTGACTAAAGTTTTCAGCCTCTAAATTTCTTAAATCTTGTCTGGGCATTAATATTTTCTATATAGTCACCCCGGCGTAGCATAGGATTAGCCTCTGTATCTATGGGCCGTAAGCCTACTTAGAATTTCAACAATTTCTTGAAAGAGTGCAAGAGTTTCGCCTCCTTGCCTTTTGTTTATGGCCGGTCATGTGCAACCTCTTTCTTTCACCATTAAGGCCACGGAGTATGGGCTATTATGTCCCTATATATTCTTTTCAGTGTGTAAAATTTTCCTTGTGTTAGTTCCATTTAGGAACAGTGACTTGTGAAATTCCCACATTGGAGCAACTGTGCATGAACACTTTAATGTGAGGTTGAATTTTAATGCGCCGTAAGAAACTGATGCATCCGCGAGGCTAGACTATGGTATTGTGGAGCTCATACTGCTGAGTAATGTAATTTTTGGGAGCAAATCCTGCTCTTATAGAAAATTTTAACTGTCAAGAGCAATAACGCTCTTTTCTATGTAAATCAACCAAATAGTTAATTATCGCATATTTTGTACTTCTAAGTCCCTGTTATTGTTTGAGCTGATGAGCTCATTAATAACCTGTAAGTTTTGTCTGTTATTCGTTCAGATTTTCTATCTATCAATTTTTAACTAGAAAAAAGAAGGGGAAAGGAAAGAAATAAAATTTCCAAATTTGTTGCGTTAAGTTCAGCTCTAGTTCATTCCTTGCCCAGTAATTCAACCCAGGTGCTTCCTAATCCTCTGTGAGCCATGGAAATCCCGTATCAATACTACTACTACTACTACTACTACTACTACTAATAATAATAATAATAATAATAAAGGCCTCCGTGGCTCGGGCGGCAGCGCGCCGGCCTCTCACCGCTGGGTTCCGTGGTTCAAATCTCGCTCACTCCATGTGAGATTTGTGCTGGACAAAGCGGAAGCGGGACAGGTTTTTCTTCGGGTACTCCGGGTTTCCCTGCCATATTTAATTCCAGAAACACTTTCCTATATCATTTCATTTCATCTGTCATTCATTAATCATTGCCCCAGAGGAGTGCGACAGGCTTCGGCAGCCGGCACACTTCCTATCCTCGCAGCTAGATGGAGGCTTCATTCATTCCATCCCTGACCCGGTCGAACGACTGGAATAAATCTGTGGATTTTCATTTTCAATAATAATAATAATAATAATAATAATAATAATAATAATAATAATAATAATAATAATAATAATAATAATAATAATAATAATAATATAATATATATTATAAAATATATATGATAAAATAATATAATTATAATATAATATATTATTATTATTATTATTATTATTATTATTATTATTATTATTATTATTATTATTATTATTATTATTATTATTATTTCAGATCTCAGATACAGCCTTGGTTACAATTCAAAACGCTCTTTATTTAATGTAGGATACGAGGAGACAGGATGGTTTATTGTTAAAGGACCGACATTCTTTCAATGAGCTCCTCGGATCCATGAACTCATATTCATGTATTTTTCCATCCTTACTTAATACTGTAGACAAATTCTTTTTCAACAAGACATAGCAGGTATCTTCTCTTCTCCCCACCCTTCTGGTTTATGGGAATACAAAGACAGCGAACATAGCACATCTGTGTTCCCTTGTGATGAATGCAAACCGCACACGCAAGCATGCACTTCCAGTACGTACATATGTGTGACGACTGGGAAGGTCGTCTCGTACTGCTGCTATCTTCACATAGAACTAGCTGTATCCGTCTGTTCACTTGAGTACATCCTGCTCCTTAGCTATGCACTGTTTCAAAATGGTACAAAACTGAATTGGCTATGACAGAAAGCCTCTGTGATGGAATTGCGATTCTGAGTAAAAGCGGTTTTATAAGGAATTTGAACTTTTCAGGAGGTTTTATCCCAGTTTACTGAGAAGAGCGATACCCTAACATTATGTTTTAAATAAGCAATGCAGGGTGATTTCAATTAAGTGGCAAACTTTGGGTGATGGTCCCCATTAACATATATCTGAAAATGAACTGTGAATGGGTTCGATGAGATTGTATGTTAGGCCCCGTAAAAGTATAATTAATAACAATCAAACAGTGAACGCACATTTTTAAACATTACTTTCGAGAACAGCATGAGATATTTGTAGCTGGTTATTCATAGAAGTACTCCAAGAGTGTCCTAGGGGTTCACTGTGACTAGCATACTATTCTGTCGTCTAGAAGTTCGTTCATAATGCTTATTATATATATTTTTTTCTATTTGCTTTGCGTCGCACCGATACAGATAGGCCTAGGAATGGGAAGGAAGCGTCCGTGGCCAAGGTAAAGCCCCAGCATTTGCCTGGTGTGAAAATGGGTAACCACGGAAAACCATCTTCAGGGCTGCCGATAGTGGGGTTCGAACCCACTATCTCCCGAATTCTGGATAATGGCCGCACTTAAGCGACTGCAGCTATCGAGCTTGGTTATTATATTTTGCACTTTGTGCATTACCAAAGGTAACTTCAATATTTGGTGCTGTGCTCACTCAAAATTCGCCTACGGAACACAAACCCTTATTTGCAGTTGTCAATAATAGACCTAATTGATTCGAAGCGGCCCAAGAAAGGTCACTGCCCTATCTACTTTTTCCTATTGCTCTACTGTATCAGGCACTAACTTGCGAAGCCTGCTCTTTACACAGGGCAGCATATGCTGAAGCAAACCTACTCATATTTTTCTTTGCACTGTAAACACTGTAGACAAACTAACTTTGCTTACAGTGATCTTCAGCAAATATATCTGTGTACCGAAGAGCGCACGACTCATTCCTTCCATGGCGCTTGTAAGTTTTTTTTTTTTTTTTTTTTGCTAGTTGCTTTACGTCGCACCGACACAGATAGGTCTTATGGCGACGATGGGACAGGGAAGGGCTAGGAGTGGGAAGGAAGCGGCCGTGGCCTTAATTAAGGTACAGCCCCAGCATTTGCCTGGTGTGAAAATGGGAAACCTGCCGGGCTGAGTGGCTCAGACGGTTAAGGCGCTGGCCTTCTAACCCCAACTTGGCAGGTTCGATCCTGGCTCAGTCCGGTGGTATTTGAAGGTGCTCAAATACGACAGCCCCGTGTCGGTAGATTTACTGGCACGTTAAAGAACTCCTGCGGGACTAAATTCCGGCACCTCGGCGTCTCCGAAGACCTTAAAAAGTAGTTAGTGGGACGTAAAACAAATAACATTATTATTATTATTATTATTATAAAATGGGAAACCACGGAAAACCATTTTCAGGGCTGCCGACAGTGGGGTTCGAACCTACTATCTCCCGAATACTGGATACTGGCCGCACTTAAGCAACTGCAGCTATCGAGCTCGGTACGCGCTTGTAAGTGAGGAAGGGTCTGCCGCTAAACATCCAGAGACATAGGCAGTAAATGTTCTCATTCCTGTAGATAATATTGAAAATCTAATTCTTTGTGCAACGCCTTTGAGCAAATTTCCAGTGGTTGTTAGTGAGTTAAAGATCAAATCATTCGGTCTTTAGATCTTGGCGTTGTCATACGTTTGACTCACAGTGAGCTGAGCTAGTGTGGAATTGGGATGAGTGGAAACCGATGAACGCTGTGGAAAAATAATAGCTTGGCGTGGTAAGGGTCCTCTTTTTCTGATGGCTAATGTTTTCTGAAACACGAAATTTATTGCAAAGTGATGGAGCAGAACATTACGAAGGCACGTAAAACCTGCAGGAACGAGCTGAGAGACGAACGCCATCATACTTCACACAAGAGAACAACTAAGATATATGTGATAAGATTAATGAATATACAGGATGCATCAAAATTATGTGAACAAAAAAAATCAGGGATGCTATTCGTGTTTATGTTAAGACCGATGGTGCAATCGGATTGGCGGAGAATATTTCTTCCGAGAAAATTAGGTTGTCCGCCTCTGTGGTGTAGTGGTTAGCGTGATTAGCTGCCACCCCCGGAGGTCCGGGTTCGATTCCAGGCTCTGCCACAAAATTTGAAAAGTGGTACGAGGGCTGGAACGGGGTCCACTCAGCCTCGGGAGGTCAACTGAGTAGAGGTGGGTTCGATTCCCTCCTCAGCCATCCTGGAAGTGGTTTTCCGTGGTTTCCCACTTCTCCTCCAGGCAAATGCCGGGATGGTACCTAACTTAAGGCCACGGCCGCTTCCTTCCCTCTTCCTTGCCTATCCCTTCCAATCTTCCCATCCCTCCACAAGGCCCCTGTTCAGCATAGCAGGTGAGGCCGCCTGGGCGAGGTACTGGTCATACTCCCCAGTTGTATCCCCCGACCAAGAGTCTGAAGCTCCAGGACACTGCCCTTGAGGCGGTAGAGGTGGGATCCCCCGCTAAGTCCGAGGGAAAAACCGAACCTGGAGGGTAAACAGATGATGATGATGATGATGAAAATTAGGTTTCTTTATTACTTCAATCATATTGACGACTTTGCCGTATTTGCTTTTTCTTTCTTTCGCAAGTTGCTTTGCGTCGCACCAACACAGATAGGTCTTATGGCGACGATGGACAGGAAAGGACTAGGGGTGGGAAGTAAGCGGCCGTGGCCTTAATTAAGGCACATCCCAAGCATTTGCCTGGTGTGAAAATGGGAAACCAAGGAAAACCATCTTCAGGGCTGCCGACAGTGGGATTCGAACTCACTATCTCCCGAATACTGGATACTGGCCGCAATTAAACGACTGCAGCTATCGAGCTCGGTGCCGTATTTGTTAGTGATGTGCGCGAATGATGCCTGGATCACGAGAATCGGTTCCTACGACTCCGAGGCCGCACTCAATGTCGCATGCGAGGAATCTGTTCCGCGATGACGTCATTAGACTGTCCTGAGCGCACTCACTGTGTCGTCCGCGTACAAGTGCGACAAATTCGAACGTGCAATATTTACTATCTCTTCTGTATACAGTATAGTATGATACAATACCCATTTAAATTAAAAGTCGTATTGGTTGTTATGGATGAATTATGTCACATAATTATGAAATAACAATTGGACCTGGTAGTCTGGAAATAACGTTGCACATTTCGACACTGGATATAACAATCGATGTTGTTATTCATGCTTATATTGTGTTCTCCTTCTAATGTGCTGTAGATTTCAAATATCGCAACTATAAACGTATAAAATCTGTGGAATTAAGTCACATTTCTAATAAGAACACAACTTGTTTTGTGGAGTACCTGTCATCCATTACATTTAATTTGCAATGAACATTTCATGCTAGTACTAAGTATTATTATGAGGAACTGTTAGAATTGCTATTTTTGTTTTCACCACTGCTTAACACTAGCTAAGTTTATCTTTTTAGTACAATTGTATTTTGTTGCTATATTGCTTTACGTCGCACCGACACAGATAGGTCTTATGGCGACGATGGAACAGGAAAGGCCTAGGAATTGGAAAGCAGCAGCCGTGGCCTTACTTAAGGTACATTCCCAGCATTTGCCTGATGTGAAAATGGGAAACCACGGAAAACCATCTTCAGGGCGGCCGATAGTGGGATTCGAACCCACTATCTCCCGGATGCAAGCTCCTAACCGCACGGCCAACTCGCCCGTTGTGTATTTTGTTGAAACAGTAGTATTATATTATGTCATAATCCCCGTACAAGTTTTGATTTATTGACAATCCATACAATTCGATTATTTTCAAACATATAATCACATATTCTGATCAAATTACAGTCGTATTAGAGTATATAACTCGAGGACACTCTAATGAGAATAGGCATGGCTTGGAGATTGACCTCGTTATAAAATAAAACGAACTCACATTAGAGAACAAATTAGTGCTGAACATGTTTACGTATCTGTATCATAGATGGTGCTACTAGTTCCTCGGAATAGATTTCGGAATCGGGTACCCGTTTCCCCAGGCATATGGCATCGACTCTTTGCGATTCCATTCGCAACCCATCATTAGTATTTGCTATGCCAGAGAGCCAGCCGCTGCCTGTTGCCGTGCCCCAGAGGAGGGAAAGGAAGTTAGGGGTAGTGGGAAGTAGGAGGCAGAGGTAATGCTCGGTGCGAATGCAAAAGTTTCTCATTTGTTTCGCATAGTCGCTTCCCAGCCCCAGTAGGCAGTGTACAGTTTGCTCTGCTCAAACCGACTACTATGCGAACCCCGTAGCAAGAGAAGATGAACTTGTACCAAGAATACAGGCAGCTTTCCAGGAGGTTCGTGACACAACACACAGCCTGAACAGAGTCCAAAATTCGTTACCACACCGTTGTGAATTGTGCATTGAAATAGGTGAGGCTGGGGGTTGTCATACTGAACATCTACTGTAATCAAACCATTGGGCTTATTGTTTCCCTCGTTCAGTACTTCACTCAATTTACAATGTTGTGAGCGTAGGAATACACAATGGTGTGTCGACAGCGTTGCATCTTCGAGCATGTTAAATAACAAAGAACGTTACTGCGAACAACAGGCGAGAGGAGAAACGATCTGATGCATTCCTTGACTGACAAGTGTGTGTGTGTGTGTTAATTACAGTATTGTATTGTGTGAGTAGTTATGGCTGATTAATTAACGAGCAATGGATATTGCCTGTAAGAGTCAAGGACAATCCTGTGCGAGTCGGACGAGGAAACTTGTGCATTCGCGCGGAGCATTTTCTCTGTCTCCATCATACGCACCACTTCCCCTCCCTCCCCTTCCCTTCCCTGAAGAAAGGCAGCGCCTTGTGCTCTAGCAGAATAAATACGACGAGTTCGTCAATTTGAATCGCACGCCTGGTAATAAAAAAGTAACTTCATTTCCTCGAAAATAAACATTTTCTCCGCCAATCCGATTGCACCACCGTTCTTAACATAACGCGAAGAGCATCCCTGTTTTTTGTCGGTATATTTATGATACACCCTGTATGTCGATCGACTGGATGCAAGTGTATGCATCAGTCATGTCAGTATTGTGTCGCCCACTGACGAGTACGAGGCAGTTACACAGAAGCATATGACACAACAACCACGGTCTTCCACGAACATGTAATCATCAAGCTCATCCGTCAATAAAACAAATACCTTCATGTTTGATGATGACTTATTCTGATGTTTCGGTAAGGTTGTTCCGACATGATTATTTTAAGCTGAGGTAAATGTTTCTGTGGAGTATCCGCCTTAAAGAATCAAACATGCTACAATCCTGACATAGTAAAACGAGACAAGACACTATCTCAAAACTTATATGTATTTTATAACACGTCATTAATTAGGTCCTTTGTTATTGCCGGTACAACATCGGAAACCAATTCAACTCTTCAATAGTTACATAAAAGGCAATTCCGAGACTAATTTAATACTTTCAACACTGCCTTATTATTGGCAAACATATGTATAATCTTTGTGTCCAAGGCACTCAGTTTATAAGTGCAGAACACATTTTAGACTGTGATTTCCATTACGATAGGACAACTCAAGGTAGTTTATTGCAGAATCATCCACCTGCATCAAGACTAATAAGTCAATGTGACCATATTCATCAGTATATGCGGATCTGAGCAGAAGTGGACCTTGAAAGTCTCCCTTTGAAAGGTGTTCCAGCTAAAACTCATTTTCGATCCTCGTCTCCACATAATAGAAGAGTGGTCTCTGAATAGGAGCTAGTCGACCTGAAGGTCGTGCTGTTTTACATACGCCATGTAAAAAAAAAAAAAAAACCCTCCAGATCCTGTTTTTCTTCACAAAGAGTCTGAAGAAACTTCAAGGTAAAAAGGAACTCTGTTATCAGGATTTCTCCTACTGGACGACTTTTTAAAACGGCGTACTTAGTTACTGACAAAACCTTTTTATTTAGCTATTTATTCGGGGCGTCGACCTAAGAAGATCTTTTGCCCCTACTTTGCACCATATGTTGTGACCCTGCGTGCATTTGGAAATGGCGGAAGTGTAAAGTGTTGAATGTGAGGAAAGGAACATTAAGGACGACACAATCACCCAGTCCCCAGGCCAGGGATATTAATCATTTAAAATTACAAGCCTCTGACCCGGCCGGGAATCGAACCCAGGGACACCGGATAACAGGCGGACGCGTTGCCCCCTACACCGCGGGGCCGGACTGAAAAAACCTTAGTCTAATCGTTATTTATTTATTTATTTATTTATTTATTTATTTATTTATTTTACGTCGCATCGACACAGATAGGTATCATGGCGACAATGGGATAGGAAACGGCTAGGAGCGGGAAGGAAGCGACTGAGACCTTAATTAAGGTACAGCCCCAGCATTTGGATGGAGTGGAAATTAGAAGTCACGGAAAACCATCTTCAGGGTTGCCGACAGTGGGGTTCGAATTCACTATCTCCTGAATGCTTTCTATTTAACCACTAATGTTCCGTTCTTCTACTCAAAACTTCTACATTTCTACTAATCTCGTATATCTGTACAAACTATTAACTGCTAGCTCTTGCCTAGTTGCCAGATATTTGCTCATGAAATCGAAACTAGTTATAGTTTCCAGGTACAATATTTCAGGGGACCCACAGTCCGAATGCTTGGATGAATAGTCAACGTGGAGGCCGTCAGTTCTAACCACCCTACGTTTGATTCCTTGCAGGGCTGGAGATTTTAGGTGTGTTTGGTTTATTCCTCTGGCTCGGTGACTGGGTATTTGTGCTCATCTTAATGCACACCACTTCTTTCACACACAACACACCAAATTACCAAACACCACAGAAACATGCAATAGTGAATGCATCTTTTCAACAAAGCTTGGTACAAGAAAGGGCATCCCACTGTAAAACAGAGCTTAAATCTACATGTATTGCTGATGGCAATTAATCGACTAACGACCAGGGAAGAAAAAATATGGGAGTACTCACGAAGTGATTCACTTTGCTACAGTAACGGGGCACGCTTTGAAATACAGAATAGGAGCCACAGACTAATAATAATACTAATCATAATTATTATAATAACGCTAGAATGTAAAAGTATACTTATCGTTGTACCTAGATGTCCGATTAGTGAATAATACATCCATCAATAAATAATAACAGAATGTACAACAACAGGCTCACCAAAGTATTATTTCATATAATAAAGTCACAGAACACACACACACACAAAAGGCTAGAAGAAACAAAGGAAGACCTACCAAATATGAACATCACAGAATACATCAAAAGAAATCGCGAAGTCTTTGAAACATTGGCAACTAAGCACAAATTTGCGGAGAAATGTAAAAAGAAAACCGGTAAGAAATGGTCAAGAAAATGGAAGAAACAACACAACTAATCGAATTCATGAAGAGATTTTGGGAGGAAAAGAAGCAACAAATCATCAAGTTATTAAGCCCACTATCAATTTCCGCGCGCTCTCTAAATAGGCAAAACGAATATAATAATAATAATAATAATAATAATAATAATAATAATAATAATAATACCGTGCTCGATAGCTGCAGTCGCTTAAGTGCGGCCAGTATCCAGTAATCGGGAGATAGTGGGTTCGAGCCCCACTGTCGGCAGCCGTGAAGATGGTTTCCCATTTACACACCAGGCAAATGCGGGGGCTGTACCTTAATTAAGGCCACGGCCGCTTCCTTCCAATTCCTAGGCCTATCCTATCCCATCGTCGCCGTAAGACCTATCTGTGTCGGTGCGACGTAAAGCAAATAATAATAATAATAATAATAATAATAATAATAATAATAATAATAATAATAATAATAATAATAATAATAATAAAAATCATGTCCGGCTCCATGGCTAAATGGTTAGAGTCACAGGGCTCCCGGGTTCGATTCCCGGTAGGGTCGGGAATTTTAACCATAATTGGTTAATTCCGCTGGCACGGGGGCTGGGTGTAAGTGTCGTCTTCATCATCATTTCGTCCCCACACGACGCGCAGGTCGCCTATGGGGATCAAATCAGAAGACCTGCAACTGGCGAGCCGAAGTTGTCTTCGGACACTCCCGGCACTAAAAACCAAACGCCATTTCATTATTTTATTTCATCATCATCATCATCATCATCATATCACCCTCGTGGTCACGAAATGTCTACTTCAGGAGGGCGTGAATTGTTCTGAATCTAAATCAGCCAACAACAGAAAACCCATTTAGTGCCGAAGTTACGAACAATGGAAATCTTTATACATTCACGGCCTTTACGGAGAAATAGTTCTAGATGCAGATCAATGATGATTGATTGATTGATTGATTGATTGATTGATTGATTGATTGATTGATTGATTGATTGATTGATTGATTGATTGAGATGGCCTTTTTAGACGGTATAATAACAAAATAATGCATATCCAAGGAGGGCAATATTAGGATATTTTTATTATTATTTTTAATTTATAATTTGCTTTACGTCGCACCGATACAGATAGGTCTTATGGCGACGATGGGATAGGAAAGGGCTAAGAGTGGGAAGGAAGCGGCCTTGGCCTTAATGAAGGTAAAACCCCAGCATTTTCCTGGTATGAAAATAGGAAACCACGGAAAACCATCTTGAGTGCTGCCGACAGTGAGATTCGGACCCACTATCTCCCGAATTTAAGCTCACAGCCGCATGACTCTAAACGGACGGGCATCTCGCTCGGTGATATTACTACTGAGGAAGGGAGTAGTCTATTGTTCGGCTCGAACAAACCCGTGAAACACTCAGCTATAGTCTGTTATGAAGATTGTTGCCCAGGCAGTTCGCCTCCAGCTATTTGAGCGCAACGAGGTCAGCGTCAGGACAACTTTAACTCTAGACCTTTCCCATCCTTCCATCGCCAAAAAACTTCGATGTGTTAGTGTGACGTTAAACTAGTAGCGAATATAAAAGAGTATAGTAAGTGGAGGTTACAGTAGTTTAGTGGAGATTTTTTTTTTGTTTTTGCTAGGGGCTTTACGTCGCACCGACACAGATAGGTCTTATGGCGACGATGGGATAGGAAAGGCCTAGGAGTTGGAAGGAAGCGGCCGTGGCCTTAATTAAGGTACAGCCCCAGCATTTGCCTGGTGTGAAAATGGGAAACCACGGAAAACCATCTTCAGGGCTGCCGATAGTGGGATTCGAACCTACTATCTCCCGGATGCATTTAGTGGAGATGAACAGGCTAGCAAAACAAAGAGTGACAAAAAGAGATAAATGAAGTCAGTTCAAGGATAAATGTGCGAAATAACCACAGTGCGATTAATTTAAAAAAAGATTGTGAATTTCTAAAATTATTCGAACAAGACTAGTATTAGTAGGAGGTAGGACTGGGGCAATATAGGCTAAGTAAATATGCGATCTAATGATCCACCGAAAGACGTTCCACACACCATGAGGAAACATTTCAGATTGTAAACTCACATACTAAATTACTGTATTCAAGCAGAGAACGTCCCATTCCCCAACAATTAAAACCGGAAATCAAACATTTATAAGTTCAAACAGGTTTTAAGAAACCTGATTTCCAATACAGTACAACCGATTATTAGGTTACTGCTCAGCAAACCGGAACTTTGTATCAATGAACACTTGTCCTTCGAGGTGATTTTGTCATCAATACGTCAATACGTTTTTAGTAGCAAGTGTCTCAATTTCCGACATTTGAATCCCTTAACAAATCTAAGGTGATCAGTCTTCACGTCACATCATCTGATAATCTTGTTACCGGGAGAGTTGGCCGTGCGGTTAGGAGCGCGCAGCTGTGAGCCTGAATCTGGGAGATAGTGGGCTCGAATCCCACTGTCGGCAGCCCTGAAGATGGTTTTCCTTGTTTTCCCATTTTCACACCAGGCAAATGCTGGGACTCTACCTTAATTAACGCCACGACCGCTTCCTTTCCACTCCTAGGCCTTTCCTATCACATCGTCGCCATAAGACCTATCTGTGTCAGTGCTACGTAAAGCAAATTCTAAATTAAAATACTAATAATAATAATAATAATAATAATAATAATAATAATAATAATAATAATAATAATAATCTTGTTAACCTTAACATCTGCAGAGCAACAAATCCGCTGGTAAAATGAATAACACGCACATTTAACACATTGTATAATAATAATAATAATAATAATAATAATAATAATAATAATAATAATAATAATAATAATAATAATAATAATAATAATAATAATAATAATAATAATAATAATACCGGGCGAGTTGGTCGTGCGTTTAGGGGCGCGCAGCTGTGCGCTTGCATCCGGAAGATAGTGAGTTCGAACCCCACTGTCGGCAGCCCTGAAGATGGTTTTCCGTGGTTTCCCATTTTCACACCAGGCAAATGCTGGGGCTGTATCTTAATTACGGCCACGGCCGCTTCCATCCCATTCCTAGGCCTTCACTATCCCATAGTCGCCGTAAGACCTATGTGTGTCGGTGCGACGTAAAACAAATACCAAATAATAATAATAATAATAATAATTATAATAATAATAATAATGTCCGCCTCTGTGGTGCAGTGGCTAGTGTAATTAGCAGCAATCCCCGGAGACTCGGGTACGATTCCCGGCTCTGCCACGAAATTCGAAAAATGGTACGAGGGATGGAACGGGGTCCACTCAACCTCGGGAGCAGTAGCGGCGCTAAGAAGCTCGCCCCCCCCCCCGCCGCGCAATAATTGAAAATGTGCCCCTCCTTTCCTAATAAGGAAATTTACAAATTTATTTCGTAGTACAGTGTGGTATATTTTACAATGAACAACAACGATACAACGATGATGATAATAATAATTACATACTTTGGTTTTCAAATCCAAGGGAATCAAAACAATACATTTATATGGTACGAACACACACACACACACACACACACACACACACACACACACACACACACACACACACACACACACACACACACACACACACACACACACACACACACACACACACACACACAAGAAATGCATATTCCAATTATAGTAACCAAAACACGCTGTCCGTCACAACATTAAGAAGTAATCTCGTTCCTAGGACCAAATAACTTACAACTCAACCGTCCATCATAAGCCCACTTAGCTACACTGACTGCCGAGAGTTAGAAACAGGCTCGAAACTTCAGTATTTAGAGTTTAATAAGGAGGATGTCTTTGTTATCGCAACTTCGCTGACTACTGGGTTCTCAAAATTGGCTAATTACTTCAAAAGCCTTGTTGATTGTTGTGAGTGTCAGCAAGGGTTGGTTATTATTGGTACACGTTGGGAAACTCACACTCTTTCAGAAATAAGGTTGGTACTACTGACGAATGATGCTCTACACTATGAAAACCTAAGTTTGAAATAACCCTCCGTAATACAAATAATACTGTGTTGTGTGCTGTAGCTTTATCAATATGTAAAACCACTCTTCTGCTACTGAATTATGAAACAGTCATGGGCCCCTCACAAGCCATTGACACTCCACCCCGCGGGGTGTGCGGGGTCCTTATCGCCGCCACTGCTCGGGAGGTCAACTGAGTAGAGGGGGTTCGATTTCCACCATAGCCATCCTTGAAGTGGTTTTCCGTGGTTTTCTCACTTCTCCTCCAGGCAAATGCCGGGATGGTACCTAACTTCAGGCCACGGCCACTTCCTTTCCTCTTCTTTGACTGGCCCTTCCAAACTTTCCATTCCTCCACAAGGCCCCTGTTCAGCATAGCAGTTGGGGCCCCACCTTGGCGAGGTACTGGTCCTCATCTCCAGTTGTATCCCCCGACCCAAATTCTAGCACTCCAGGACACTGCCCTTGAGGCGGTAGAGTTAGGATCCTTCGTTGAGTCCAAGGGAAAACCGACCCTGGAGGGTAAACAGATTAAGAAAGAAAGAAAAAGAAGGAAATAATAATAATAATAATAATAATAATAATAATAATAATAATAATAAGGGAAATAATCCGGCTCACTGGCTGAATGATCAGCGTACTGGCCTTCGATTCAGAGGGCCCTGGGTGTGATTCTCGGCCGGCAAGGTTTTTAACTGTGTATGGTTAATCGGATACTTGTGATCATTTGAATTCACACACAGACACACAAAGAGAGATAGAGAGAGAGAGAGCAAGATTGAATCCATCCTTCCATGCAGAGTTGTGTCAGGAAGGGCATCCGGCCGTACAACTGGACAATGCAGTCAAGTCGCTCGGACTTCGGAAAATAAATCTGCCCACTTCAATACAGATATTAATATTAGAAGGGATTTTTTTGAGGAACTTTGTATATAGCGTGTACAATATTTCTTATTTTTTTGCTAGTGGTTTAACGTCGCATTAACACATCGAAGGTTTTCGGCGACGCAAGGATGTGAAAGTGCTCAGATTGGAATGATAGTGACCGTGGCTTTAATTAAGGCACAGCCCAGCAATTGCCTGCTGTGAAAATAGGAAACCACGGAAAACCGTTTTCAGAGCTGCAAACGGTGGAGTTCGAGTCTATCATTTCCCGAATGAATGCTCACAGCTATGCTACCGTAACCGCACGGCTATCTCCCTCAGTTGGCAATTTATGGAGTGAATCATGGACATCAATTTGCGCAGAAAGAAAAGGCATGGAAGATTCGGAAATGTGGTGATACAGAATAATTCAGAGATACTGAATGGAGTTGGTGAGAGGGGAACAAAACGCGTTGATAAGACATACAGCAATTGAACGGAAGTGAATGAATAGTAATAGTGGTATATTACCATTTTACTCGTTTTGCGTTCCATTAATTACTCTTATGCCTCAGTGGCTCAGTCGGTACAGCTCTGGACGTCTGAGTCCCATTTGGTCGTTTCGATGCTGGCTTTGCCCGATAATATTTGAAGGTGCCAGCCTCCTGTCGGTTGATTTACCGGTACGTAAAAAACTCATGCAGGACAAAATTTCGGCACTTCGGCGTCTCCAAAAACCGTAAAAGTAGTTAGTGGAGTATAAAACTATTATTATTATTATTATTATTATTATTATTATTATTATTATCATTATTATTATTTTTCATAGATGCGCGCAGTTGTGAACTTGCATCCGGGAGATAGTGGGTTCGAATCCCAGTGTCGGCAGCTTTGATGATGATTTTCCGTGGTTTCCCATTGTCAAGTAAGGCCAATGCTGGGACTGTAACTTACTTTAGGCGGTGCGACGTAAAGCACATAATAATCAAAACGGAAGATTCTTTGTCACTAATAACGACTGCTTCCTTCCTATCTCGCTGTTAATATTACAGATAAAACCCAGTACTGAGGTTGAAACACAGGTTAGCCGTCGGATTTCAGATATAGCAAGTATGATGGCCACATTGTGCCAAGTCTATAACGTAGCAAGAATCTAAATAACGCAATTTTCATTAAAAATTTGTTAGATTTATTGTTTCTCGTCAAAAACAATCAGATGACAGAAGTACAAAATAGTTCAGTGTTTTAATAATAATAAAAATTTCGTGTGGCTATTTCTAGCCGAGTGCAGCCCTTGTAAGGCAGACCCTCCGATGAGGGTGGGCGGCATCTGCCATGTGTAGGTAACTGCGTGTTATTGTGGTGGAGGATAGTGTTATGTGTGGTGTGTGAGTTGCAGGGATGTTGGGGACAGCACAAACATCCAGCCCCGGGGCCATTGGATTTAACCAATGAAGGTTAAAATCCCCGACCCGGCCGGGAATCGAGCCCGGGACCCTCTGAACCGAAGGCCAGTACGCTGACCATTCAGCCAACGAGTCGGACATTCAGTGTTTTAAGGCGCCGGCTATGGAGGTATCCGAGAATGGTTACAAAACACAGATTTGTATTCTTGAAGTAGGTTTCCAGATTTCCGCATTTCTACTGACGTTAAAGGATAAAAGAGTGTTCTGATAATAATGCTATTGGCCACTGACTACTTTTACGGTTTTCGGTGATGCCGAGGTGCCGGAATGTAGTTCCGTAGGAGTTCCTTTACTTCGAGCCAATAAATCTACCGACACGAAGCTAACGTATTTGAGCACTTTCAAATACCACCGAATTGGGTCAGAAGGCCAGTGACTCAACAGTCTGAGCCACTCATCCCGGCGAGGAAAACATGGAGAAGTACTGGGTGACACACTGCACATCACGATAAAAAAAAGGGTACCTTACTACACCACAGGGTTGGTAAAAGATTAGTTCCGCTGATTAAAGTGACTTCCGTAATTAAATTAAATTGTTAAAAGAGAGCAAACCCCGCGGACAGGAAGAAAGGAAGTAAATGAAGCAATAATCTAAATACGTATTTGAAATTAATAGGATCATCTATGACAGGAAATATGTTTCCTACTCTTTCACAGAGGGCAGGTTCCAAGTAAGGAAACATGTCTGTTGTACGAACTCATAAAATGAACAAAGCAAATCCAGGATCTCATTTTTCGGGCGCAGCGCTCAAAATACCAACATACCACTGAAGGGAGAGAAGCAGATTATTGGAGCGATTTGTAAGCGGAAGACAACAGAAACCCGAGACTAGACGATATAAATATGCATATCATAACAGGACTTATCTGCATTGTTAATTCCGTCAAACTGACACCCAACTGCCATCGGGCTATCACACGTTATAAACGCGCCAGTTGGGTTACACTGCTTACTTCGCTGTCAAGGAATGTACAGTACATGGAATGGGAGGGGAGGGAGATGGCTTAGTGAAGTTCAATGCCAGGCGATACGACCTGAATAACGGAATTACTGGCTCTAATGGTTCCCGGTCTGAGCAATAAACATAGCAGTCTAATCCGTACCGAGCGAGTTGGCCGTGCGGTTAGGGGCGCGCAGCTGTGACCTTGCATTCGGGAGATAGTGGGTTTGAACCCCATTGTTGACAGCCCTGAAGATGGTTTTCAGTCGTTTTCCATGTTCACACCAGACAAACGCTGGGGCTCTACCTTAATTAAGACCACGGCTACTTCCTTCCCACTCCTAGCCCTTTCCTCTCCCATCGTCGGCTGAAGACCTGCCTACTTCGGTGCGATGTAATGCAAATTGTAGGCCTAGGTACTATAGATTCACTCACTCTCCACTGTGCTCAGTTTCTAGCTGCAAAGCATGAACACGCGGTCACTCGGACTGCTATAAAACGCAACTGATTATTACGGCCACACTGAGTCTGGCGGCAGGAAGTTGAGCATGGATAATACACAAGATTAAGCCTGGAAGGTAAAATAAACGAGTTTATTTTTTCTGCCACACAGACCACATGTTCATGGTTAAGAGTTAACAGGGATGTAAGATTTTGAACTTGCCGCTTTTTGCCCTAAGCCCATAAATTAAGTGACAACAATAGTAGTTCGAAAAAATTACAAAATATTTATAATAGTAGTAGGAAATGTGCTTCATAGGAGGCCTACAGGAGATCAAGTAGTAGTATAACAGACGACCACTCGTACGACCTAGAGAAAGCTATTCAGGTCTCGAGAAGGTCATTCTACCGGCATCCATCGTCAACTGTTAATAAAAGATCTCCCAAGAGTTCACTCCAATGACGATAATAATAATAATAATAATAATAATAATAATAATAATAATAATAATAATAATAATAATAATAATAATAATAATAATAATAATAATAATGCTGGGCTGAGTGGCTCAGACGATTGAGGCGCTAGCCTTCTGACCCCAGCATGGCAGGTTCGATCTTGGCTCAGTCCAGTGGTATTTGAAGGTTCTCAAATACGTCAACCTCCTGTCGGTAGATTTGCTGGCACGTAAAAGAACTTCTGCGGGACAAAATTCCGGCACCTCGGAGTCTCCGAAAACCGTAAGAGAATAGTTAGAGGGACGTAAAACCAATAACATTATTAATAATAACATTGTTAAACGTTCGTCCTAACTTCAAACGATCATAACAGATGGAATTTTGTCCCAAAATAGATCTTTAACGTCGCTGGGATGTGGCATTTAAACATCCCCTAATGGCATGACCTCAGCCAGGATCGAACCCGCTATCATGGAAACAAGAGGGCCAATGACTAACGGGAAAAGCCACTGTGCTTCTGAGATTTGAAAGATATTCTATATATTGTCATTGACCGAGCTCGATATCTGCAGTCGCTTAAGTGCGGCCAGTATCCAGTATTCGGGAGATAGTGGATTCGAACCCCATTGTCAGCAGACCTGAAGATGGTTTTCCGTGGTTTCTCATTTTCACACAAGGCAAATGCTGTGGCTGTACCTTAATTAAGGCCACGGCCGTTTCCTTCCCACTCCTAGCCCCTTCTTGTCCCATCGTTGCCATAAGATCTATCTGTGTCGGTGCGACGTAAAGCAACTTGTAAATATATATATATTGTCACTGAAATCTACCGATACGGACATCTTGCATTTACGCAGTCTTAAATGTCAGCCGTCAGAGCCAGTATTCAGTCTCGCGATTTTAAATTCTAAAATCAAACTGCATTGATAAGAATAGAGGAAAAGGATGGGTGTGATAGAGAAACAACTACCCAGAAAGGAGAGAGGCAGCTTTCAGTTTGCTCCCTTCCTTTGGAATGCTTATGAAAAGCAATGCGGTAAGGAAATCAAAGGAACAGGCCCAGATATTTCTGTGAATGTCCCATGGGTATGCAAACAGTTGGCTGTTGCTCTCATTTGGCATCAATCATAAAACTTAATATTTTTGTTGTGCATAGTATTTATCCATATAATATGACCGGCTGAAAACCTCACTGAACTGTTTAAAAATGATCATGTTTATGCCATTCTTGATGAGGATAGTGACAATGATTCTATAGTTTTGCGTATGCAGCTGACTACTGGTTCGGATGAATTGATTATTTTATATACATTTATATTTTACACCCGTCGGATACCTTCGATATTGCTACCGGTTTTACGGGGCACGTAATATATATTTTACAATAACATTGAGTGAAAACTGTGTACACAACATTTTCTTAATTCCATTCTCGCCATCGCTACTTACTGTAGGCCTATTTCTTGTGGACTAAAGATCACGAAATATTTCCTACATACCGACCCTTTGCCCTTATTTTACTTCTTCTTCTTCTTCTTCTTCTTCCTAACCTTTGTACCAATTTATAGGGGTTACCTTTGATGTGGATATGGCCACTTTTTACGGCCGGATGCCCTTACAGTATGTGAAGATATGTATTCACTATTGCGCGTGCCGGGCTGAGTGGCTCAGACGGTTGAGGTGCTAGCCTTCTGACCCCAACTTGGCAGGTTCGATCCTGGCTCAGTCCGGTGTTATTTGAAGGTGCACAAATACGTCAGCCATGTGTCGGTAGATTTACCGTCACGTAAAAGAACTCCTGCGGGACAAAATTCCGGCACCTCGCCGTCTCCAAAAACCGTCCAAAGTAGTTAGTGGGACGTAAAAACAATAACATCATCTTCACTATTCCGTGTTTCCGTGGTGGTTAGTATTGTGATGTACTAAAATGTATGTAAATGAAGAGAAGTGCATTATGACGAACACATACATCCAGTCCCCGAGCCATTGGAATTAACCATGCGCAGTTAAAATCTTCAACCCAACCAGGAATCGAACCCGAGGCTTCTGAACCGAAGGCCAGTACGATAACCACTCAGCCAAGAAGCCGGACATATCGATCCTTTGTCCACCTAGAATATATTCCGTATATACCGATCCCATGCATCTTGCACCAGCGGTTCATAAGATACATTTTATTTTTCAAACGTCAAAACGTATTTCTTTCTCAGCCAACATCCACATTTCGAAGATGACATTCCTCAGGCAGACTGTTAAACAGAAACCATTTTTGGAGTTAAAATCTGGCAAATTTATTCAAAGGCAGATTTACCCATGCCTACTCGGTTACGGCCTTTACAAAAGGTATCACTGTTAAAAGATAGGAAATCGTAACTCTAGGACTAAGGATGACATGGTTTCTTCTGTGAGCCCGTAGAGCAGAGGTATTCAAACATTTTTAAGATTGAACCCTTCATTAACGAATAAAAGTTTAATATACCCCCGCGATAACATTTCTCTAAAGGGCAGTTTAAGTAATAAAAGTGACACATTTTAAGTCAGCTTTTAATTGATTAAAAACAGTTTTTTAAACATACAGTGTAATTAACAAGATGAGTTCATGAAATGCAATACATATTATAACGGTTTTAAAAGTTTACGTCTGTACCAAGTATTTTGCAATGTTAATAAAATAACGCTTGATATGAAAATAATAATGCATAAATTATTTAAATCCTTCCAAGCGAGTTGGCCGTGCGGTTAGGGTCGCGTAGCTGTGAGCTTGCATTCGGGAGGTAGTGGGTTCGAATCCCAATGACGGCAACCCTGAAGATGGTTTTCCGTGGTTTCACCATTATCACATCAGGCAAATCTGGAGCTGTGAAACCATGCAAAGCCATCTTTAGGGTTGCCGACAGTGGGCCCGAACCCACGGTGTCCGGACATTTGCGGTCACGGATATTTGCGGTCACTGAATATACTTGTGCCCACTCACAGATATTTGCGGTCTCTGCAGCAGGGGATGGGCTTCATTAACTTAATCTCAGGGCATCCCTGCTAACCTGCCTGGACTTCTGCTCACTCCTTCTAGGTTAAAATTTTTCTTTCACGCGCATTATTTACAGACTGATGTCTTCAGTCACAAACACCATTCTATGTTGAAACTTCCTGGTGTAAGTACTGTATTTACTGATGTTGTGTGCTGTAATGGAGTTGACAGTTACTAATAAGGCAGAATTGTATGTCTCCAAAAACATGACATGACTTGTTCTTCTCCTTCAGACACACCTAGGTGACGATTCCATGTTGAATTTACCTATACATTCTGTATATATAACCATTGTGAAGTGCACAACGATTTTCATTATTAGTAACTGTCAATTTCAGTACAGCACACAACAGAAATATTTACACGAGGTGTTTGTGGCTGAAGGTATCAGTCTCTAATAATGCGCGCGAGAGAAGGATGTTGATCTAGAAGGGGAGAGCAGGAACCCAGGCAGGTTAGTGGGGACAACACGATATTACGATAATAAGGCCCACCTCTTGCTGCGGTGACCGCAAATCTCCTGTGACTGCTGGGGGATTTCTGTGAGTGGGCACAAGCACATCTCAGTGACCGCAAATGTCCGTGACCGCAAATATCCGGCAACCCGAACCCACTACCATCCGAACGCAAGCTGACAACTGCGTGACCTTAACCGCAAGGCCAACTCCCTCGATAAAATGATTTCTAATGTCTGGTTATGCTGGAGAAAAGTTCAAATATTCAAATTTAGATTATTGCGGTACTTATTTCTTAGGCACATAATATATGAAAACCCGCATTCGCAAAGTTATGTTGTTGATATAGGTATCATAAATTTGGTGGTCCGGTTAGCGATGTGAGGAAACTCGTCCAGTCTCTGCAGCCAAGCTTACAAGCTAGCCAACATGAAAACAGGTTGTCCAGTTTCGTATTATCTCGGCCACCTTAAAGGCTACATTGATAAATGATGTCTAATAATGTGCAGAGTAAAATAATCTTGTAGGCAGTGATGGAATCGAAAACGGAAAAGATGACACTCCGCCAACACTATAGTGACGTACTGAGTTTAAAGATAAGTAAATATTTTAATTTTATTTGTATTTCTTCTTCACATTTTACTTTGAAAACTGCTCATGATTTCCCTAAAAGTCTCTCACTCGTACCCCTACGTGCACGCGTTTGAGAATCCCTGCTGTAGAGGATAGTATGGACACAGTCTTGGAAGCGGATTAAAATAATCTAATACAATAGTAACCAAATGCACTCAATTTCAGACGACGTGCGAAATATCAGATTAGGGAAGTCTTAAAGACTTTAGATGAATATTGCTATACCGAGCGAGTTGGCCGTGGGTTAAGGTCACGTAGCTGTGAGCTTCCATTCGGCAGATAGTGGGTTCGAACATCACTGTCGGCAGCTGTGAGGATGGTTTTCCGTGGTTTTCCATTTTCACACCAGACAAATGCTGGGACTGTACCGTTTTTAAGGCCACGGTCGCTTCCTTTCCACTCCTAGCCCTTTCCTACCCCATCGTCGCTGTAAAAGACCTATCTGTGTCGGTGCGACGTAAAGCAAAATTGTTCAAAGAAGAAGAAGAAGAAGAAGAAGAAGAAGAAGAAGAAAATATTGCTATCTGGATAACAGAGTAATCAATGATGGCAGAAAGTGAGAGGAAATAAAAGGAAGACCTTTCTTATGAATTGAATATTTTTTTTACCTCTAGAAATATGTTTCTTTTCTCTAGATCTTCGTGTGGAGCACGTTTCATTGTATGGATGTGAGGTATGGATAGTAGCTGGTGAAGAAAGAGAGAAAGAAAGAAAGAAAGAAAGAAAGAAAACAGAACCTTTGAAATGTAGTGTTACTGATGAATATTGAGGGTGAGATTAGTAGATCGGATCACAGGTAAAGAGATAGTGAACCAAGTTGTTGAGAGGAGAACGAATTTGGTGAAATTTGACTACGAGATGTCGTAGATTGATAGGACACATCTTGGGATATCCAGCTAGCGATGCAGCGTAGCTGGTTATGCGCACACTGTCGATCTATGCTGATCAAGTATGTTGAACACTTGTCTAGGGATTGGGTTCATACAGTTTTCTGATTTGTGAACAACAAATACAGTACCTTCAACCAGTACATTCAATCAGCGACCATAGCCCACCACTTATTTTCAGAATTTCAGAGCAATCTCACATTCGCACAGAAGTTTCCCAAAACGCAAACAAGTAGTCACTGACGTTGTTGTTTTCCTCTTAGGTACTTGAATTCGTCGTAATCATCATCCCCATGTTCTTGGATGACGTATGATACTTTACGCTATTAAATATCATTTAATGTGCCTAGGATTGTGAACGGTGTCCTCAGACATGACAAAAATAGTACTAGCATAGAATTTACTAACAGTGAGTGTGAGGGACGTTTGAGGAAAGTTTTAAATTACGTCTGGAAATTCGAAACTCAGATTTCTGAAGCTTGTGATTTCCTAGTCTTAACCAGGAATGTTGATTAACGCAGTAAATATCTGCTGTCAATAGTGATAAAAATAAAATAGAACGAATTAATGAATTAATTATAATTAAAGAATATTTGTTTTCATTATTATGTGAATGCCATTGATCTCAGCCGAACCTACTCCTAAATCTAAGCGATCTAAGGTCTAAGGTGATTTGCTCCAGTCTGCCACAATAGCAAACTTTGAGGGACATTTTATCCACTTCTCTTCCGGCAAATACTGAAATATACCGAGCTCGATAGCTACAGTTGCTTAAGTGTCGCCAGTGTCCAGTATTTGAGAGATAGTGGGTTCGAACCACACTGTCGGCAGCCCTGAATATGGTTTTCCGTGGTTTCCCATTTTCACACCAGGCAAATGTTGGGGCTTTACCTTAATTAAGGCCACGTCCGCTTCCTTCCCACTCCTAGCCCCTTCCTGCCCCATCGTTGCCATAAGACCTATCTGTGTCAGTGCGACGTAAAGCTACTTGCAAAAAAAAAAACCCTGAAATATTGTATTATTTAAAATACTATTGATTTTGAAACACGCCGGGACGCTGGAATTTTGTTCCGCAGGACTTCCTTAACGTGCCGGAAGCGAACGCTTAGGAGTTGTCACTTTTAAACTATTTTAACATCATCAAATACTATCGATCTCAGCTGGGTTCAGACCCACTATCTTGGCAGCAGGAGGTAAACATCACTAGTTGTGCTACTAGGGTCGGTAAATGTTGAAATAGTTCTAAATTCAAGTTGTGAAATTCTTAAAACAATCCTAGACACTAAAACACTAAAGAGCACAAGGTAACAGTCTCCCTCTCTCTCTCTCTCTCACACACACACACGCACACACACACACACACACACACACACACACACACACACACACACACACACACACACACACACACACACACACACACACACACACACACACACACGGGCAGTGATCACCATAATCTCTCCACACTATAAAATATAATAATAATGCTATACCTTGTTACAGACAATGGTCTTCAGAAACGCGGAAGTATTAGAATTCGCCGTAAACGATCTTAGAGGTCAGTTAATGAACTGACGAGTGTGTGTCGTATCCAGGTTCTTTTAAATGACGACCGATTGTGCAGGATAATAATGTCCAGTACTGAGGGTGACAGACGAAAGACCTGAGTTTCAGTTGTATCAAAACAAACAAATCTACGTCGTGCGTCCTAAGACCTTTTTTTTTGTCTTCGTGTTGGTTCCATGACAGGTCACTACTACGAAGTTACCGGCACTCTCGTTCGGGCAAAAAGGCACACCCTGGCCTCACCATCGCTGTAAACAACTGTGATTTATTAATACCATTGACAGGGTGATAGCTTACCTTGAAGCGCGAGGAGCCCCGCACTGGCCGGCCTGCAACACTCCAAGACACCCGCACTTTGGCAGCCGGGTCGTCGCACTGCAACCTCGCACAGAACGCTGCGCTGCCTCCGGGAACTGCCACCACTGGCGACGGCTTCTTGCTGAACAGCAGTCGGCCAGTCATGTTGCCGCTGGTGCTGCACTCTGCGGGACAACAAGCATGCAATTTATTGGCTATTATAAACAACAAACCTCCTTCATAACAATACAACATAAACCTTGAGCAACGTTGTGCTGGTATTCACATTTAGATCTCCAGTGTTTACAAGTCAGGCAATAGTCCATTTCCAGACTAAAATTAAAGTGAAAGAGGTAATTGCTCTTAAGGGTTCCTACTGACAAATATATATATATATATATTAGTTCATTTATTTGATACGGGGTCGGGGATGAGGTGGAAGGAATTTATATGGCATGCTTTTACGAACCCTTCCTGATGCCAACGTCAGGTGAAATGAAAGATGGTGAAGGTGGAAGGAATCAGCTGGTGGGGCTGCCTGGGAGAGGTTGTATGCCCCAACCCAAAGTCTCACGTTCCAGGACACTGCCCTGGAGGCAGTAGAGGTGGGATCCCTCGCTGAGTCCGAAGGAAAAACCAACCATGGAGGGTTAGCAGATTAAGAAAAAAAAGAAATAATAATAATAATAATAATAATAATAATAATAATAATAATAATAATAATAAAGAAGACAAAGTAGGCTGAGCTAAGAAGCTCAGTCGATACATCGCGCTATCCTTCTGAGTTTAAGCTGGCGGGTTCAATACCAGCTCAGTCTGGTGGTATTTGATGATTTTCAAATACGTCAGCTTCTTGTCGGTAGATTCACCGGCACGTAAAAGAACTCCTGTTGGACAAAATTCCGTCACGCCGGCGTCTCGAAAAGTAGTCAGAGGGACTTCAAACAAATAGCATGATGATGAAGAAGAAGAAGAAGAAGAAGAAGAAGAAGAAGAAGAAGAAGAAGGGACGTGCTTAGCTCAGAGGCTTAGCTGCTGGCTTCCCACGCAGAAGGCTGTGGTTCGAACACCGGTCTATCCTAGGTTGCGATTCACGTCACAAAATCACGCGGCGTCAGGAAGGATATCCGGCCAAAATAAAAATGAACTCGGTGGATACGACCCCGGAAATAGCTGAGATAAGTTGAAGAAAAAAGTATATTGTCCGACTCTTTGATTGAATGCTCAGTGTCTCGACCTTCTGCTCTGAGAGCCCAGGGTTCGATTCCCGGCCGGGCCGAGGATTTTAACTGGCTAGGGGACTGAGTGTTTATGATCGTCTTATCATTTTTTCTGGCCGGATGACCTTCCTGATGCCAATCCTATGTCGAGAAATGTATTCACTGCTATGTGTTTCTGTGCTGGTTGGTAGGGTAGTATGGTGTGTGAATATGAAGACGCGTGTGCTGCAACAAACAAACACACAGTTCCCCGAACCATAGGAATTAATCATACACGGTTAAAATCCCCGGCATGCCTGGAACTCGGGCCCTCTGAACTGACGGTCAGTACGCTGAACATACAGTGTAGGATCCGTATATTAGCAACTATTCGAAATGTATCACACTAGTATAAATATCCACAATCGTTATCTGGGGTACAAATTGAGACACTGTCCTCAAACGAATCCAATTCAGTTCCCGGCTCTGCCAGACGTTTAAGTCCTATTGAGGGCTCGAAGGTTGCACCCAGCTTTGTAAAAGCAATTGAGAAGAGATGGGTTCAATCCCTTCTCCCCAGTGTAGCCTAGATTGAATGTGACCAACTCTGGGATAAATTCTGGCGACTATTTTGGGGCGAGTCGATATTGGCCAAAGCCGAAGGGTAAAGACTGGGAGTGGGAAGTTAGTGGCTGTGGCGTTAATAAGATACAGCCCTAGCAATTTTCCTTGTGTGAAAATGGGAAACAATCAGCAGGGCTGCCGATGGTGTAGCTCGAACCGACCACATCCCGAATGCAATTTTACTACGACACGGCCCACACTACCCAGAATGTATGTATCGGTTCCGTACATGAATCATCAATCCAACTTACTCGGTTCATATGAGTATGATTTAGAAAATAAATAAAAAACATTGTATCGTACATTTTGCACTTCTCCCTGTAGGCATCTAACGTTTGATCTTCAATGACTTCGTGTCTGTTAGTTGAGTCGATGGTGAAATCAGAAGGTAAGGTAAGATTAGATAGATAGATAGGTAGATAGATAGATGATTTATTTAATACAGTAAATACCATCGCTTTTATGTCAATACTTCGGTTGAATCACTCCTCAGATGTCCCACAAATTTCCTCATAATCAAGATGTCCTTGTCTAAAGTCTAGTCATCAGCAATCATAATGATTCTATGCATTGCTTAGCGTGTCATCATTGGACCATAGGATTCCAATCTCAATCTCCCTGTAGTATATCACGAGTGACGTGGTTGTAATGAACAGTGGATGGATATAATTCTTTACTGTTTGATGTTCTACCACGTATTAAACTATGGAGATTTTTTTACTCTCAGCTTTCTCCACTCAACACATGTGTGCTCATGATACTCAGCACTTTTTGCTTTCATTTTCTACTTGTCTATCTCTCGGGTGTGAGTGTATTCTATGTCACGAACCTTAAGAAGTCTCATACAGTTTCACTGCTACTAAGTAATGATGAAACATTTTTTTTCCTTGCAAAGAGCCTAACTTCATCTGTGAAACACGTGGACAAGAAATCATGTTGCAATCTTTACTAACGATAGACGTCATACGAGATTCGTATCTTCGTTACGCTCTCATTTCTTATCCGTTCAAAACTATCTCATGAAAAAGAACATTATAAATGCGAAATCATTATTTCTTGCAAACATTAATTTTTTCAGAAAAAAGTATTTTAAAAGAATATGTTAACTCAGAGTCAGAAACATGGTGATTTCTGAATGATTTGCAGTTATGCAAAGCCGTGTAATTAGATACAGAGGCTACAACTGTACTTCAGTCTTAGAGAATGTTCATCACATTATGCTCTTACGTTAGTATTGATTTTACCTCCAGTGCTTACAGTTTTCCGAACCCGCGATGTAGGGGTAGCGTTCTGCCTCTTTCCCGCAGACCTCGGGTTCGATTCCCGGACAGATCAGGGATTTTTACCTGGATCTGAGGGCTGGTTCGAGATCCTCTCAGCCTACGTGATTAAAATTGAGGAGCTATCTGACGGTTAGATGGCGGCGCAGGTCTAGAAAGCCAATAATAACGGCCGAGAGTATTCGTCGTGCTGACCATACGCCACCTCATAATCTGCAGGATTTCGGGCTGAGCAGCGGTCGCTTGGTAGGCCATGGCCCTTTGGGGCTGTTGCATCATGTTTTTTTGGTTTGATTTAAAGTTTCAAATTCACTCCAGCTAATTACCGAGAAATTCATTTTAAACAGAAGTAAAAAGCAAAGCAAAGCAAAGTCACCTCCGTACAGGCCATGAAGGCCCTTGGAGGAGTGGAAGGTAAAGGCTTCCCACTATCCGTAACCTCGGCATGTGATGGGGTAGAGTGGTTAGCTCTACGCCCGGCCGCCTTTGCCCCCAGGAATTAACCTGGTACTCATTTTTGGTGTAGGCTGAGTGAACCTCAGGGCCATATGCACCTCCGGAAGTGGAAATATCGTTTCTTAAATTTTACGACTTCCTGACGGGGATTCGAACCCACGTCCTTCCGGGCGAACCGAGCGCGCCTTTACCGCCTCGGCCAGGCAGCCCCTTTTAAACAGAAGTTCGAGTTATATTTCTCACATGTTTCTGCATGTTGTGAATTTTTTCATATCCCAGCGGTCAGTGGTCGCTAGAATCCCTCTTTACATCAGCCGGAGGAATTGAAGATCCCCAAAAATTTATCCTCCTTTTCTCACTGATGTCCGAAGTTGGCCTTCCTCGTTTGGAATTCCGCTTTCCGAACTGACACGGTATTTGTGCAAGATCAATGCGATTCCATTCTTGTTGAAGATCTTGCGATATGCTTGTTTAGATTTATATAATTTTCTATGCAAAAAACCAAGCATTTATTCACTGCTATATGCCGGGCTGAGAGGCTCAGACAGTTGAGGCGCTGGCCTTCAGACCCCAACTTGGCAGGTTCGATCCTGGCTCAGTCCGGTGGTATTTGAAGGTGCTCAAATACATCAACCTCGTGTCCGTAGTTTATTGGCACGTAAAATAACTCCTGAGGGACAAAATTCCGGCTCCTCGACGTCTCCGAAAACCGTAAAAGTAGTTAGTGGGACGTAAAACAAATAACATTATTATTATTATTATTATTATTATTATTATTATTATTATTATTATTATTATTATTATTATTATTATTATTATTATTTCACTGCTGTATCAACCAGATGGCAAATCAATCGAATCTACCATTTTCTGTATTCCATTTTGTTGTAACAATAAATAACTGTCAAGGAGAATATAATACAAGCAAGTAAATTCTCCTTTGCACATATCAAATGCTGCGAATTTAATGGGTTAAACTTTTATGGAAGTAATTTCCACTTAGACTATTTATTGTAGAGCTTGTACATTATTTAATATCATTATTAAAAACAAATGCTCTGTGTTAGGTAAGGCTGCCTTCCATCCGACATTTGTCGGACTAGTCCTGCTTTTAATCAATCTTTCTTTCTTTCTTTCTTTCTTTCTTTCTTTCTTTCTTTCTTTCTTTCTTCCAGTATGTAAAAACGATACTTAAATTGAAATTGAATTTTTCAGCATTTAGCAGTACAATTTTCATTCCCGTGCTGTAGTTAAAAAAGTAGAGCGAACATAAATTCCTGTACAGATCATGTCATACGACTCGCACGCACAAGGGAAAGGTATAAGTTGGATTTGACCGATTGCAATGAAACTTAGTTCTAATATCAATTATAAACTTGAGAGCAATAGTCCTTCTACCATAAAATAATATTTATATACTTAAAAATAGTGATTTATTGCTTCAATCTATATGGAATGTAAGCTATTGAAGGATCGATTGCAATGAAGCTCGACACGATGATCAATAAAGACATTAGAACATCACTGCACGCCAGCCGTTGTTACATATGCATGTCAAAATGAATGATTATGAACAGCAATTAGTCGGTTTACATATTTATCCGAATATAAGGTAATATTAGTAAAGAATAGAATGGAAAAGAATACTTCCATCTCCAAGTTTCGGATCATCTTAAACTGGGGAGGAAGTAATCATTTATTGTTATCCAAAATGTTTTATAATACATGCATTCCTTTCCTTATTACTGTTTGTTTATCTATTAATAGGCCTATATAAACATTACGATTCAGCTTATTAACTACATTCACCCTATTTCTAAATTGTAGTCTTTTTACATTTATTTATTCTTGTCTTAGACTTTAACAATTATATTAGCAGAAAGAACGTTTATAAATAGATGACCAAGGTTTCATATTGTATAATATTTTAGCTTCCATTTTAAACGATACGAATTTAATGTTTTGATATAAATTTTCATACACAGTACGTTTAATTAAAATAGGTTTTCAGGGCCGGTGTTTGATGACAACGGACTTAGCATCGGCAGTCTATATAAGTACAGAACTTTTTCATCATGTTCATACATGTAAATTCATTATTTGTCAATACTTGTTCATATTATCACTTAACTCTCTATCATTAACAAGTTTACGCAACATAAATAATACTGTACATCTATATACAGTGGTGGTCAAAATAATAGAGCCACCTGGCAAAGGTTTAGAATAAAGTGCAAATTTATTACTAGACATGTTTGTACTATGATGGAAACAAAATTTTACGTTGTACAGGAACCATTACAACAGAGTCACATTGTACCACAGTCAGTTATATAGATAACACAACTGAAACTAATCAATAATATTCAAAATAATACCAGACCACAGGGTCAAACAAATAGAGCCAATTGACACAAATATTTTGTACTTGATCTAATTCTTATGAAATTTACAGGAACAGTCGTTTTTGCATAGGAGTGCATTAGTACTTCGTAGTGTAACCCTTATTTTTGAGGATTTCCCTGCACCTCTTACCCATAGAGTCGACTAAACACCTGCATTCGTCGCTGCTGATCGCATACAAGGCTCTCTGGATTTCTTCCCAAAGTTTATCTAAAGACGTAGCTTTTGAGCGGTCAATTCTCTTGTCTACGATCTCCCATAAGTTCTCGATGGATGATGCGTCAGGGGATTGAGATGGCCACTCTAATACTTCGATATGGTGATATTGAAAAACTGCCTTATGATCCTTGCAGTATGCTTTGGATCGTTATCGTGCTGAAATTTCCATTTCAGCGGCATTTCCTCTTCAGCATAAGGCAGCATCACATTTGCTAAGATGTCGTTGTACATTTCTGCGTTCATTATGCCGTTGATACGGTGTATTGGACCAAGGCCATATCATGAAAAACATCCCCATACCGTAACATTTCCGCCACCGTATTTCACAGTTTTTAAAGTGTACTTGGGATTAAATTCCTGGTTTGGTGGGCGGCGCACATAGACTTTTCCGTCTGAGGCAAACCTATTATACTTGGATTCATCGGACCAAAGGATGTTCCTCCATCAAATATTGGGTTTGTGTTCATTTCTCCGGGCGAAGGCCATCCTTTTCCGAACATTAGCTTTTGAAACATGTGGCTCCTGTCTCGCAATGCGCCCATTCAATTTTGCGGATCTCAGTCGTCTTTGAATCGTTGAAGTTGATGGTTGAACATCATTTTTGTCGCTAAACAAAATGGCTTTCAGTCGTGGTGGTGACAAAAATGGGTTTCTTTACTTCCCTCGTGATGAGTCTGTCTACGCGAAGAGTAGTTACACGAGGTCGCCCCTGTTCCCCACCTGCGGCTTTGTTTGTTTTGCCAGTCTAATGGCGTTCTGGACTCGTTTTCGCGAAACGTGTAAATCTTTGGCTATTTGATTCATGGATATCCCACTTTTGAACATCCGGAACATTACTATACGACCATCATCACTTGTATGCTCTGCTCTGCCCATCTAGAAGAATGTAAACAAAACCAAACGTCAGTTTACATACAAAATAATATTGAGTGGAGGTTTGTTGACAAATTATATCGCTAGCCCCCAAAACAACTGCAAAAAAATCAATTTGAACGGGACTTCTGTAAAACGGCTCTATTATTTTGACCCATAAGATTCTTACCTTTATGCCTCTTTTCGAACGTCTAGCTCAAACGCTTCCTTTCGCACGACTACAGACAGCAGCGACGTCTTCCCTGATATTGTCTAAAAGGGACTGACAACACGGCACTCGTGGAGATTTTGCGAACTAGTAGATGTCCTAGATCTTAATCTCGTCAATAGAGGTGGCTCTATTATTTTGACCGCCACTGTATATATATATATAAAATAACTTGTCCTGACTGACTGACTGACTGACTGACTGACTGACTCATCATCGCCGAACCAAAACTACTGGACATAAAGAAATGAAATTTTGGGGATACATTCATATTACGATGTAGGTTCTCGCTAAGAGAGGATTTTTTGATATTCCGTCGCTAAGGGGGTAAAAAGGGGTGTGAAATTTTAAAATGAGTGTATCTATATCTCAAAACTTTAAAAGTTTACAAATGTAAAAATTGGTATTTAGAATCTTCATTAGAAATCAGGAAACGCGTATTTTTTTGTTTCCGGAAAATGAAAATAGGAAGGGTGGAAAAGGGTGAAAAATGGGTTGAATGCCTTTAATGGGGGTACTTATATTTCAGAACCTGAAGATATTACAGACCTGAAAATTGGTATTTTGGATCTCCTTTAATAAAGAAACAGGTATTTTTTCGTTTTTGGAAAATTTCAAATAATGAGGGGTGAAAAATTTGAATTATTAAAATGAGTGTATCATCTTAAATCTTCAAACGTTTACAGATGTAAAAATTGGCATTTAGAATATCCTTGAAAAATAAAGAAACATGCATATTTTTGTTTTCGAAAAATCCCAATAGGCGGGGTGAAAAAGGGGTTGAATGCCTTTAATGAGGATACTTATATCTCTTTTTTTTTTGCTTTAGGGGCTTTACGTCGCACCGACACAGATAGGTCATATGGCGACGATGGGATAGGAAAGGCCTAGGAGTTGGAAGGAAGCGGTCGTGGCCTTAATTAAGGTACAGCCCCAGCATTTTCCTGGTGTGAAAATGGGAAACCATGGAAAACCATCTTCAGGGCTGCCGATAGTGGGATTCGAACCTACTATCTCCCGGATGCAAGCTCACAGCCGTGCAACTCTACGTGCACGGCCAACTCGCCCGGTACTTATATCTCAGAAAGTGAAGATATTACAGACCTGAAAATTGGTATAAGGGATCTACTTTAAAAATAAAGAAACATTTTTCCTTTTGGAAAATCCAAACGGTCGGGGGTGAAAAGGGGGTGGATTTTTAAAATGAGTGTATCTATATCCCTAAACATTAAAAGTTTGCACATGTAAGAATTGACATTTAGAATCTGCTTTAAAAATAAAGGAAAATGTATTTTTTTGTTTCCTTTAAATCCCAATAGGAGGGGTGTAAAAGGGTGAATAATGGGTTGAATGCCCTTAATGAAGATACTTATATCCCAGAAACTGAAGATAATACAGACCTGAAAATTTGTGTTTGTGATCTCCTTTAAAATAAGGAAACACATTTTTTTTTGGTTTTGGGAAATCAAATTAAAGGGGGGGGGGGGTGAATTTTTAAAATGAGTGTATGTATATCTCAAAACTTTTAAAGTTTATAGATGTAAAAATTGGTATTTAGAATCTCCTTTAAATATAGAGAAACACGTATTTTTTTGTTTTCGGAAAATCCCAATAGGAAGGGTGGAAAAGGGTGAAAAATGCGTTGAATGCCTTTAATGAGGGTACTTATATTTCAGAACCTGAAAATATTACCGACCTGAAAATTGGTATTTGGGATCTACTTTAAAAATAAAGAAACAGGTATTTTTTCGTATTTGGAAAATCCAAATAATGAGGGGTGAATGGGTTGAATTTTTAAAATGAGTCTATCTACATCTTAAAACTTAAAAAGTTTACAGATGTAAAAATTGGCATTTAGAATATCCTTTAAAAATAAAGGAACATGCATTCTTTTGTTTCCGGAAAATCCCAATAGGCGGGGTGAAAAAGGGGTTGAATGCCTTAAATGAGGATACTTATATCTCAGAAACTGAAGATATTACAGACCTGAAAATTGGTATTTGGGATCTACTTTAAAAATAAAGAAACATTTTTTCTGTTGGAAAATCCAAACGGTCGGGTGTGAAAAGGGGGTGGATTTTTAAAATGAGTGTGTCTATATCTCTAAACATTAAAAGTTTGCACATGTAAAAATTGATATTTAGAATCCGCTTTAAAAATAAAGGAAAACATATTTTTTCGTTTCCTTTAAATCCCAATAGGAGGGGTGTAAAAGGGTGAATAATGGGTTGAATGCCCTTAATGAGGATACTTATATCTCAGAAACTGAAGATTTTAAGACCTGAAAAATTGGTGTTTGGGATCTCCGTTAAAATAAGGAAACACGTATTTTTTTGTTTTGGAAAATCCAATTAATGGGGGGGGGGTGGAAAGGGGGTGAATTTTTAAAATGAGTGTATGTATATCTCAAAACTTTTAAAGTTTATAGATGTAAAAATTGGTATTTAGAATCTCCTTTAAATATAAAGAAATATGTATTTTTTTTCGGAAAATGCCAATAGGAATGGTGGAAAAGGGTGAAAAATGGGTTGAATGCCTTTAATGAGGCTACTTATATTTCAGAACCTGAAGATATTACCGACCTGAAAATTGGTATTTGGGATCTACTTTAAAAATAAAGAAACAGGTATATTTTCGGTTTTGGAAAATCAAAATATTGGGGGGTGAAAAGGGGGTTGAATTTTTAAAATGAGTGTATCTACATCTTAAAACTTTAAAAGTTTACAGATGGAAACATTGGTATGTAGAATCTCCTTTTAAAAATAAAGAAACATGTATTTTTTGTTTTCGGAAAATCCAATAGGAGGGGTGAAAAATGGGTTGAATGCCCTTAATGAGGATACTTATATCTCAGAAACAGAAGATATTACAGACCTGAAAATTGGTATTTGGGATCTCCTTTAAAAATAAAGAAAAATTATTTTTGCTTTTGGAAAATCCAAATAGTGTCGGGTGAAAAGGGGGTGGATTTTTAAAATGAGTGTATCTATATCTCTAAACTTTAAAAGTTTGCACATGTAAGAATTGATATTTAGAATCTCCTTTAAAAATAAAGGTACACGTATTTTTTTGTTTTCTGTAAATCCCAATACGAGGGGTGTAAAAGGGTAAATAATGGGTTGAATGCCTTTAGTCACGATACATATATCTCAGACTGACGATATTACAGAACTGAAAATTTGTATATGGGATCTCCTTTAACAATAAAGAAACATGATTTTGTTGGTTTTGGAAAATCCAATTAATGGCGGTTAAAGAGGAGTGACAAACTGGGGTGAATTTTTAGAGAGATTATATCTACAGAATATCTGAGAAACGTAAAATGTTACAGACGTAAAAGGTGGTATTTGGAATCTCCTGTAAATGTAAAGAAACATAGGTGATTTATTTTTGGAAACTCCACTTAAGGGAAACTAAAAAGTGGGTGAATTTTTAAAATGAGAATTTCTACAGTATATATCAAAAAACTTAACATGTTACAGAAGTGAAAATGATATTTTTATCTCTATCAAAAATAAAGAAACGTTTATTTTTAGTTTTCGGAAATACCGCTTGGGTTGAGGGGGGATAAAAGTGACTGAAAATGGTGTTCATTTTTTTAAATTAGGCTACTGATATCTCAAAAATGAAAATGTTACAGACGTGAAAGTCGATATTTGGAATCTGCTTTAAAAGTAAAGAAACACGTATTCTCGGAATTTCCAATGAAAGAGGACGGGGGGAAGTTGAAATAATTGAAAAATTAATTGACTTAATTGCATGAAAGTACTTATATCTAATAAAAACTAAGGTTGTTACAGACGTGAAAATTGGTATTTGGATCTCCTTTAAAAACAAAGGAAAACGCGTTTTGGGAGGGAAATCATCATGGGGGGCGGGAGTGAAAAAGAACTGAATTCCTTTCATGAGGACACATTAATAAAAAACTGAAGAAGTTAGAGTCGTGATAATAGGCATTTAGAAGATCCTTTACTATTAAAGAAATAAGTATTTTTTGCCGAAAAATGCACTTGGGGTGGTGGGGACGAGTGTTGAAAGGAAGTGAATTATTTTATGGGGATATTTATATCTCAAAACTGAAGGTAATGGACGTGAAAATTGGTGTTTGGAATCTCCTTTAAACATAAAGAAACACGCCTTCTTTTAATATTTTTGGGGGGTAAATAAACTTAACGGCTGTGGGTTCAATCAGTCATTACTGATCTGCATTTAGGGCAGTCGACCAGGTGGCAGATTTCCTACTGTTGTTTTCATAGCCTTTTCTTAAATGATTTCAAACAAATTAGAAATTTATTGAACATCTCCCTTGGTAAGTTATTCCAATCCCTAACTCCCCTTCCTATAAACGAATATTTGCCCCAATTTGTCCTCTTGAATTCCAACTTTATCTTCATATTGTGATCTTTCCTACTTTTAAAGACACCATCCAAAATATTCGTCTACTGATGTCCTCCCACGCTATCTCTCCACTGACAGCTCGGAACATACAACTTAGTCGAGAAGCTCGTCTCCTTTCTCCCAGGTCTTACCAGCCCAAACTTTGCAACATTTTTGTAACGCTACTCTTTTGTCGGAAATCGCCCAGAACAAATCGAGCTGCTTTTCTTTGAATTTTTTCCAGTTCCTGAATCAAGTAATCCTGGTAAGGGTCCCATACACTGGAACCATACTCTAGTTGGGGTCTCACCAAAGACAAATAAGCTCTCTCCTTTACATCCTTACTACAACCCCTAAATACTCTCATAACCATGTGCAGAGATCTGTACCCTTTATTTACAATTCCATTTATGTGATTACTAGGGAGCGGATTTTTATGTGGTAAGAATGTGAAAAATATTTATTTTTTATGTACTGAAACTTGAAAATATGTGATAAAAATTCAAATTATTTTCCTTTAAATATCACATAACTAATCGCGCTCAAGAAGTAATTTGTATTAGAATATAGTGCTTTCAAACGTGCTCCTTAAGGCAAAATGGTGTTTGTGTATGGAAACGTGCTGTATGGTATATTAATTTTTAATATGCCAGAGTAGATATTATGAATGGTTATTTTTTTAAAGGTAATGTTTTGTTTAAATATGGCAAAAGCAACCTATCATCTTTGAAAAAATAGTACCAGTTCGTACTCACCCATCACACGCTGGAATATTAGTTGCTAGAAGTAGTCTCAGAATTGCAGTGAACAACAAAGGTCATCTCCAATTTGTCCACCACAAATGCATGCCGATTATCTCTAAAGAACGCCTTATACTGCGAAATCGATCGCTCCACATCACAGGAAGTCAGACGAGCATAGTTAAGGAGAGGAATGTCACCAACAATAACGCCATCAATTTCGCCAACATGAGCACCCTCTAATACATTAGAAATTTGGCACATTGTTTGAAATCCTTTGTTTTTCCTGAACAAATTTTGATATTTGACCTTTAACAGTCCCTGTACCTGCGAAGCCGGGAGTGAATCTAATTTATTTTCAACAGCGCGCACTTCCTTCACTGTTTCGGACAACAGGTTAGTGGATTTTTCAAGTATGTCTATAGTTTTACACAAGAAGCTTAGATTGGCAGATATAAACGCCAAATCATTTTTCAAAGAGCTGTCTTTTAGTATCTCTTGAAGAATCTCAATTGACGACGCGTCGTTTTTATCTAGCACGTTCACAACGGATGCAAAGCTTTCAAAATTGTCTGCGTAGTATACTACAGCGCTAAGCCAAGTACCCCACCGCGTAACAATAGGCAGAGGAGGAAGCGCAAGATCCGGGTTTTTCTCTTTAAAGATATCGATTCTTGAGGGTGCTTTTACGAAGACTTTTTTGCCATTAGACACTAATTTATCCACTTGAGGATACTGAGCCCGCACAGTTTCACATAACCTGTGTAGAGCATGAACAACGCAAGTTACGTGTATCATTTTCGGAAAGCTCACAGAAAGTCCTTCGGCTGCCTTTTTAATGTAAGCTGCACTGTCAGTAAGGAAAAGCAATACATGGTCGTATTTTATACCTTTTGGCCAAAGTAAGTGCATGGCTTCATTGAATAACCTAGCTGCAGTGACATGGTTTGCAGCAAGCATTTCTTTACACGCTAACAAATGAGAATGTTCGCGAGCAGTTTTGTCATTCTTCAACACACCAACTACAACATTTCCTACTTTTCTGCCACTTGAATCAGTGGTTTCGTCAATGCTCACCCACAGTTTTTCGCTATTACATACTGCCCGAATTCTGTGTAAAGTTTCTTCGTAACATTTTAGGAGATAGTTTTTCCTTAATGTGGATTCGTCTGGAGGCTCAAAATTAATGTACTTTGTTAGGAAATTTCTCAGTCCCGGATTACTTATTTTACCAAGAGGAATGTCGGCGCAAACAAATGCTCTACACACATCTAAATAATACTGGGAATATTTAGATGGGCCTGCATTTGAAGTAGCTGGTTCAGCTATTAGTAATTGTCGCGAACGCACACGCGAAGCAGCCGCAGTATGCTTATTTGCAGACAAATGCTGGGTTACTTGAGAACGTTGATCTGCACGTACTGTTTTACCACACGGTTGGCAAAATAATACTTTTTCATCGGTAGTGAAAATGCTTTTAAATTCCACTACATATTGTTGAAGACGCGATCTTGTACTCGACTTCTCTTTTGGCATTATTTTGCAGGTTACGACACACGCATTTACGGTGAATCACTGTTTCAATAAAAAGAATAGCAGCGGACATTGAAGGAAATACTTCTTATAAATCCATACAAAATCACACGACCACGGGAATGATATATGGACCCGAACAGCTAACCTTACTCTTAGGAGTGATGAAATTCCACTACCTAATGGTGGGGCAATATTCTTCCGAGTCTCCCATGTCGTAACGGAATTACGTCACCTTATCTCTCCGTGATTGCCTTTCTCTGATATTCTAAAAACAAAACCCGAGAAGGCTGACTTATAAAGAGTTGGAATGACATCATGCAAGGAAACATCTTGTGCAGCAAATCAAATCGCTGTCTAAATGTAACGACGTAGCCAGTGACCAGCAAGTTTTAGAACTCATGGAGAGAAGTCCATAAATAGCCGAAATATTCAGATACATTATGTTAAATACACTGTTAAAAACAATACCGTAATCTTAAAATGAAAATATGAGCATTATTTTATAACACAGAAGCATTTTCAATTTTATTGATCAACAAATATTGCCGATTTATGTGCTTATTATGGATTTTCTTAAAATACGTATTTACATTTTAAAAATGTGAAAATATGTGTTTTTATGTGAAATAAGATTCAGTTTTTACACTTGGGGATGCACAATAGGAACAATGAACTTCGTAACTTGCGTTAAAACTTACGCAAGGAAAATATGTAATTACATAAAAATCCGCTCCCTAGTGATTACCCCAATGAAGATCTTTCCTTATATTAATACCTAGGTATTTACAATGATCCCCAAAAGGAACTTTCACTCCATCAACGCAGTAATTAAAACTGAGAGGACTTTTCCTATTTGTGAAACTCACAGCCTGACATTTATCCCCGTTTATCATCATACCATTGCCTACCGTCCATCTCACAACATTATCGAGGTCATTTTGCAGTTGCTCACTATCTTATAACTTATTTATTACTTTGTACAGAATAACATCATGTGCGAAAAGCCTTATCTCTGATTCCACTTCTTTACACATATCATTGATATACAGGGTGTTAGGTGTATACGTGCAGATATTAAGCTAGTCGGCAAAGAAAAAGACATATCACAATATATGCTATGTGCTTTTTACCTTGTCCTATTAGTTTGCCCATAACTGAGCCAAACATTTCAGGACCTAATGTGTTTTGAACGGCCGTAGCAGGATATGCCGGTTACGTCATTCTGTCCACGCGTAGTGGAAGTACAGTAGCAGAATATAGGGCTTGTTGAACCTGTTTCTTATCGCAGGCCAACGCATGTTGTTGTGCACTTCCCCTAAAGGCTTGGCAAGTAGGAGAGGATGACTCACGTGCCAGCCACTTGCTGTACTTGAAAACCGGTCTAGGGTACTCTGTATGAAATGTACACAGAATCCTTACAGTGACCTCGAAGATACGTACCAGCACATACATGCGAATCAAGTATTGTGTAGGTGTGTGTGATTCATAAGACGTCAATGGCAATACTCAGTGATCCAAGCTGACAAAATGAAAGGAAATAGTTAATAAGTAAATGAAAAATGAGCGCAACATTTCGGTGCTGTTATTGCGACAGGCTACAATGAATTTCGGACAATAGACAATGCGAGTTGTCTATGCTTATTCATAAACTTTTCAGGTCAATGAAATGACGGTGGACACTGAAAGAAAAGGCTGTAAGTATTCAGTCATATTGTTATTAATGAGACAGATTTCAAAAACCGTAGTTGCAACCATGCGTGAACATTGCTCGAAGGAAAAATAGCTACTGTGGATTTTTTTTGCTAGTAGCTTTAAGTCGCACCGACACAGATAGGTCTTATGGCGACGATGGGACAGGAAAGGGCTAGGAGTGGGAAGGAAGCGGCCGTGGCCTTAATTAAGGTACAGCCCCAGCATTTGACTGGTGTGAAAATGGGAAACCACGGAAAACCATCTTCAGGGCCGCCTACAGTGGGGTTCGAATCTGCTATCTCCCGATACTGGATACTATCCGCACTTAAGCGACTGCAGCTATCGAGCTCGGTCTACTGTGGAATTGCCGCCGGGCATTTCTAATAGAAGGCTTATTCTTCTTTTTCCTAATCTGTTTACCCTCCAGGGTAGGTTTACCCTCGGACTCAGCGAGGGATCCCACCTCTACCGCCTCAAGGGCAGTGACCGGGAGCGTGATACATTGGGTCGGGGGATACAACTGGGGAGAATGACCAGTACCTCGCCCAGGCGGCCTCACCTTCTATGTTGAACAGGGGCCTTGCGGGGGAATGGGGAGATTGGAAGGGATAGACAAGGAAGAGGGAAGGAAGCGGCCGTGGCCTTCATGACGTTACAGCCCTAGCATTTGCCTGGTGTGAACATGGCAAACCACGGAAAACCATCTTTAGGGCTGCCAACAGAGGGGTTCGAACCCACTATACCCCACTCATGAGCTGTGGAACATCTCCATTCAATAGGACAAGGCGATTTCCAGCACCGGTTCTAATTAACATCTGGATGGGTGTAGTTGGAGGTCGGTTACATCTTTTTATTAATGTTATCTTGCTCCTGTAGAGGCAGTACGTTACTGGAGCTTTCAGAGGATGTGTCGCTTCGACTACGCCGAACCACGTGGATTTTACACAATGGTGCAGACATTTCCTCAACGGTAGACAGGACGATGTGGAACTATCAATTGGCCAGCCCTTATTCCAGACCTTTTTCCAGTGGATTGTTATGTCTGGCGGGACATGAAACACAAAGTATACTGAACTGAAGTAACCACTTCGGATGACCTCTGTAAACATATTTTTTCGGCACCAGAGGATATTCTGAACAACACAGGTTCCTTGTCTCGAATGCGTCGCAACTGCATTCGGAGAAGTGAAGCCCGCAGAGAAGCCCAGGGTGGTCACTGTGAACAATTTCTACGAGTTTCGTTTTGGTATGTCAGATGTTACGCCATTTCTGCACCGTAATGGCTTGGGAGTACAGTACAGTATCGATATAGTATTTTGAGTCCCGATAGTTCGATATTCTCATAAATCCGAGCAGTGAAATTGAAGTACCGGTAACAAAAATTATAAATCGAGAGTTTCAGTGCGCGAGTGACTTGTACGTGCCGAAAGCTGAACACAACACAGGGAAGACGTGCTTGTTAAAACTCTAGACATTGACCTTGAACGCATTTTGGCAGTTCCTCAATTCTACCCTGCATGTGGTTTTGGTTTTTTACGTGTGTTCGAGCAATTTATATTTTGTTTCTTATTCACTACGAGTTAAAACAAAAGGCACGCGCTTTTAAGGGCCGATGACCTTAAAACAGTAATCATCATCATCATCACCATCATCATCATTAACACGTATAAAAATTCAATAAAATGCTTGTGTTATATTCATCACTACTGAAATAGGAAAAAATTCAATCAAATTATTTATTTCATTCCCAGACCTCGTGGAGGAGTGGGTGGGCCTTCAGCTATGCGTGTAGCTCATGGGCCATGTAGTAAGGAAGTAGAGTTGTGAGGATGAAATAATTCAAGTTGGACGTATGTCTTGTACATACAATAAATTGAATTGAATACGTTAGTAAATATGCTTGTTGTTTAAAGGGGCCTAACATCGAGGTCATCGGCCCTGTTAGTAAATACCTGACCGCGCAGAGAGATAACCGCAGCAACAACACGGACCCCAGAGGAGGTCCGCAGAGCACCCCACCCAGGACAGAGGTCCCCCCAAACACCCCGTTTATTGAGTAAATTTTCATGGTACGATGTTGACATAGTACAATGTTGACATACATACATACATTGGTAAATAAACAAACAAACAGAGAGAAGTGGTTGGCCTTGAACTTGCTGGGCCGATTGAGACGAGTTCTTAGTCCAGTTATGTGAACAAAACAAGCACTGAGGTCATTGACCATGCTACACTCTTAAAGGCTACAGAGCAGATTAAAGGTGATGTATCACAAGGTCAAACTTAAACATGTAACAGAACGTAAGATGTAATTGTGACACATGAGAAACGAAACGCAATCCGGGCTGGGAAAACAAACACAGATCTTGCAACACTGTCTTGAAGCACAGACAGAAACATAGATGTACACTGGCACACGACACAAAAGGTGAATTAAAGACGGAAAATGTATTGTGTCACGTGAAGCTAAAGAGAAGTTATAAATAAACGAAATAAACTAAATCTAAATAATAAAAATAACAATAATAATATAAAAATAACAATAATATTAATAACAAAATATCAAATATGAATAACAAGTATACGACTTAAAAAGGAGAGTAAAAAGAGGAATAAGACGAAAATATGAACAGGTGAATAATAATAATAATAATAATAATAATAATAATAATAATAATAATAATAATCAGACGAGGAAAAGAGTAATAAGAAGTAGTTCAATATGAATAGTAGCAATAATAATAAGACTGAATAATAATAATAACAATATTAATAATAATAATAATACCGGTAATGTTATTTGCTTTACGTCCCACTAACTACTCGTACTGTTTTTGGAGGCGCTGTAATTTAGTCCCACAGGAGTTCTTTTTACGTGCCAGTAAATCTACCGACACCTTCGAATACCACCGGATTGACCCAAGATCGAGCCTGCTAAGTTGGAACCAAGAAACCAGTGCTTTAACCGTCTGAGCAACTCAGACTGGCCACTTTTATTTTGATAAATTTATTAAGCACTGCAAAGGAAGCAGTATGTTCTACTTTATTTTACCATTACACACATGCTTTTCGATTGTAAGCACGAAATAATAATGTAATTTTTTACGTCCTAATAATTACTTTGACGGATTTTGGAGACGCCGAGGCGCCGGAATGTTGTACCGCAGGACTTTTTTTAATGCAAGTAAATCTACAGACACGAAACTGGCGTATTTCAGCACCTTCAAATACCCCCGAATTGAGCCTCCATCGAACCTGCCAAGATGGGATCAGAATACCAGCGAACTATCGTCCGAGGTACTCAGCCCGGCATTAGAGCTTGGAATACGTTGGTCGTGTGGTTAGGGGCGCGAAATTGTGAACTTTCATTGGGGAGATACTGGGTTCGAACTCCACTGTCGACAGCCCTGAAGATGGTTCTCCGTGGTTTCCCATTTTCACATCAGGAAAATGCTGGAGCTGAACCTTTATTAAGGCCACGAACGCTTCCTTCTCACTTCTACACCTTTTCTGTCCCATCGTCACCATAAGACCTATCTGTGTCGGTGCGACGTAAAGCCAATTTTGAAAATCATCATATTTAGGACATTATACAACTGTCAAGATCCATAGTTATAAACGATGAGAAGTATTTTCTGGGCAGACATTATTGGCGAGTAGTCAATAATAATAATAATAATAATAATAATAATAATAATAATAATAATAATAATAATGATGATAATGGTATTTGCGTTACGTTTACGGTTTTCGGAGACGATGAGGTCTCGCAGGGGTTCTATTTACGTGTCACTAAATCTACCAGCACGAGTGTGACGTATTTGAGCACATTCAAATACCACCGGACTGGGCCAGGTTCGAACCTGCGAGGTTGGAGTAAAAAGGCCACCACCTCAACCGTCTGAGCCATACAGCCCGGCAGGAAGCACGAAATGTAGGTACGTACACCGGTAGCAGCCTTCAGCTGTTATCGTAGTTCAGTTGCTCGTAAACATAAAACCAGTTTGGCAAGTATATTACGTAACATCTCGTTACAGTAGTACATTTGCTCTGAAACATAAACAGAAACCGGTTTGGCACGGGTGGCGCGTGACTTGCCTGTTATCAACGGAAAGCTATTCATTCACAGAACAAAGCATACTACCTATTCTAAAAACATCGTACCCCTTTGCTTTCGAAAATAACTTCCGCTGATTACTAAAAGTTTGATATATGGTGGTTCGTCACATCGTTCTCTATTGCTACAAGAAATATCTGCACGTATACACCTAACACCCTGTATATAAGAAAACATAAAGGTCCAATAATACTGCCTTGAGGAATTCCCCTCTTAATTTTTACAGGGACAGATAAAGCTCCACCTGCTCTAATTCTCTGAGTTCTGTTTTCTAGAAACAGAGCCACCCATTCAGTCACTCTTTTGTCAAGTCCAATTGCACTCATTTTTGCCAGTAGTCTCCCATGATCTATCCTATCAAATGCCTTAGAGAGATCAATCGCGATACAGTCCAATTGACCTCCTGAATCCAGGATATCTGCTATATCTTGCTGGAATCCTACAAGTTGGGCTTCCGTGGAATAACCTTTCCTAAACCCAAACTGCCTTCTATCAAACCAGTTATTAATTTTGCAAACATGTCTAATATAATCAGAAAGAATGCTTTCCCAAAGCTTACATACAATGCATGTCAAACGGACTGGCCTGTAATTTTCAGCTTTATGTCTATCAACCTTTCCTTTATATACAGGGGCTATTATAGCAACTCTCCATTCATTTGGTAAAGTTCCTTCATGCAAACAATAATCAAAAAAGTACTTCAGATATGGTACTATATCGCAACCCATTGTCTTTAGTATATCCCCAGAAATCTGATCAATTCCAGCTGCTTTTCTAGTTTTCAACTTTTGTATCTTACTGTAAATGTCATTGCTGTCATAGGTAAATTTTAATACTTCTTTAGTATTAGTAACCTCCTCTATCTGGACATTATCCTTGTAACCAACAATCTTTACATCTGCCTTTTGAAGATCCTCGCATACACACTCCCCTTGTTCATTAATGATTCCTGGAATGTCCTTCCTGGAACCTGTTTCTGCCTTAAAGTACCTGTACATACTCTTCCATTTTTCACTAAAATTTGTATGACTGCCAATTATGCTTGCCATCATGTTATCCTTAGCTGACCTCTTTGATAGATTCAATTTCCTAGTAAGTTCCTTCAATTTCTCCTTACTTCCACAGCCATTTCTAACTCTATTTCTTTCCAACCTGCACCTCCTTCTTAGTCTCTTTACTTCCCTGTTATAATATAGTGGGTCTTTACCATTCCTTAACACCTTTAAAGGTACAAACCTATTTTCACATTCCTCAACAATTGCTTTAAACCCATCCCAGAGTCTGTTTACATTTTTATTTACCGTTTTCCACCGGTCATAGTTACTTATTGAAAACTCCATCATGCCTGTTGTATCAGCCATATGGTACTGCCTAACAGTCCTAATTTTAATCTCTTCCTTTCTTTCACATTTATTTTTAACTACGACGAAAACCGCTTCGTGATCACTAATACCATCTATTACTTCGGTTTCTCTATAAAGCTCATCTGGTTTTACCAGCACCACATCCAGGATATTTTTCCCTCTGGTTTGTTCCTTCACTTTCTGAATCAGGTGCCCTTCCCATATTAACTTATTTGCCATTTGTTGGTCATGCTTCCTGTCGTTCGCATTACCTTCCAAACTGACATTTGGTAAATTGAGATCACCCGCTACAAGCACGTTCCTTTCCTTCTCGTTTCCCACATAGCTGATTATCTTATCAAATAATTCTGAATCAGCATCTGCGCTACCCTTTCCTGGTCTGTACACTCCAGAGACATCAAGTTTCCTATTATCTTTAGAAATGAGCCTTACCCCTAGAATTTCGTGCTTGTCATCTTTAACTTTTTCGTAGCTTACAAATTCTTCTTTCACGAGAATGAATACTCCCCCTCTTACCATTCCTATCCTATCTCTACGATACACACTCCAGTGCCGTGAGAAAATTTCTGCATCCATTACATCATTTCTCAGCCATGATTCAACTCCTATTACAATATCTGTTAAGTATATATCTATTAAATTACTTAATTCTATTCCTTTCTTTTACAATACTTCTACAGTTGAGCACTAACAATTTTATGTCATCCCTACTTGATTTCCAGTTCCCTGTTCCTTTAACACCGCTCCCTAGGCCACTCTGTTTCCCTGAATGTACCTCCCTATAACCCTTCTAAAGAAATTTCCTAACTTATATGTACCACTGCGGTTTAAGTGAAGGCCATCTGAGCGCAGATCCCTATCTCCTACCCATCCATTAGGATCTAGAAATTTCACACCCAGTTTCCCAGTTGTAAAAGGAGGTGAGACCAATTGATCTTACTGTTCATAATGTACTTATAAGGAGACTCCGTTGCTCAGGCGGCAGCGCGTCGGCCTCTCACAGCTGGGTTCCGTGGTTCAAATCCCGGTCACTCCATGTGACATTCGTTCTGGACAAAACGGAGGCGGCAGGTTTTTCTCTGGATACTCCGGTTTTCCCTGTCATCATTCATTCCAGAAACACTGTCCAATATGATTTCATTTCACTTGTCATTCATTAATCACTGCCCCAGACGAGTGCGTCAGGCTTCGGCACCTGGCGCAATTTCTATTGTCGCTGCTAGATGGGGGCTTTATTAATTCCATTCCTGACCCTGTCGAATGACTGGAAACAGGCTGTAGATTTTTGATGTACTTATTCTGTTCATAAACCGATCATTTTTAATCTTTCCTGGGTTCGTTTTCAAGAGCCATCTTTTCCTTCTGAGAACGTTCTTAGATTACAGTAGATTCTCCTGGCATATAAATAAAAATTTAAACACATTTGTAATAAACGATAGGAATGAGATTGATGGTCCAATTGTTCACCTCTATAATAAGGTCAATAATGCACGGATGTATGTCGTTCGTATCGCCAGAAATCGCGCACACTTGCCTACGCGTGACAATGGTGCTGGTCACATTGTCAACAATGACAATGGCAGCAGATGTAATTTACCGCCAAGTAGCGGTTATGCATCTTGCTGTGGGGTCCAGAACATCAATAATAATAATAATAATAATAATAATAATAATAATAATAATAATAATAATAATAATGTGCGGACCGCGCTGGAAACGGGTCTTGGACGGGTAATGACTAAGAATGCAGTCCGACCGCGGGTTCAGTGCCGCCAAGGCAGCCAAGAGACACCACGCCGGATCTCCTCAAGGATTTGACCCATATTAAAAATGCTTATAGGAAAAGATGGCAAGGATTTAGGGACCCAACTGACCGGGTGGAATACCTGGCCCTCACCCGGGAAGTACGAAATCGATTGCTGGAAATATAGAATGAAGAATGGGAGGAAACTTGCCGTAATCTATTAGAAAACGGGTCAGATCGCGAATTTTGGCGGATTCTTTCAGAAAACAAGTCTGTTCGCGAATTTCGGCGGATTATATATAAAACAATAAGCATTCAATTATAAATTTCAGTATAATACCGTAGCGAAGCACGGGTATCGTGCTAGTACAGTATATACGCATGTTTTAAGTGATTTGATAGAATCTGAGGATGTTCTTGTAGAACAAAATATGTCATTCTTTGTATAATATTGTGCATTTTTACAGGTATATTTTTAGTGATATAATTTATATTGAAAATGTTGTGTGTTCGACAGACTGGAAAGTTTTATGTTACATTTTACTAAGTCGACACTGGAATGTATGGCTTCATTCTTAAGGGACAATTAGCAGTCAATGCTGCACATGCGACCAAGACGATGCGTGGCGTTTTCAACGATATCAATATTGTGTTTTTCCGACCTCTAAGTGGATGGGGTCCTCGTCAGATGCTGAAACATTCTAATCGCGTATGGTTCATTCCTTTGTCTCGGGGACTGGGTATTTGAGTTTATTCCAGTACTCTCCTCTTCATATACATTGCACTACCAACCACCACAGAAACACACATTAGTAAACATATCCTTTCATATAGGGTTGGCATCATGAAGGGCATTCAGACGTAAAACAGGGCCAGGTTGACATGTGTAACACAGAACGCACCCGCGACCCCACCAGGGTGTGGGAACAGCAGGTGAAAGTAATAATGTTATTGTTTTTACGTCCCACTAACTCCTTCTGAAGGTTTTCTGACAGAGCTCGATAGATAGTGGGTTCGAACCCCACTATCGGCAGCCCTGAAGATGGTTTTCCGTGGTTTCCCCATTTTCACACCAAGCAAATGCTGGGGTTGTACGTTAATTAAGGCCACGGATGCTTCCTTCCCACTCCAAGCACTTTTCTTTCCCATCGTCGCCATAAGACCTATCAGTGTCGGTGCGACGCAAAGAAAATTGCAAAAAAGCTTTTCCGAGATGCCGAGGTGCCAGAATTTTCTGCCGCAGGCGTTCTTTACGTGCCATTAAATCTACCGACACGAGGCTGACGAATTTGAGCACTCTCAAATACCAACGGACAGAGCCAGGATCGAACCTGCCAAGTTGGGGTCAGAAGACCAGCGCCTCAACCGCCTGAGCCACTCAGCCCGGCAGCAGAAGAAGATTAGTGATACTTGCACAACCCGACTGAACAACATGCACTATACAGAAAAGCATTTTACTAAGCACTTTGTTTGTGAATGTTTGTACTTTCTTAGCTAGTGTTATTCGAGAAGGTATAACATAATATAACAATTTTTCCTCCCCTGCGAACCATGTGACCTTGCCGCGGTGGGGATGCTTGCGTGTCCCAATGAAGCAGATAGCCGAACCATAGGTGCAACCATATCGGATGGGTATGTGTTGAGAGACCAGACTAAGGAATGGTTCATCGAAAGGGGGTTAACAGCCTTTCAGAAGTTGCAAAGGTGGTAGTCTGGATGATTGACTGATATGGCCTTGTAATAATACTCAACATGGCTTAGCTGTGTTGATACTGCTACACGGCTGAAAGCAACGGGAAACTACAGCCGTAACTAATTCCCGAGCACATACATCTCTCTCTGTATGAATGATGTCATGATGATGGCTTCCTCCCGGGTAAAATATTTCGAAGTTAAACTAGTCCCCCATTCGGATCTCCGGGTAGGGACTACATGAGCGAGGGCGATCATACTGACATTCTGCGAGTCGGAGCGTGGAATGTTAGAATTTTGCATCGTTGTGGCAGGTTAGAGAATCTGAAAAGGGAGATGGATAGACAAAAGTTAGATGTAGTTGGTATAAGTGAATTATGTTGGCAGGAAGAACAGGATTTTTGGTCAGACGACTACCGAATTATTAACACAAAATCAAACAGGGGAAATGCAGGAGTTGGTTTAATAATGAATAAGAAAATAGGGCAGCGGGTAAGCTACTACGACCAGCATAGTGAAAGAATTATTGTCGTCAAGATAGACACCAAACCAATGCCAACCACAATAGTGCAGGTCTATATGCCTACTAGCTCAGCGGATGATGAGGAAATCGAAAGAATGTATGAAGAGATAGAAGATTTAATACAATATGTAAAAGGTGACGAGAATCTAATTGTGATGGGAGACAGGAATGCAGGGGTAGGCCAAGGAAGAGAAGGTAATACAGTAGGATAATTCGGAATGGGACAAAGGAACGAAAGAGGAAATCGGCTTGTTGAATTCTGCACTGATCATAATTCAGTCCTTGCCAATACTTGGTTCAAACACCACAAACGACGGCTTTATACGTGGACGGGACCTGGAGACACTGGAAGGTATCAAACAGGCTTCATTATGATTAGGCAGAGATTCAGACACCAGGTGTTGGATTGCAAAACTTTCTTAGGAGCAGATGTGGACTCTGACCTCAACTTGTTGGTCATGAAATGCCAGCTGAATCTGAAGAAATTGAAGAAAGGAAGGAATGCAAAAAGATGGGATCTAGACAAGTTGAAAGAAAAGAGTGTGAGGGATTGTTTCAAGGAACATGTTGCAAAAGGACTAAATGAAAAGGCCGAAGGAAACACAATCGAAGAAGAGTGGATAATCATGAAAAATGAAGTCAGTAGGGCTGCTGAAGAAATGTTAGGAAAGAAGAAAAGATCAACTAAGAATCAGTGGATAACTCAGGAGATACTAGACCTGATTGATGAACGACGAAAATAGAAGAATGCTAGAAATGAAGAGGTTAGAGAAGTATACAGGCGATTAAAGAATGAATTGGATAGAAAGTGCAAGCTAGCTAAGGAAGACTGGCTGAAGGAAAAGTGCAAGGATGTCGAAGGTTGTATGGTCCTAGGAAAGGTAGATGCTGCATACATGAAAATCAAGGAAACCTGTGGAGAAAGGAAATCTAGGTGTATGAATATTAAGACCGCAACTAGAGTATGGTTCCAGTGTATGGGACCCTCACCAGGATTACCTGATTCAAGAACTGGAAAAAATCCAAAGAAAAGCAGCTCGATTTGTTCTGGGTGATTTCCGACAAAAGAGTAGCGTTACAAAAATGTTGCAATGTTTGGGTTGGGAAGAATTGAGAGAAAGAAGAAGAGCTGCTCGACTAAGTGGTATGTTCCGAGCTGTCAGCGGAGAGATGGCGTGGAATGACATTAGTAGACGAATAGGTTTGAATGGCGTTTATAAAAGTAGGAAAGATCACGATATGAAGATAAAGTTGGAATTCAAGAGGACAAACTGGGGCAAATATTCATTTATAGGAAGGGGAGTTAGGGATTGGAATAACTTACCAAGGGAGATGTTCAATAAATTTCCAATTTCTTTGAAATCATTTCGGAAAAGGCTAGGAAAGCAACAGATAGGGAATCTGCCACCTGGGCGACTGCCCTAAATGCAGATCAGTATTGATTGATTGAAGAGCTCAGATGGAAAACCACTTCTAGGGAAAGAAGACAAAGCAGAAAGATGGCAGGAACATATCCAACAGTTGTGTCAAGGTGAAGAAGTAGATAATTTGGTTCTGGAACAAGAAGAGGCTGTTGATGCTGATGAAATGGGAGCCCCAATTTTCAGGTCATAATTTGAAAGAGCTGTGAGCAACCTAAATAGGAACAAGGCACCTGGAATTGATGATATTCCCTCTGAATTACTGACTGCCTTACGAGAAACCAGCATGGCAAGGTTATTCCATTTAGTGTGTAAGCTGTATGAGACAGGAGAAATCCCATCCCATTTTCGGCAGAATATTGTTATACCTATTCCCAAGAAAGCCGGTGCTGACAGGTATGAAAACTACCGCACCATTAGTTTAGTATCTCATGCCTGCAAAATTTTAACACGTATTATTTACAGAAGAATGGAAAAACAACCACTTTAATATCTCTTATTTTTTTGCTATTTGCTTTACGTCGCACGGGCACAGATAGGTCTTACGGCGACGATGGGATAGGAAAGGCCTAGGAATTGGAAGGAAGCGGCCGTGGCCTTACTTTATTATCTCTAATACCACGAAGTGTTTTAAAAATCCATCCCGGATTAAGGAAAATATTGTAAGAAATGAAACAGCTGCGATCTCCGCGACTTTGGTATAAAAGCGGAGCGAGAATTCAACACGACACAGTCTTGTACCACAGTCGAACCAAAACGGTTGACTGATGGAAGTTCGTGCCACGAACTGACAGTACGGAATCGGAGTTTACAGTCAATTATACGAAATTACGGTGAGAAGTGACTGAAACATTTCAATAGTCTTGCGAACTTAGAGCATTGAACAGTGCATTAGGGCTTGTACTCAAAATGATTGAAATATTTCTGCTGGTAGCGAACTTAGAACATTGAACAGTGCATTGGGACTTCTATTTTTCAAATGAAATCTGAATGTCAGGAAAACATCAAAACTTCACGTGTGAAATAACTTGTAATTTCACGGTATCTTTAGATGAACCCAGGACTATTAGCGAACGAAGCTAATTTCACTATCACAGTATTATACATATATTATAAAGCCTTACCAGTGTTATTATTTATGTCTGAACATAAACATGACAGTGTGAGTGAACGGGAATAATTTTACACTTACATTAATAGTCTAATAGTGCTATTTCTTGTCATAAAACAGTGCGTGTGAACGGAACTAATTTCACATGTAAAGTATTTAACTTCTACTAAAGTGAAGTAATTGCCATTCATAGTGCCATCACAGTGCTAAATAAACTTTGTAAATACACCCAAAGCAATCATAAAGCAGCAGAACTCTACAATTAATTGTGTTATGTTCTACGAACGTTAAAAGCTTAAGTGAACTATTTGTGAACAATATCAAAATTGATGCCAAGTGTCACGTACGAATTCGGGTTCGATTCTATTGACATTCAGCCGCATGAAAGTTTATTTATTTTCTCTAGTGACCAGTTTATTTGCGGGTTCGATTCTATGGACATTCGGCCGCATGAAAGTTGATTTCTTTATTTTCTCAAGTGACCAGTTGATTTGCCTAAAACATTTGTGACGATTTCATTGACATTCGATACGGCATCTTTGCATTTATTTTCTTATCCTTTTATGGGAATGATTAAAGTGAGTTCAGAAATTACACCTCAGACTGATACTTCCAATGTGTACAGGGGCTTAAATGCGTGTGTTCGCGCTATCCTTCGGAGTGAGTGATCTTGGAGAACCAAACTCCCAGACCGCCAAGATCTTCAGGAACTTCAAGCATCTCTAGAACTTCTAGAGCAGGGCCTCTCAAACGCTCAAAATCTCACGCGTGCATATCGAGGCGCAGAGACTCCGTGCACTGTGCATCGTTCCGTTTCGGCTCAACTCGGCTTGACTCGGTTGGCGTAGTGCGCTGAGAGCGACGAAGCGTTCGGTGATAGACGGCTTGTGTATCAGTGAAATAGATAAGCGCAAGACAACATAATAATGGAGCAACCTTTTTCAAAGAAATCAAAGACTTCCGAAAGTCCATTTCAATCGAACTGGGAACCTTCGTATTTCTTTGTCAGTCGTGACGATAAAGCCAAATGCTTGATCAGTGGGACAATCATTATGTGATAAGTTAATCAAAAAGATTTTCCAGTACAAAGGCTTAGCTCAAATTCTACGAGAATTTGTCGAAGGAAGATTTTTCTAAGCTGGATCGAGAAGCAGCTAAGATTATTTCTATATTTGTTTCCACATGCATATGTGAAAGGTATTTTTTCCTGCTTTGACTTGTACTAAAACTAGATTGTAATTTAAAGAAGGCTCTCAAATTGCTGTCAGCCGGTCCCTTGTTCCAGGCATAACTGGTATCATTGCAAAGATAAAAGAAAAGAAGAGCTAGAGAAGATAAATTGTCTGCTCAAACCAAATTGAAAGAAGAGTGTTTTAACACCGGTAACGTTGTCCCATACAACAGTGTCACCGCTCACCGCACATAAACATTTCGCAGTGAGGGGAGGATCAGCGGGGAAGGTGGAGAAGGCGAAGACAGGCCGAACGGGTGAGACAGATGTAGGGGAAGTGGAGTGGGAGTTTGCACTCTGGTCAACCTAGTGAAGTGGTCTCCTGCACCTTGCGCCCGTGCACTGCACGGCGCATGCACCTTGAGAGGCCCTGTTCTAGAGCTTCTCTCATTCGAGGGGACGTGGTTCCATGGTAAGGACGAGAAGAGTAGTAGAGTAACGCGAGACATCGCCAGCCACATTATGGAGAATAGTCATGCCCAATCCATCATCTACTATACTGAAGTGATATGAACTTGAATTTTCACAATAAAACAAACAGTTTTAAAAGAATTTTAGAACTTCATTCTCACTCTCTGTACCACTCCAATTTAGTGTGCCGTACACGCCCTGCGTACCATCTCATGCTCTTCAAGCTTAAAGTACGGGCATTTCCTGTTACGATATATTCCAGTGAACTGCCAACTACAGAAACGTGCCAATGGCCGAAGCCTGTACACACTTCCTTTATGATGAAATATGTGAGTTTGGAGTGTTACTGAATGAAAATGAATGGGAAACTGGAGATCTTGGGAAAAAACCTTCTCCGCCTTTACTTTATCCAGCACAAATCCCTCATGGGGTCACCAAAGAGTTGAAGCCGGAATGTACCACTGAAATTCCAACGCTTAACCATCAGAACCATAAGGGTCCAGAACACTAAATTTAACCCTTGAATGCGCAGCATTGTATCCGTGCCAAGGAGAATTTACTTACTTGTTATACATTGTTCCAACAAAGTGAAACGCAGAGAACTTTATTTTTCATTGTTTTACCGTCTGGTTGATATTGCAGCATTGAATTATAGGATTCTGTACAGAAAATTAAATGAATGTAAGGATAAAAATGGTAAAGCCTTCAACCAGAAAAATATCGCACTGATCTTGCATAAAAATTGCGTCACACTGGAAAGCGGAATTCCAAGCTAGGAAGACCAAGTACCATTTTTTGTTTGTTATTTGCTTTACGTCGCACGACAGAGGTAGGTTTTATGGTGGCGATGAGGCAGGAAGGGGCTAGGAGTGGGACAGATGCGGCCGTGGCATTAATTAAAGTACAGCCCCAGCATTTGCCTGGTGTGAAAATGGGAAACCACGAAAAATAATATTCAGGACTGCCGACAGTTGGGTTCGAACCCACGATCTCCCGAATACTGGATACTGGCCGCACTTAAGCGACTGCAGCTATCGAGCTCGGTAGACCAAGTACCGACAGCACTGGAAAAAAGGAGAACACAATTTCGAGGATCACTAATTCCTACAGCTGATGGAAGGAAGGATTCTAAAGTGGAATATAAAACGCACAACATACACGTTGCCTTATGTAGGCCCACCTTCATCAAACCCGACAAATATGAAGTGAACCTGTGTCTGAATGGAGAGAAAAAAAATCATTCAAGGCTTTTTTACAATTGGCTTTAGGTAGCACGGACACAGTTCTGTTGGTAGGGAACTGGGAAGTACGCAAGATGTCTGGCACAACTTCTCTAGAATGCGCTAGTCGCCCACTGTGGGCCATTTGAATTCGATCTAATTTCAAGAATATTACAGATAAGTAAATTAAGTATTAAAGTACCGGGTTGAATGGCTCAGATGATAGAGCCCAAGTTTACAGGTCCAACCCCGTCCCAGACCTGTAGTATTTGGAGGTGCACGAAAGATGTACAGGCACGTAATTAAGAAAAATTTCGGCATCTCGGGGTCACTGATAACCCGAAAAGTGATGAGTGGTCAGTAAAAACAATAATTAATCTACCAATGAAAACTTGGAATTCTCTAAACAGGATTCGGATTAATTATGAAACCTCTTCATAAGCGGGGCAAAATTCCGTCTCCTCATTGTGACTTAGTCGCCCCATACAGTCCACTCAGCACACTGTGTCCGAATGTAAGTCAAGTTCATATTAAGGAGACTCGTCTAATTTTCAGCTGGCAACACCTGAAACCCTACAGTAGATCAGCACATTAGATCTGAGGCTATAAGCCTTCCTTGTCATGTGCCAGTGTAGATAACTGTAATAATTTGTACATAATATTACCACACGATAAATAAATGAAATTATTATTATTATTATTATTATTATTATTATTATTATTATTATTATTATTATTATTATTATTATTATTATTCAGGGTCATCGAGTAAGTTGCCTACGTGATAAGCGCCATGTAGCTGTGAGCATGCATTCGAGAGATGGCGAGTTCGAAATCCACCATTGGCAGCCCTGTAAATGGCTTTCTGTGATTTCCCAATTTAATCCCAGACAAATTCTGGGACTGTACCTTAATTATGACCACGGTCACTTCCTTCCATGTCCTAATTCTATCCTATCCTATTGTCGCCGAAAGCCTAAATGAGTTAGTGCTATGTTAAACCACTAGCAAACATAAATAAATAAATAAATAAATAAATAAATAAATAAATAAATAAATAAATAAATAAATAAATAAATAAATAAATAAATAAATAAATAAATAAATAAATATCAAGAATCAAAGGAAATTTGTTAAATTAACTTATAATATTGTTGTTGTATCTCTATTTTAAGCGCTGGGTATATTTGTATCAACAGTCCTGTGTACTTCGAGGATATGGCGTGTGTCTGATATCTGATTACGGTAGCTGCAATCAGTGGGGATTAGAACTAGGAACAAACTGACTGCATCTTTACGAAATATATACAATAATGGCGTTGACTAGGAGTCGAACCAACGCTAGACTACTCTTTCTCTGCCTGTATATGACATTTCTTGAAAGCCAAGGGGAGCTTCACGTTTAGTGTATTTTGCAGCAATCAGTGATAAGAACGTTTAAAATATCAGACTTGATAAATTATTTGTCTTAAAGTTAGTTAAACGCTAGTGGCGAAGAGCACCGAGATAATATAGTGAAATTTCAAGGAAAGAACCTATTTATCTTACACATCCATTGTCTGAAAACAATCAGTAGGGTCATGAACTAATAAACATGCCTTGGCCTTCACTCCTTTAAACAAACAGCTGTTTTCAAACCTAATATTTAAACTTAAGACTATATGTGTGTACACAGGCTGATGTTAAATACCCTGATACGGCACCTAGTGCAATCATGTGTACTTATTAATATGGATGAGATCATACAATGCGCAAGTACAAGAGATGGAAAATACAGTCGTTTGAATTAGATATTGCTCTTAGTACTTGTCTGTTCTAAATACAAACTATGACTTCAGTAGCAATAACAATCGCCTTAAGAAAGGGTGAGTTGGTTGCGCAGTACAGGTCATGTAGCTGCGAGCTTACATTAGGGAGATGGTGGGTTCGAAACCTACCGGCGTCAGCCATTAAAATGATTTTCTATTTCCCATTTTCACACCAGGCAAATATTGGGTCTCTACCATAATTAAGCCCACGGTCACTTCCTTCCCAGTTATACTGTATGCTATTGTCCCCATAAAACGAAGAAAATGCATATTAAAAGGGACTAATTGACTTTCGGTATTTTGGAGTGGTAAAATTGAAGCAGCGCCAAACAAACAAAAAGACTGCTAGAGCCCTGATGGACCTTGGCCTATCCAGTGACCGCTGCTTATCCCGAAGATGTCCGGCTCCATGGCTACATGTTTAGCTTGCTGGCCTTTGGTCACAGGTGTCCCGAGTTCGATTCCCGGCAGGGTCGGGAATTTTAACCATCATTGGTTAATTTCCCTGGCACGGGGGCTGGGTGTATGTGTTGTCTTCATAATCATTTCATCCTCATCACGACGCGCAGGTCACCTACGGGTGTCAAATCAAAAGACCTGCACCTGACGAGCCGAACCCGTCCCGGGATCTCCCGGCACTAAAAGCCATACGCCATTTCATTTCATCCCGAAGACATGCAGATTGCGAGGTGACGCGTGGTCAGCACGACGAATCCTCTCGACCATTATTCTTAGCTTTATAGACCGGGGCCACTGTCTCACCGTCAGATAGTTCCTCAATTGTCCGCATACAGGCTGAGTGGACCTCGAATAAGCCCTCACATCTGCGCAAAAATCCCTGAACTGTCCAGTAATCGAACCCGGAGCCGCCAGGTATGAGGCAGGTTCGCTACCGGTAGGCCGGTGGAATAATGTAGCATACGCATGTTCTTCTTCTTATTATTATTATTACGGTATTATTATTATTATTATTATTATTATTATTATTATTATTATTATTATTATTATTATTATTATTATTCCATGCCATAGGTCGTAGGCCTATCAAGATGACATGCTATCAGGTGCTGAAGTAGTACGCAGTCTGTGAAACGACATCTTCACCCGCATCGCTATGCTTCTTTGATGGGGTGCACTTCCACATGGGCTATATAGGTCAAAACTCCGTTCCAAATCTTAGATCAGGAATAACATCCTTGGACGTGCCAGAAACTGAACTCAGTGTTTACAGGTAAGAGAGACGCAATCCTGCACCGTGGGGCCAGTAATAATAATAATAATAATAATAATAATAATAATAATAATAATAATAATAATAATAATAATAGCCGGGCTGAGCGGCTCAGACGGTTGGGGCACTGGCCTTCTTACCCCAGCTTGGCAGGTTCGATTCTGGCTCAGTCCGGTGGTATTTGAAGATGCTGAAATACGTCAGCCTCGTGTCGGTAGATTTACTGGCACGTAAAAGAACTCCTGCGGGACAAAATTCCGGCACATAGGCGTCTCTGAAAGCCTTAAATGTAGTTCGTAGGACGTAAAGCATACAATAATAATAATCATAACAACAATAATAATAATTTTCATCCGGAAGATAGTGGGTTCGAACCCCACTGTCGGCAGTCTTGAAGATAGTTCTCCATGGTTTCCCATTTTCACACCAGGCAAATGCTGGGGCTGTACCTTAATTAAGGCACTGCCGTCCATTATACTTCTAGGCCTTTCCTATCCCATCGTCGGTGCGACGTAAAGCCAACTGAAATAGTAATAATATTAATAATTTTAAGCGCTTAGTCTACGAGGGTTTGTGAATAAAATAGAAGCCCTTACAATCCCTTATTGTCTTCCACATAATTACTTTCATGCAGGAGCCGATGACCTTAGATTTTAGGCCCCTTTAAACAACAAGCATCATCAGCATCATAATTTCATGCAGTCGAATAAACATTTCAGGTATAGTTTACTGTGATTTGAACCCGGGATACAGTGGTGAAGGACGGATGTGTGACCGTCTGATACATACAGAGTCCAAGGCTACAACATGATATTCTTGAGGTCGGAAAAATAAAGAAGCCATGCGCTGTTTTGATCGAAGTGGCAGAATAAATTAATTTATATCTAGTGTTTGACTCTCATTTAGTGGTGACTGTTCGTCGAACATCTCTCCAAGACATCTTCAGTTCCTTAGGCGAGGAAATCAGCTCAATGGAACATTTCGAAATGAATTGAAACTCTGTAAAATGTAACTACCTGAATAAAGATTGCATGACACGTTTTATGGCTAGTGAAACTGGTGATCCCGAGATGGCTTCTATTTGTCCAAAATTCCTTTCACGGGGTCTGTGGCTAACTCCTCGGTCGATTTCTTTTTGTTCTCCTCAAAGATCCTTATTTATTTCAAAAGTGAAAATTTATACTCTCTAAGGATTTAAATCTCGGTCTAGAAAGCCAAGAATAACGACAGAGAGGATAAGTCGTGCTGACCACACGACACCTCGTAATCTGCAGGCCTTTGGGCGGAGCAGCGGTCGCTTGGTACGCCATGGCCCTTCGGGGCTGTAGCGCCATGGGGTTTGTTGGTTTTTTGTAAGGATTTAGAAGCTGCTAGCTTAGAAATAAATTCATGCAAGTATTGAAATTGTGAGAAGTGTTGAACATTCAGCGCAACAATCACATGGAATAGTTGGCGTCAGGGTAAAACGAGTAATTACACTCGATATAATTCCAAAGTTCGACGTAATTTGTGCCAGACTTTCTGACAAACTGTTGGAAAACAATTCCTGTGCAATTTTGATAGAAGAGGCAGAATATTCCACTTGTATTAACTACAGATGTGATACGGAAAAGCAGTTTTGTGAATACTAGTTGCCATTTGGAAAGTTTCGTCGAGGTATGGAGTCAATAAGGCCCTGGATCGCTTCCTGAGGAATTGTGGCCCATGCTTGCTGCACTGCACGGGTCGGTTTTTCCAGAGTTGTGGGTGGCTGAGGACGGTTGGCCAGTTGTCGACCCATCATGTCTCACTCATGCTCAATAGGACGGAGGTCCGGGGATCTGGCGGGCCATTCTAAGGTTGTGATGTCGTGGAGAGCTTCTCTGGAGATGCGTGCAGTGTGAACCCGGGCATTGTCCTGCTGAAACATCTCATTAGCAATGTTCGCCATCATACAGTTCATTAAGTATCGAACAAATAAATGCTGAAGGATACAGTCTACTTGGCAATAAAATCTTGATTTAAAATGAATGTGTGTATATATATCAGCGGTGGCTGGTCCAAATGGATTGAGTGCCCTATCAACGTACTGTCGAGCAGTAATAGTTCCCTCAACAAGCACTAATTGTGATTTCACATTATAGCCAATAGCTCCCCAGACCATAATGCTTGGTGTTGGCCCTGTGTGCCTCTCGACAATAAGATCTGGGCGGCCCCTCTCCCCGATACGTCGGCGCACACGATTCCGGCGATCACTGCGTGCAAGACAGAAGCGCGATTCATCACTAAAGACGACCCTATGCCATTCGTCGACCCACGTCGATCTTTCTCGACACCAGGCCAGCCTTACACGTCGCTGTTGTGGGGTCAATGGAACACCTTCTGCAGGGACACGGGCTCGTAAGCCAGCTGCACGCAGGCGATTACCAACTGTTTGTTGTGTAACGTGGAGTGCCACAGCTGCTCGAATTTGCGCTGCTGTTGCATGGGGTTCCATCCGGGCCATCCGAATGATGCGGAGATCCTCTCTCACAGTTGTCTGTCGCGCTGGGCCTGTGCCAGGTCTACGAGTGTGGGTACCTTCATTTGACCACTGCTGCCATACACGTTGCACCGTAGATGCCTGTCGGCCAACACGTGCAGCGACAGACCTCAGCGATAATCCAGCCTCACACAGCTCAATTATCCGAGCCCTCTCAAACGGCGACAGTTGTTGATAGCGTGCTCTTCTCTGTCGTCGAGGCATGTTTGATGGGGAACACTTCACTGCACAGACTGCAAGTCAACTACGCTACACCAGAGTCCGTATACTGGAGTTGATTCCTCCGCGACCAATCACGTGGGATGACCTGTAGCAACAATCCAATGGGTCTGAAACTTTGATCGTTTACATACCTATATAGCATCGTTCCATATCTTGAAAATCAACACAAACGACCAATGCTTTCATGGTGTTGCAATTTCCATTTTCTTAAGTGTATATCCACATAAGAGAGCCTCCGTGGCTCAGCCGGCAGCGCGTCGGCCTCTCACCGCTGGATACCGTGGTTCAACTCCCGGTCACTCCATGTGAGATTTGTGCTGGACAAAGCGGAGGCGGGACAGGTTTTTCTCCGGGTACTCCGGTTTTCCCTGTCATCTTTCATTCCAGCAACACTCTCCACTCTCATTTCATAGCATCTATCAGTCATTAATATAAATCACTTTGGGAGTGGTGACCCCATCGTAATATCAGCCTATATCTGATTCATTCATTACATCCCTGACCCGATCAAAGACTGGAAAACAGGTTGTAGGTTTTCATTATATCCACATAAATGTTCCTCGATAGAAACTCTTTGCATTGGTGAAGACTTGAATAAAACCCATACAGTACTTCCTGAGATTAACGATTTCCACTAAATGAGAAAGCGGACCGACTTCTCTTTATACTATGTATAGATATATAAACACAAATATATGCACATTTGTCATGTCTAGTTTCGGAAGTTTAGGTGTTTAAGGATTTCAGTATAGTTAACATAGCAGCAAGCAAGAATTCCAGAATGGCACGTCAGGAGTCAACATACGAGGATCAGTCAATGGATGACCCCAAAAGAGGAACTCCCTCCTGGCCATGTCACAGATTGGGTGAATTGGAGAGCACTGAACAGACTGCGCTCTGGTGTTACGCGGTGCAGGGTAAACCAGAAGAAATGGGGTTTCGAAGTGAACAGTACCTTGTGTGTATGTGGAGAAGAGCAGACCACAGCCCATTTGCTGCAATGCAGTTCATGCCCATTCAGCTGCACAACAGAAGACATGGTTAAAGCGAAGCCAAATGCACTTGATGTTGCGAGGTTTTGGGCTAACGTAGTTTAATGTGGCTCTTCGCCATTGGAGTATTTATATTATGTTTTATGTTTTTCCTTATCTTTAATTTTAAACTTATGTATGCTTCTGACACGATATAAAATAAAGTTGATTAAGTTAGCCCCGGCTCCTTGGCTGAATGTTCAGAGGGCCACGAGTCCGATTTCCGAACAGATCGGGGATTTAAAATGGTTGTAGGAATGGGTGTTTGTGTTCGTCTTAATATATTCCTCTTCATATACAGACAACACAGCATTCTACTAACCCTCACACAAGCATGTAATCCCTTTACGTAAGGCTGGCGTCAGGAAAGGCATCCCTGCTGAGCCATATCCACACCAAGTGTCGACCCCAATACATTGCGAAAAAGGCGACGAAGAAGAAAGTTGATAACGTCATAAGTATTGTTTTCAATATTTATTATATCATCTGTAATTGGGAGTGTATTTTGTAGATGATGAATGAATGAAACTATGACATATAAGCGGCCATAGAAAGTTTCACGTCTTAGACTGAATCTGGGTGACTATATATTACGGAACGTGCTCAGCCTTTCCATCAATTTCTTCACACGAAGTTACTCTCTAAAACCAAGTGCAAACAAAAATTGAGTTCTGTGTAGTGAAAGAACAAATTACATCGTTAATAAATGGTATAAATAAATTAAAATGGTTCCATTATTCAGCCCAGATCCTTATTTTGAAGACAGCATTGTAATCCTGTTTTAAATTTAATATCAAGGTTAGTACATTTATTCCTAAACCGTGTATATTGGGATATTTTGGTATTATTTTGGCAATAAATGTGTTCGTTCATCAATACCAAGCACTGTGATGATGGTTATGATGGCGCGTGGCCTCCAAAGAGTTGACGCCGTATACGCGACCTGCGCGTCTATGAGGATGGGGTCCTATCTAAGATGAAATATACTGAAGACATCATAAACACTCAGCCCCAGAGCCACAGGAATTATCTAATGAAAGTTAAAATCCCTAACCCGACCGAGAATCGAAGTCGGGACTCCTTGGACCGAAGGGCAGAATGCTAACCACTTAGACATAGTTATGATGATTGCTGTTTTTTAAGGGGTCTAAATAATAAGGACGATATTTGTATTATTTCATCAGGTCATCAATATGTTAATGCCTTTAAAATATCCTGCTACATCTCCCAAAATGCCAGAAGGACAAATTCAATCGTTTCAGTGTTTGTTTATACAGTACTTTACAGCAATGACAGCAAGGCGTTGCAGATTACAGACGAATTGTGAATACTACCCGCTCGACAGGGAGTGAACTCGGATATGGAGATGGTTCATTCTTCGCAGTGGGCGAGAACACAGAACACCGCCTCTGTCGTCAGTGTTAACAACTAAGAAATAACAAGGGAAAGAAGGAATTAACATCTGTTTATCATTAGGCCTATATTCGTTTCATGTATATTCACTTATTTTGTGGCTTTTTTTCATTTAATTTTCTTTTTAGTCGTCGGCATACTGGAATATGCATCGTACCTTATCAAAATGTGGGATTACCTCATAAATTACCACCGTTAATTGTGCATGAAAGCTGACATCCGTTAGTGGGTTCTCCATCGTGAATTTAGTATGTTCAGCTTTTTAAACTGCTCACAATATTTGAGGAGGACTTGAATATAGCTACTATTCTGGCAGCAAATGACTTGAGAAGTAGGTATTTAGACGGGTCAGTATTAAAAAAAAGATTCTAAACCAATACAATCTACATACTTGTTTTTAACGACGGTGTCATTTTTCAGATAAGCAACTTCCAATTGCAAGTCTAGTCTTACTTTCAAAACGTGTATAGTGAAAGGATTTGGAAATAACACGAAATCTAGTCAGCACGCACAATCCCCGAACAGCACTCAATAACAGAATAAGAATGCTGCTGATAAAGGATATCTTCTAGGCTGAACGAACTAGTTGAGCGACGATTGTGTTCAGGGCCATGTCTCGCGAAACCAAAGTTTGTGACCACGACACTATAGATTTACATTTAAGAGGAGAGATAAACCTTCATAGGTCAAGGATAGCTATCGTCAGTTTATTTATAGAATATACTGTACTTTCCACTTTAATCCGATGGGAAAATATAATTATTGCTGCTACTTCAATGGTTACGTTTGTAAATGTCCGTTTATGACAGCTGAAGGGGAGTGGCAGTGGTGCTACCATATATAAATAATAATATTTAAAATACACTTTTGTTGCAAGAGAATCATATATATTACATTTTTTGGATTCAGGAATTCCTACTCCATGAGTCATGATTATTTTATGGAAGTTAGTGATACTAGCACCTAAAATAAGGATTTACAAAAAATGTATCCAAAGAGTATTTTACCTATTTAAATTAGATTCTCAAAAACTAATTTTTTTTAGGGAAAATATACTTTTTTTGAAGTCTTAATTTCAGCGTTTAAGGAATTAAAGGTATGTTCTGGGTTTGATTGCTCTAGCTCTTACGGTTCCCGAGAAAAGTGAAGACAAAAGAAAAAATTGTCGCTTTCAGAAATTCAGAGGGAGTAGCAGTGGTGCTGATATATTTAAATAGCCATTGAAAATACACATATTAGGGGCCTATATAGTTTTGGATTCAGGAAAGCTTGCCCCTTTCGAAGAAGTAAAAAGCCAAGTAGTAAATTTTTGATGAATTTTCATGTCCAGCTGTCCTTAAAACTGAGGCACACGATCAAATTTTTGTCAAATTCAAGACGTCACAAGACTTCACAAGAATTTTTAATTCTCCACAAGTTTACTTGTCAAATCGCTTGCAGTATTTGATAAGTTTTGAAAAGTCTCCAAAAGTCTTGAAAGCGAGTTAGATCATGTTCTAACTGATTGACAGAATTGACCAACGTAATTCGAGTCTGAAGGATGGAAGGTAAGGGTAATGGAAGTATGGTTAGAATTTGAGGTATGCATATTTAAATGAGAAGTTGGTTGCAAATTGTATCTGAAATGACTAGTGAAGTGAGTGCAATTTAAGTAATTTAGAAGAGTGTCTAGTGAATGATTTGAGAGATGGTATGATGGCAGTTTTATGATGAGTTGAGGGAAGAGTGTGGTTGTTCATGGTATTTGAGAAGAATAGTGAATGGTGTATAGAAGAGGGATTATGAATAAGAGGTGAGTGGGAGGTATGAGATTGGAAAGTATGATGTATAAGAGATGGAGTTGGTGGTAGGTGACTGAGAAGTTTGACGGTAATTTTACGCTATTTGTAAGAGATTGAGTTGATGTGGAGGAATATCAAGTTTGATTGTGTTTGTTATGCAAAATTTAATATGGAGTCTGGCTTGGTATTTTAATGAGTTGTAATGATTAGTGAATTTAATGTGGAGTTTGATTGTGATTATAATTGGATTAGGGTAGAGTGTATTGATTTGTCTGTGTTTAATTTGGGTGGATAAGTATATTTGAAGGATGAGTTAAGGGTAGAGTGTGGTTGTTAATGGTATTTGAGAAGAATAGTGAATAGTGTAGAGAAGAGGGATTACGAATAATAGTCGGAGGTATGAGTTTGAAAAGCATGATGTATAAGAGATGGAGTTGGCGGTATATGATTGGGAAGTTTGATGGTAATTTTACGCTATTTGTATGAAGAAGAGATTAAGATTGTGGTATGAGATTGACATGTTGATGGTAGTTTTGAGTGGAAGTATATTTGAATGGTGAGTTGATGCTATTTGTATGAAGAAGAGATTGAGGTGGCGGTATGAGATTGGGAAGTTGATGGTAACTTTATGTTATTTTTATGTTAACGGTGTTTGATATGAATAGTGAATTTATTATGTGGTGGGATATAAAGAACGATTGTGTTTATTAAATAGACGGGTTGGTAAATTTTGGTATGGTAGACGCGATGGCAAAATTTAATGTGGAGAATGGCTTGGTATTTAAATGAGATTAAGCATGGTTAAATAGGATGAGTAGTATCAGAGAACTAGTACAAGGATAAAGTTGCAACGAGAGCAGAATATTCAGGGGAGACGTTGGACGTGGCATGCAGGGGCTGAGGATGACTACTGTGGTGACCCTCACTTTGGGGGTCACGTTTCCGGAGTATCCGATGGACCTCATGGCATTTCCAAGGAGTACCGTGTTCCTTTACGTTGGATTATTATTATTATTGTTATTATTATTATTATTATTATTATTATTATTATTATTTTGTTTTGTTTTGTTCATTTTCTGTTTATTTGCGTGTATTATTTTCCTTTTCTTTTTGTACAGTATGTGGAGTTAGAAAGATTGAGTTAATGATGACTAGGAGCAATGAAGTAGAAAATAAAAAAGTGCAAAGCGAGGAGATTATGGCTGATTCAGCGAATGGGAGTAGGTCATTAGCAGAAGTCATGGAATGCACCAGCTACGCGAGTTCAGCCGGAAGGGGAAAGGAGGTCTTTAATCCTCAAAGTGCCGAATTGACATTCAATTATTGTTATTATTTGCACTAAATTTGTGCCTATTGTCATGGCCTCTGGTATCACCATTAAGGGTTGAGCAGGGGCCATAAAATAGCATTTATTATATTCTATTATATTTTAAGCACTATGTAGCTTGCTTATGCTAGTATGGATTTATGGGAACATGTAATTGGACGTGAGCCTGTTATGTTCAGCAAATAAAGAGCATTAGAGTATACACTCAGTCCCCGTACCAGTGGAATTAACAAATGGTCAAAATTTCCGACCCTGCCGGAAACCGAATCCGGTACCCCTGTGACCAAAGGCCAGCACGCTAACCATTCAGACATGGAGGCGGACACCTCTGCAAATGATGTTATTGGAGTAAATACTTTGCAAAAATTATGTTGAAAATAACCACATTCATATTTTCCGCATGTAAATTATGATTTATTGCGCGTTTCACTTTTTGTCTCTTAATTTCATATGTTAATGTATCCCACAGCTAGTCCGAGATCCGCAACTGCTGTTTGCATTTCCTCCATGTTAAAACAAAATGCTATCAAACGTTGCCAAGCCTTTTCAAAATTTGTTTAACCTTCAGCGATGTTGAACAACCTTTGACAAGATTTTACAACTTTTCTTGTGAAGTATTAAATAGAAAGAAAAATGTAATAGTGTACAACAGGCATTATACGTACAGCATTTTGTTTTAAGTACCATTTCTAGTTGCTGAGCTGTAAACAATTTGAATGTTACTAACTTGACGTTGGCAAAAGTTAAAATTCCCCCCTCCCCTCAAGTTATCATGCAAATGATATATGCTTCTTAACACGAATAATACCAGTATATTTCCCAAATCAGTGAAAGAAGTGATATAGATTTCTGTATTAAGTAAAATACATATTTCTACCATTAACATCCTGCGCCCTATTTTGTAAACGGATCATATCGACCGAGCAAAGTATATCATTTTACGAAATTGTTCGTATTTTCGTATTAGTATAGCGCTACGTTTTTGTACAACTTGGGTTAATTCGAATTCGTGAATAATTTGAACTATTTTCGCGGTCCCATGACATTCCCATACAACATAGTGTTAAAAAATTGCGTTGAATTCGAATATTGTATAATTTAATTCGAAGTAAAACTGCTCATATTGTCAAAATATTATGATTGAGAATGAGGGAATGCTACCTAAGAGGGAAAGAGAAAATTGGTCTAGAATCGTGCTGGTGCTGGAAAGGAGCTATAGTTGTTGCAATGTTAATAAAAGTTTCACGCTGTTGGCTGCCTGAGTCCGACTCATTGGCTGAATGGTCAGCGTTGAGGCCTTCCGTTCAGAGAGTCCCGGGTTCGATTCCAAGCCAGGTCGGTGATTTTAATCGCCTCTGATTAATTCTTCTGGCCCGGGGACTGGGTGTTTGTGTCCGTCCAAACACTATTCTCTTCATATTCAGACAACACACCACACTAACAACTACCACAGAAACACGCAATAGTGATTACATCCCTCCATATAGAGTTGGCGTCAGGAAGGGCATCCGGCCGTAAAACAGACCCAAATCAACATTTGCGACACAGTTCGCACCCCGCAACCCCACAGGTGTTGGGAAAGAGTAGAAAAAGAAGAAGAAGTAGAAGAAGAAGCTTTTGGCTGCCTGAGGGTATTTTCCTTGAATAGTCTTCTGGGGGATGTTGAATTGGGTCCACGGTCAGTAATGTCCATAAAAAGGACGGTTGAGTTGGGCCTATGGTCAGCTCTGAGTGAGGGTCAAATTGCTCCCATGGAAATGCCCCCAGTAGTCACAACTTTTGGGAATCAGTTAAAATAAGGTTTGGAAATCAGTTACAATATACAGTTAAAATAAGTTTTAAGTGCGGTGTAGAGTCCGTACTCAAAACTAGGTTAAGTTAGGTTAGGTAACAATTTAATCCATTTTTTAACCTTATTTCATGTTTGTTCAAAGCCGTTTTAATTAAAGCGTTATTATAGGTAGGTAAGGGTTATTCTGCCCGAAGGCAGGTCCGAACCTCCGCAGAGGTATTCCTGACCCGGAGTTTACGTGCGGTAGGGTGGCCAGTTCCTTTCCGCTCCTCCATTCCCTTACCCCCCACCAACAGCGCGTGGCAACCCATCCAGCTCCTGACCACGCCCAATGTTGCTTAACTTCGGAGATCTCACGGGATCCGGTGTTTCAACATGGCTACGGCCGTTGGCGAAGCTTATTATGATAATCATTAATTAGGGATGTAATCATTTCAATAACTGTCTTTAATTGATATTAACATGTAATTTTGATCATCATCATCATCATCATCATCATCTGTTTACCCTCCAGGTTTGGCTTTTCCCTCGGACTCAGCGAGGGATCCAACCTCTACCGCCTCAAGGGCAGTGTCCCGGAGCTTCAGACTCTTGGTCGGGGGATACAACTGGGGAGAATGACCAGTACCTCGCCCACGCGGCCTCACCTGCTATGCTGAACAGGGGCCTTGTGGAGGGATGGGAAGATTGGAAGGGATAGGCAAGGAAGAGGGAAGGAAACGGCCGTGGCCTTAAGTTAGGTACCATCCCGGCATTCGCCTGGAGGAGAAGTGGGAAACCACGGAAAACCACTTCCAGGATGGCTGAGGTGGGAATCGAACCCACCTCTACTCAGTTGACCTCCCGAGGCTGAGTTGACCCCGTTCCAGCCCTCGTACCACTTTTCAAATTTCGTGGCAGAGCCGGGAATCGAACCCGGACCTCCGGGGATGGCAGCTAATCACGCTAACCACTACACCACAGAGTACTTATTAAGATTAAGAAGGACATAAAAAAGCGTGCCGCCGAACATTAATACAGCAGAAACCTACCCCCTGAACAGGGGTGCAACTAGACCTCGACTCTTCGAGGATCGACGATAATCCGCAGGGGAACGTGTCCAGTCTTCTAGGTGTCGAATTTCGAGTTTTGGTAACCAGGAACATCCGCTCAGTAGTCAGAACTCTAAGTGGAGTTGATTGGCAGCTGTCAGCAGATCAAATGAGTACAACATAGAGGTCAGCCTGGTTCACTTCAATTGTGAAGTGTCAGGTTCAAAACTGTTTGCAGGTTTTCCCGTCATGTCTACGCTTAAAAGAAGACGTGGTGTTATTGGTATTCTTTTTGCCATATTCATTGTAACTTGAGGAACCACTGAAAAAGTAGGGATGGTTTTGAACTCGAGATTCGGGTAAGCACAGTGTGTAATATTGTTTAATTCGGACTGGTGGTCAAAAGAATTTTTTCTGGATTATTCAAGTTCGAATTAACCAAATTCTACTGTATATGGTAAATCATATTTGGGCTTTAGTGCGTTAAAGAACATATCAAATAAACACTGCAGATTGCGCAAAACTAATGCATTTTCATACAATGCCAAATAATACAACTAGTTTCAAGACATAAGAAGATTGTTGTCTCGGACTTATCACATTCATGAGTAAGAGCACTTGGAGTAAGTCAAACAAAGGCGTCCTCTGTCATTACTGACATGTGCGTCACTCGTGCACTTGCATGCCCTGCTCGTCGTCTCGCATCCTCTGACGTCTTCGCACAGGAAGCAAAGTCACTAATTACTTAGCTAAGTCTTGGCATATTAATGAAGAGCGAAATAGCTCGAACAGACGTGCCCAAAGATATCAGTAGCTGGAACGCATTAATAGACTATGTGTACGGAATTTTTATTAGTCGCCTTAAAGGACAGCTAGCTGCTTCGTGAACGAAGAGCGAATTTCTACCACTCACGTATAGGCCTCGGGTTTGAATCGCGGCTCGTATAGTAATAATATTTACTTATTTATCACTATAAAGGTCCCAATGTGTCTGATGCTTGAGGTAGGGACACTCAATTGACATATTTATATATGAATAGATACATTAGATATGGATGGATACATTACGTATCAATCAATCAATCAATCAATCAATCAATCAATCAATCAATCAATCAATCAATCAATCAATCAATCAATCAATCAATCATTGCTCTGCATTTAGGGCTATCGTCCAGGTGGTACATTCCCTAGTGTTTCCTTATATGATTTCAAAGAACGCGCGAATTTATCGAGCATTTCCCTTGATAATTTATTCCAATCCCTAATTCCTCTTACTGTAAATGCATATTTGCTCCAGTTTGTCCTCTTGAATTCTAAGATTATCGTAAATGATCTTTCCTATCTTTAAAACCTTCACTCAAGCTTATTCGTCCACTGATGTCATTCCAAGCCATCTCTCAACTACTGACAGCTCGGAACATACCGCGTAGTCGCACAGCTCGCGTCCTTACTCCGAAGTCTTCCCAGCCCAAAGTTTGCAACATTTCCGTGGCACTATCCTTTTGCCGGAAACCGTACATACAAATCGTACTGTTTTCCTTTGGACCTTTCCCGATTCTCGTTTCAAGTAATCATGGTGTGGGTCTCATACACTAGAACCATACTCTAATTGGGTCTTAACAGAGACTTATACGCCTTCTCCTTTATATCCTTACTACAATTGCGAAATACCCTCTTAACCATGTGAAGATATCTGTAACATTTATGTTAAACCTCGTTAATCTTTCTTTATATTAATACGTAACTACTTACAGTGATCCCCATGAGGTACTTTCACTCCCATGGACACAGTAATTAAAACTTGGAGGACTTCTCTTCTTGTTGAACTTACAACGTGACATTTCATCCTATTGTCTGCTATCCATCTCACGACATTATTGAGGTCTTTTTGCAGTCACTCACAATCCTGTAACGTATTTACTAATCGGGGCCGATGACCTTCGATGTTAAGCCCCTTTAAACAACAATCATCATCATCATCATGTATTTACTAATCTATCCCGGAGGCCCCGGGTTCGTTTCCCGACCAGGTCAGGGATTTTTAACTGGACCTCTGGTTCGAGGTCCACTCAGCCTACGTGATTAGAATTGAGGAGCTATCTGACGGTGAGATAGCGGCCCCGGTCTAGAAAGTCAAGAATAACGGCCGAGAGGATTCGTCGTGCTGACCACACGACACCTCGCAATCTGCAGGCCTTCGGGCTGAGCAGTGGTCGCTTGGTAGACCAAGGCCTTTCAAGGGCTGTAGTGCCATGTGGTTGGCTGGTATTTACTAATATATACAGTATAACGACATCTGACCACCGTCGGCTGTCCTGAGAACAGGTTTCTGTTGTTTTCCATTCTCCTGCACTAAGGCGAATGCCGGGACAGTTCCTAGTATAGGCCACGGCCGCCAACCCCCTCACCTTCCCCGAGCATCTCCTTCACCGTAACAAATCTCCTGGCCTGAGAGATGGCGTCACCGTCTAGGAGGCCCGCCTCCCCCTTCAGACGAAGAATGAAAACATGCAGTATTAGTGGTAGTAGTTTCTCACAGTATTATCCCTGTTATAAGGCAATGCTGAATAAAATTACGTCACTCATGTAGCTCCACAAAACAGAGCAAGTGGCTACATGGTTTGAATTTGATTTCCCATTTTCACATCAGCCAAATGCTGGGGCTGTACCTTAAATAAGTCCGCGGTCACTTCCTTCCCACTCCCAGCACTTTCCTTTCCCATCGTCGCCATAAGACCTATCTATGTCGGTGCATCTTAAAACAAATTGAAATAAAGCTCCACAAAAAGAACCATTGCTTCGATTTTACCCACGCGCTAACAGCATTTCTACCAACACGTCGTTAGTATAACGCCCCTGCTCCATTGAATAACAAACAACATGAAACCCAAAACCATCATTAATGCTCTACTGTGAGCGAAGTCATCATATAAATAAATATCATACCCCTCATCTACAGTGCTTTAAACCTCATTTACTGAGCCGTTTGCTTCTAATACGAACCTGCAGCTTTCATCTTTAGTTAGAGTAGACAATTTCATTGCACGGGTGAAGCAGACAGGTTGCCGACAGACTAGGATGTTTGACAGAAAACCCACTTCTTCGAAGCACCTGGTACTTTATGCCACACAACTTAGAGCCGTATACACCTGAAGCACGCGGTATGTACCACAAAGTCAGTCGACCTTCGAGAAGTGTCCGTACCGGTTTGAAAGCTCTGTCCCGGTGTCCCGCTCGGTTCATAGTTTTGTCCCGGTTTGTATGGAAACCGCTGCTGGAAAATAATCCACATTGCTTCATTCTTTGCAAGTGATCTTGTGCTGTTGACGTATTTTCATAACACGTTCACCTTTAACATTGACTAGCTAAAATCTATATGATTATTTGTAGTTCTATGTGCACTACTAATGATCTTTACGCCATAGATGCCGTTTAGCTACGGAAAAACATAATCAATGTGTAATGACGCAAGTAACCCACAACTTAGTTATTGTTTTCTCTGTTGTTTGGCGAATGTTGTCTTTCTCTTGTGCTAGTGTTTCTACTTTCTTTGCAAAATGCCGAAACGGAGTTATAAGTTTACGGACGAGCTTCGGAAAGAATATCAGTTTTTGAAAATACTATGTAATCAAGAAAGCAGAGGTTTTTTTCTGTGGAACATGGAGGTCGATCTGGTATCGTAGTCCATGTGCGGAGTGCGAGCGAAGCACGAATCTGCTGTGTCAGAAGCACCTAATTCGAATATCACCTCGTATTTCAAAAGCATGGACCCTCAGAACAAGGAAACTGCAATGGCTGCTAAAGAAACAACTTTTGCTTAACACAAAGCCTCTCATGATTTCAGTTTCAAATCAGCTGACTATACAGTTCGAAACTAATTTCTCAACTGTTTGACGCGAAATTTTGTCTTGAACGTACGAAATGTGAATCAGTGATATGCGCATAGGCCTTCGGAATTGAGTATCTGGGAAAAAGTCTACAAGGAAAGCAAACAAATTCTCATCAGTTTTAAAATAACCGAGAACCACGACTTAGTTACGAATTTTGTTTATCTTCCCGAAACCGCTAATAGGTGAAAATCTTTGGTATTAGTTGAGTCACAGTGTTTATTTAAAATTAAATATTGCAACTGGTGAAAAGGTAATGATGGTGATTAATAAAATTTGTCCTTACGTTTGAGAATACAAAGTTTGGGGAAAACATAATATGGTAGCCCTATAATTAAGCCATCATACTGCAGGTCATCGGTGTTCCGAGAGAATTGGAAAGTAAAGGCTGGAGGAGAGAGAGAGAGAGAGCGGATAGCTCTAAACTCGGCTCTTGCTCTTTGGCCCGGAGAATCAACCAAGCGTGAACTGACAGTCAGTGTGCTCTTTTAATATATAATACACATACCTTTACTGCTTCATCTTCCTAGTATCTTGAAATTCATGACTCTAATCTACTAGCAGACATACAGTATAATCGAGTGAGATGGCCGTGCGGTTAGGGGCGTGCAGCTGTAAGCTTGCATTCGGGAGATAGTGGGTTCGAACCCCATTGTCGATAGCCCTGAAGAAGGTATTCCGTGGGTTCCCGTTTTCAAACCAAACAAATTCTTGGATTGGACCTTAATTAAGGCCACGGCCGCTTCCCCTCCACTCCTAGCCTTTTCCTGTCCCATCGTCGCCATAAGACCTATCTGTGTCGATACTACGTAAAACAAATAGTAAAACGAAAGTTAGTCCTATTAGTTGCCGTCCTTGAAAGACCAGATTCGATTCCAGGCTTCGTCAGAGATTTAAAATTGGCAGTGATTGATAAGGTATATACAGATCACCTCTCCTGGAAATGAATCTGGAAAGAACTCCACAACCTTAGTTGATTGGGAGAACACGAAATGTATTTTTCAGCGATGTTGCAATCTTCCTTGAAACTACAGTTCCTCTAATAAGTCAGAGGTCTCTTGATTCTGATTGTCAGGAGAGTAATATAGACGTTAGTTCTCTTAGATTTCCTAGAATTTATAACAAATTATCACGTCGATGATGTCCGCCTCCATGGATGAATGGTCAGCATGCTGGCCTTTGGTTCAAGGGGTCTTGGGTTCAATTCCCGGTCGGAAGGGGGATTTTAACTTTCATTAGTTAATTCATATGACCGGGCGAATTGGCCGTGTGGTTAGAGTCGCGCAACTGTGAGCTTACATCAGGAAGATAGTGTGTTCGAGCCCCACTATCGGCAGCTCTGAAAATGGTTTTCCGTAGTTTCCCATTTTCACACCTGGCAAATGCTGGAGCTGTACCTTAATTAAGGCCACGATCGATTCCTTCCCACACCTAGGCTTTTCCTATCCCATCGTCGCCATAAGATCTATCTGTGTCGGTGCGAGGTAAAGCAAATTGAAAAAAAAAAATCATATGACTCAGGTACTGAGGGTTTGAGCAGTCCTCAGCATTAAACATTTTAGGAAGGGCTCCATTGTCACAGACGTGCAGGTCTCCTTTACGGCGTCAGCTCGAAAGACCTGCACCAGGCCTCTCCGGAGGCCACACGTCATTATTACCAGGCGTATGCACAAGTCTTTTCCGGTTTCAAAAAGAGATGGCACCAGCGAACAGTACGCAGCGTATGAATTTGAAACATGCGTCAGTTTGTTCGCCTGACATTAACCTACCAACACACACTTTTGAGCCTGGCAAACACTAGCGTCTGTGTTGTATCGTTCAGTGATCATGTCGACGTCTGTGCCTGAAAAAAAACATTTGCGGCACGGGTTGCTTTCCTGAGTTAATGAAAACAAAAAGTCTGTGGACAGTCATCGTTTGCTAGTAGAAACATATGGTGAGCACGCCCCATCGATTAGGACATGTGAGGCATGTTCTGTCTCTGTCACCTGGGCGACTGCACTAAATGCAGATCATTAATTGATTTGTTGGCGGGACCAGAGCGGCATTGTATATTATGAACTCTCGAAGCCCGGTGAAACCGTTAATGAACAACGCTATCGCCAAAAAATGATTAATTTTAATCAGGCATTGATCCAAAGACGACCGGAATGAGCCAGAAGACACGGCAAAGTGATCTTGTTACACTAAAATGCGCCGTCTCACACAGCAAAACCAGTGAAAGACACCTTGAAATCACTTGGACGGGACATCCTTCCGCACCCGCCGTACTGCCCCAACCTGGCGCCATCTGACTATCTCCTCTTCACCGGGCGAGTTGGCCGTGCGGTTACGGGTGCGCAGCTGTGAGCTTGCATCCGGGAGATAGTGGGTTCGAACCCCACTGTCGGCAGCCCAGAAGATGATTTTCCGTGCTTTCCCGTTTTCACACGAGGCAAATGCTGGGGCTGTACCTTAGTGAAGGCCACGGCCGCTTAATTCCCATTCCTAGGCCTTTCCTATCCCATCGTCGCCATAAGATCTGTCTGTGTTGGTGCGACGTAAAGCAAAGAGCAAAAAATATATATCTCCTCTTCGTATCAATGGGGCACGCGCTCGCAGAGCAGCACTTTAGCAATTTTGAGGAAATTGGAAAATGGCGCGAAGAATGGTTTGCCGCAAAAGACAAGCAGTTTTACTGCCATGGTATTCGTAACTTACCTAAAAGATGGGCGAAGTGTGTAGAAGTCGATGTCAAATATTTTGAATAAACAAAAAAATGTGTCTCCCTTGAAAATTGCGTGGGGTTTTTTTACCACAAAAATCGGCAAAAACTTATGCATATACCTGGTACTCCGATGATGCAGTTGTGATAGACATGGATGTGCAAGAGCAGGGAGAGCAGTGTTTGGTCGTACAAAGCTGAATCAACGACTTACCGTGAACATGAAGACGACCACAGGTGACGGCAGGTTCCCCGTGAGGACTGAACGCCTCACAGCGGTACTCTCCAGCGTCCTGGGGAAAGACGTCGGCTATACGCAGTGCAAAGCGCCCGTCTCCGTAGTCTACGTATCGGAAGTCATCGCAATCTGGAATCTCATTGTCATCCTTCACCCACACCACGTCGATGGGTGAAGTACCTGCAAGGAAAGAAACTCTTAGATTACTTTCGAATATTTTTTTCTTAGAATACATGGCAGTTAGTTTTTAATATCTCTTCACCGAGCTCGATAGCTGCAGTCGCATAAGTGCGGCCAGTATCCAGTATTCGGGAGATAGTTGGTTCGAACCCCACTGTCGGCAGCCCTGAAGATGGTTTTCCGTGGTTTCCCATTTTCACACCAGGCAAATGCTGGGGCTGTACCTTAATTAAGGCCACGGCCGCTTCCTTCCCACTCCTAGCCCTTCCCTGTCCCATCGTCGCCATAAGACCTATCTGTGTCGGTGCGACGTAAAGCAACTAGCAAGACGTAATATCTCTTCAATTATCATAGATCTTAACGGACATCAGGGTATAGAATGTTTGTCCCACATGAGTTCTTTAACGTGCCTCAAGCCAATGGTACGGAGTTCTCCAATTTAAGCTTTCCAAAATAACATCGACCTCAGCCCAGACCGTACATGTTTGTTATCTTAGGAGCAGAAGAATAACGACTAATCAGTCGACTGCGCCTTGAGGTTGGCAAGGACATAGACTTGGAAAGCAAGGATTACAGTAAGGACGCAGCATCGCCAGCAAAGTATCTTAATTCTCATCGCCATACTACCAAGTAACTTATCCATACATGGTTTGAAGTTATTTTGGATTTTAAGTGCTAGTTGAACAAACACCAGGAAATAGAGGCTTAAGGAATTGTTGCAAAACGAACTTCACTATTAGGACGCAGAATGTGGATAGTAATAATAATAATAATAATAATAATAATAATAATAATAATAATAATAATAATAATAATAATAATAATAATAATAATAATAATCTTTCTTTCTTTCTTTCTTAATCCGTTTACCCTCCAGAGACTCAGCGAGGGATTCCAACCCTATCGTCTACAGGGCAGTGTCCTGGAGCGTGGGACAGTGGGTCGTGGGGATAAAACTGGGAAGGAGGACCAGTACCTCGAACAGGCGGCCTCACCTGCTATGCTGAACAGGGGTATAGGAAGACTGGAAAGGATAGACAAGGAAGAGGGAAGGAAGCGGCCGTGGCCTTAAGTTAGGTACCATCCCGGCATCTGCCTGGAGGAGAAGTGGAAAACCACAGAAAACCACTTCGACGATGGCTGAGATGGGAATCGAACCCACCTTTAATCACTTGACTTTCCGAGGCTGAGCGGACATCGTTCCAGTCCTCGTACCACTTTTCAAATTTCGTGGCAGAGCTGGGAATCGAACTCGGGCCTTCGGGGATGGCACCTAATCACACTAACCATTACACCACAGAGGCTGACATATAATAATAATAATAATAATAATAATAATAATAATAATAATAATAATAATAATAATAATAATAATAATAATAATAATAATAATAATAATAACAATAATTGTTTATGTATTTCCACGAGGCAACTTATTCATAACAAAGTTACTTCAGATTCCGAGTATTTGGTGATTGCTTGTGCTAGAAAGACAGAGAAACGGTAGAAGCTAGCACAAGAAGGAAATTACTGGTTAACAAGGTATTTTTCTTATTAACGTGTATAACTTGTTTAAATCGATCAATTTTGGATGCCTAGAGTTTATTCTTCATATACACCGTTTTCATCGAATTTTATGAATATGGAAGGAAACCGCTTAAGTGGATTAAATAAACTATGAGTATTCATCCAGGATGGTTGTTTAATAAGTGAAATGGAATTAAGAGGGGCAACGTTGAGGCAGTGTGTCTGTGTGTTTAATAAGAAGGAAGTGAATTTGTACACAAAACTATCCTCTATGCTCAATGTTTTTGAGTGAATTTGTTGTTCAATAGTGGATGATGGGTGTACTCAGGATACTTTCTTCATAGCCTAAGCTGGAGATAACGGACATGAAAACAGACAGAACGATTGTTGTGGCAAACACGTGGGAGAAATGGCAGGGGGTCACTCATATTTCACCGATGACGGTTGTGTTAGAGAGGAACTTAATGAACCAGTGTTGTGGGGTCATATGTGATGAATTGATTAACGCAAGTTATCAAGGAGAATAACTGACATAGCCATGGAGGGTAAGAAAGGCAGAGGGAGATCTAACAAGCAATGCTTAGGCTCAACACTTTGTCATGATTTCAATGTATAAAAGTGTCTGCAGGTCTAGTTATAAATAGGTTATGGTGACCCTTAACTTGGTAGTTCACTCGAAGTACTTATATCAAAAACGCTGATAGGTATAGGAGTTTTTTAATAAATAATAATAAAATTATATACGGTTTCTGGATATGTTGAGGTGGCGGGATTTTGTTCCGTATCAATCAATAAGTCACTACTGATCTGCATTTAGGGCAGTCGCCCAGGTGGCAGATTCCTTATCTGTTGTTTTCCTAGCCTTTTCTTAAATGAGTGCAAAGAAATTGGAAATTTATTGAACATCTCCCTTGGTAAGTTATTCCAATTCCTAACTCCCCTTCCTATAAACGAATATTTGCATCAATTTGTCCTCTTCAATTCCAACTTTATCTTCATATTGTGATCTTCCCTACTTTTAAAGACACCATCCAAACTATCTACTGATGTCCTCCCACGCCATCTCTCCACAGGTCGGAACATACCACTTAGTCAAGCAGCTCGTCTCCTTTCTCCCAAGTCTTCGCAGCCCAAACTTTGCAACGTATTTGTAACGCTACTCTTTTGTCGGAATCGGAAATCGCCCAGAACGAATCGAGCTGCTTTCTTTTGGATTTTTTCCAGTTCCTGAATCAAGTAATCCTGGTAAGGGTCCCATACACTGGAACCATACTCTAGTTGGGGTCTCACCAGAGACAAATATGCTCTCTCCTTTACATCCTTACTACAACCCCTAAATACTCTCATGACCATTTATGTGATTACCCCAATGAAGATCTTTCCTTATATTAATATCTAGGTATAGACTATACAATGATCCCCAAAGGGAACTTTCACTCTATCAACGCAGTAATTAAAACTGAGAGTACTTTTCCTATTTGTGAAACTCACAACCTGACTTTTATCCCCGTTTATCATCATACCATTGCCTACTGTCCATCTCACAACATTATCGAGATCATTTTGCAGTTGCTCACAATCTTGTAACTTATTTATTACTCTGTACAGAATAACATCATCTGCGAAAAGCCTTATATCTGATTCAACTTCTTTACACATATCATTGGTATATATAAGAAAACATAAAGGTCCAATAATACTGCCTTGAGGAATTCCCCTCTTAATTTTTACAGGGACAGATAAAGCTTCACCTACTCTAATTCTCTGAGTTCTGTTTTCTAGAAACAGAGCAACCCATTCACTCACTCTTTTTTCTAGTCCAATTGCACTCATTTTTGTCAGTAGTCTCCCATGATCTACCCTATCAAATGCCTTAGACAGGTCAATCGCGATACAGTCCAATTGACCTTCTAAATCCAGGATATCTGTTAAATAACCTTTCCTAAACCCAAACTGCATTCTATCAAACCAGTTATTAATTTTTCAAACATGTCCAATATAATCAGAAAGAATGCTTTCCCAAAGCTTACATACAATGCATGTCAAACTGACTGGCCTGTAATTTTCAGCTTTATGTCTATCATCCTTTCCTTTATATACAGCGGCTACTATAGCAACTCTCCATTCATTTGGTAAAGTTCCTTCATGCAAACAATAATCAAATAAGTACTTCAGATATGGTACTATATCCCAACCCATTGTTTTTAGTAGGCCTATATCCCCCAAAACCTTATCAATTCCAGCTGATTTTCTAGTTTTCAACTTTTGTATCTTAGCAAAACGCTGATAGGTATAGGAGTTTTTTTAATGAATAATAATAAAATTATTTACGGTTTCTGGACATGTTGAGGTGGTAGGAGTAAGGAACACATCACTGATCTACTGACATCAAGGCTGGCGTATTTAAGCACCTTCGAATACCACCAAACTGAGATGAGATCGTATACCCCAAGTTGAGCCCAGAAGGCCAGCGCTCTACTATCCTGAGCTACTCAGCCCGGCAGTAAATAATGAATGTATATGTACATGTGTGAGTATCCGGCACGTACGTCATTCATGCATATTTCTTACTTATGGTTTCTTTTACGGATACATGTACTATCCTCACCATCATCTTTGTATTTTTCCACACCTCCTCAGTCCCGAATTTGTTTTTGAATTCACTGGGTTTTATTTGGCTAAAATAACTTCAAAATATTTACAAAAGAAAGTTAGTATGTTTCGCTAAGTTGTTTCATCAGGACTCAGAGCTCATTTTCCTACCATTATTTATTTTTTACCTTATGTTGTATAATTCTAAGGACACAAAACCAGATGTAGAGTGTATATTACATACGAACTGAGGAAGATACGTAGGGTCTTCGTTCCTCTATAATTTTCTCCACTTCAACCGATCCATAGCATCCCGAAGTTGAGTTTTGCAAGGTGCAATGTCTCCCACCCCTGCCCCCGTTGAGTTTTGCAAGGTGCAATGTCGGCTCCTACCCCTGTCTACGCAAAGTGTTTGTGTTCATTGTTGAGGCTACCTACTCTCCACGCTCAGATGAAGGGCGGTCTTTGCAGCTGAAGTGTCAGTGCTACGAAGTACACGCCCATACCATCGTCGAAGCGATTTTCGCATTTCATCTCTAATCTGGATAAGCTTGAATTTCTTTTGCACATCACTGTTCCTCGCATGATCTTATCGGATGAAGCCAATGGTCCATCGCAGAATCTTAATTTCCATTGTATGAAGTACCTGTTCATGTTTTGTAGGCCAGCATTCGCTGTGCGATTGAGTTTAGAATTGAGATGGAATGGAATTTTCTTATCAAACATCGCTCACTTAATTGGCGCAATTTAATAGACGTAGCACTGATTCGTGTCTTGACATCGGAAATGGTGATTCTGTCAGAGGTAACTTATAAACCCAGATATTTGAATTAGGTGATTTTATTAAGTTCATCCCCTCATACAATAATTGTGCCGTCCGCCTGGTCGTCGCATTTCACGTACTTCGTCTCCTTCAAATGTAATGTCATCAAAACTCTGCGTGGCGTATTTTTGACACATGCACCTGCTATTCTAGGCCTTGCGTGTTTCGTATGCTAACATAATATCAAATAATAACGTGATTGGATGTATTGATTACCGGTAGATGCCATTCGTGATGGTATTCATGGGAATATGAAGAGCAATGGGGACGTAGATGACGCATATCAACACAGATTGGGAAAGCACACACGCGGCTCCAGCTGCACAACGTACCAAGCTGGTGAACTTACGATTCAGAAGTTTTAATCTGTTGACTTAGACTTCAGGTATATTGTGCCGTCTCAATGCCAGCCAAATGTGTTCAAGTGGTATCCTATCAAATGTACTTTCCAAATCAAGGAATGCCATGCCAAATATTTTCCTTCTTTCATAGAGTTTTTCCAAGTACATCTAGTATCATTAACGTAATTAAATGCTCCATGCACTCAGACATTAAAATAATTATCGTAGTGATCGATTGAACAGCGAAAGTAATCTAGAATACAAAAAAATTACAACGGATATCCATGGCTTATACCGTGTACTGGCAGACAAAAGTCATAATCGCATCTTTTATAGCGCAGATATAAAAAGCAAGAGCATCATGCATAGGTTTATTCTCATATAATTGAACATATTAAGCCCGAGGATAAGCGTAAGTTGCAAAACCGGTATTTCTCATGATGTGCATCGGCTACACAAGTTACAATATTAAACGAGCATAAGAAAAAAAGTAAGGTAGGAACACGAGAGGCATTCAGAGCTTGTAAAAGGCGGAAAACCCAATGTCCATGTTAAACATCATGTTGTTCTGTGTATTAACGTCCTTCTTGAACGTAGTTTGAACTTACTAAACGGAGCTACTGACGGTGCTGTACAGAATGCGAAATTCGCAATAAAGGGATGCATGGAAAGTTTTATCAGAATGAACGGAAGCTTATAGCACATTCATTCCATTATTCATTGATTCATCCATGTTTGATGTATAAAAACAATACTTCATAAAATATACATTATCCTAAATGTGTAATTGAAGTCACATTTGCTGACCTCAGTGACAGTTGCTAAATAGTTATACTTACTTTCTCAGGTGTCCACCACGTTTATGAACTGTTGAGGAACAATATTTCGGCACCCTAGTGTCTAGTAAAATCTGTAGAATAATTCAGGAGGAATTATCGCCACTTACAGATTGCATTTGTAACGACATATTAAGCAAAACGTTTAAATAAACCCAGGCCTTGTTCTCAATAATTAGGTACGGAGGTTAATATGAAGATTGTTTATAGGCCTAAAATATTGTTTTCTACCGGGGGAGGAACAAAAAATTAGAAGAATGAAGTCAGTAGAAGTGATGTGATTTGTAAAATTTGTCCTGATAGGTACATAAGTAAAATGTAACTGTGTAGTTAACAATCTTTACAGCAACCAATTAAACCTCAACATACTAGTAAATTAGGGAAGGTATTGTTTTTGAAATGCTCATTCTCTACTTATATTGTACTAGCAAGATACCCGTGCTTCGCTGAAATTTATAATTTAATGCTTATTGTTTTATATATAATCCGCCGAAATTCGCGAACAGACTCGTTTTCTGAGAGAATCCGCCAAAATTCGCGATCTGACTCGTTTTCTAATAGATTACGGCAAGTTTCCTCCCATTTTTAATTATTTCTTTCCAACAATCGATTTCGTACTTCCCGGGCTAGGTCCAGGTATTCCACCCGGTCAGTTGGGTCCCTAAATCTTTGCCATCTTCTCCTATAAGCATTTTTAATATGGATCAAATCCTTGAGGAGATCCGGCGTGGTGTCGTCTTGGCTGCCTTGGCGGTACAGTACCCGCGGCCGGACTGCATTCTTAGTCATTACCCGTCCAAGACCCGTTTCCAGCGCGATCCGCTTATTTGACGACAGTCCAGAACGTTATTATTATTATTATTATTATTATTATTATTATTATTATTATTATTATTATTATTATTATTATTATTATTATTATTATTATTATTATAGACGTTCTGGACCCCATAGAAAGATGCACGACCGCTACTTGGCTATAAATTACATCTGCTGCCATTGTCATTGTTGACAATGTGACCAGCACCATTGTCGCGCGTACGCAAGTGTGCGCGATTTCTGGCGATACGAATGACATACATCCGTGCATTATTGACCTTATTATAGAGGTGAACAATTGGACCGTCAATCTCATTCCTATCGTTTATTTCAAATGTGTTTAAATTTTTATTTATATGCCAGGAGAATCTACTCTAATCTAAGAACGTTCTCCGAAGGAAAAGATGGCTCTTGAAAACGAACCCAGGAAAGATTAAAAATGGTCGGTTTATGATCAGAATAAGTACATCGAAAATCTACAGCCTGTTTCCAGTCATGCGACAGGGTCAGGAATGGAATGAATAAAGGGCCATCTAGCGGCGACAATAGGAATTGTGCCGGCTGCCGAAGCCTGATGCACTCCTCTGGGGCAATGATTAATGAATGACAAATGAAATGAAATGATATTGGACAGTGTTGCAGGAATGAATGATGACAGGGAAAACCGGAGTATCCAGAGAAAATCCTGTCCCGCCTCCGTTTTGTCCAGCACGAATATCATATGGAGTGACCGGGATTTGAACCACGGAACCCAGCGGTGAGAGGCCGGCGCGCTGCCGCCTGAGCAACGGAGGCTCCTTATAAGTACATTATGAACAGTAAAATCAATTGGTCTCACCTCATTTTACAACCCACCGCCGTTTAGTTTATTTACCCCCCCCCCCAAAAAAAAATTAAAAGAAGGCGGTTTCTTTATGTTTAAAGGAGATTCCAAACACCACTGTTCACGTCTATTACCTTCAGTTTTGAGCTATAAATATCTCAATAAAATGATTCACTTCCTTTCACACTCCTCCCCCCCCCCCCCCCTCAAGTGAATTTTCCGGCAAAATATACTTGTTTCTTTAATAGTAAAGGATCTTCTAAATACCAATTATCACGACTCTAACTTCTTCAGTTTTTTATTTATGTGTCCTCATGAAAAGAATTAAATTCTTTTTCACTCCCGCCCCCCAAGATGTTTTCCCACCCAAAACGCGTTTTCCTTTGTTTTTAAAGGAGATCCAAATACCAGTTTTCGCATCTGTAACAACCTTAGTTTTTATTAGATGTAAGCATTCGCGTACAATTAAGTCAATTAATTTTTTAATTCCTTCACCTTCCCCCCGCCCCCCTTCATTGGAAATTCCGAGAATACGTGTTTCTTTACTTTTAAAGCAGATTCCAAATATCAAATTTCACGTCTGTAACATCTTCACGTTTGAGATATCAGTAGCCTAATTAAACGAATTCAGCACCATTTTCAGTCACTTTTACCCCCCCTCCACCCAAGTGGTATTTCCGAAAACTAAAAATACACGATTCTTCATTTTTAATACAGATAAAAAATACCATTTCTCACTTCTGTAACATGTTCAGTTTTTTTAGATGTACTGTAGAAATTCTCAATTTAAAATTTCACCCCATTTTTAGTTTCCCTTAAGTGGAGTTTCCAAAAACAAATCACTTATGTTTCTTTACATTTACAGGAGATTCCAAATACCACTCTTTACGTATGTAACATTTTACGTTTCTCAGATATTCTGTAGATATAATTTTTCAAAAAATTCACCCCAATTTGTCACTCCTCTTTAACCGCCATTAATTGGATTTAAAAAAAACATGTTTCTTTATTGTTAAAAGAGATCCCATATACAAATTTTCAGTTCTGTAATATCTTTCGTTTCTGAGATACATGTATCCTCATTAAAGGCATTCAACCCATTAATCACCCTTTTACACCCCTCCTATTGGGATTTACAGGAAACAAAAAATATGTGTTCCTTTATTTTTACGCATACGCTAGGGGCTTTACGTCGCACCGACACAGATAGGTCTTATGGCGACGACCTTTATTTTTAAAGGAGATTCTAAATATCAATTTTTACATGTGCAAACTTTTAAAGTTTAGAGATATAGATATACTCATTTTTAAAATCCACCCCCTTTTCACCCCCCACTATTTGGATTTTCCGAAACAAAAAAAAAAGTTTCTTTATTTTTAAAGGAGATCCCAAATACCAATTTTCAGGTCTGTAATATCTTCAGTTTCTGAGATATAAGTATCCTCATTAAGGGCATTCAACCCATTTTTCACTCCTGTTGGGATTTTCCGAAAACAAAAAATACAGGCTTCTTTATTTTTAAAAGATATTCTAAATACCAATTTTTACATCTGTAAAGTTTTAAAGTTTTAATATGTAGATACACTCATTTTAAAAATTCAACCTGTTCACCCTCAATTATTAGGATTTTCCAAAAACGAAAAAATACCTCTTTCTTTATTTTTAAAGTAGATCAGAAATACCAATTTTCAGGTCTGTAATATCTTCAGTTTTTTAGATATAAGTATCCTCACTAAAGGCATTCAACCCATTTTTCACCCCTTTTCACCCCTTTTCACCCCTTTTCACCCCTCCTATTGGGATTTTCCGAAAACAAAAAAATACGTGTTTCTTTATTTTTTATGAAGATGTTAAATACCAATTTTTACATCTGTGAACTTTCAAAGTTTTGAGATATAGATACATTCATTTTAAAAATTCACCCCCCTTTCTCCCTCCCATTAATTGGATTTTCCCAAAACAAAAAATACGTGCTTCTTTATTTTTAAAAGAGACCAAAAGTAGAGGAGAATCGGGTAATATGGAATAGTCGGGTAATATGGAATACCATAATATCTTGCCTGTAAGGTACTCCTCTCAGGTGGAAACTCGTCGAATTACGGTAAATGTTCTCATGATGCTTTGTATTCAGTTTCGACATGCTCGTGAGTGAGGTTAGTGCGTGGAGCAAGAATATTTGTTTTTCATATTTGAAAAGCTTTTGCAGGTAATTCTTTTAAAGCTTGTATTAATGACCAAAACTGAGTTTAGTCCTGGAAAATCCAATGTTACATATTGTACAAGAGTTGCTTATATTGCTACACCGGTGTAACTTCCTTGTTGTGCAAAGTTTATGGCATGACGAATCCTTTAATTCAAACATGGTGTGTCGGGATATATGGAATACTGCTTTAGTTTCAAAGTAAAATGACGTTTAAAATTAATTAAAATTAATTATATTATAACATTTAATTACCTATAGATCTCAGTTTCTGCATCTGTGAATTTTGTCACTGAATGAACAAGTGGCTATAAAAAGAAAACTCTGAATAATTAGTGTATACAGATTATCATTTAAGTTAATTACCAATTTTATTCTTTCGATTTTTTAAAATTTCTGTACGTCCACCTGTAAGAACGTTCCTTAAATATAACTGAAAGAATTTATTGAAGCTGTATTTTAATTTACATATTATTTACCCTACTATTCCATATTGGCCGACTATTCCGTATTACCCACCAAGTGCAACTTTTTGAAAGAAATTATTTTGACGTGAAGACAATAACAATTTACAATTTAAAAATATAGAGAATCTTGGCTAATTATTTGAATTTTCAAACCATATTAATTTATATTTCATAACTGATTTCGGAAAGAATTTATACTGCCAGAAGTAAATGGTATTCCATATTATACGACTCTCCTCTACCAATTTTCAGGTCTGTAATACCTTCTGTTTCTGAGATATAAGTACCGGTATCCTGATTAAAGGCATTCAACCCCTTTTTCACCCATTTTCACCCATGCTATTGGCATTTTCTAAAAATGAAAAAAAATACGCGTTTCCTTATTTTTAATGAAGATTCTAAATACCAATTTTTTACATCTGTAAACTTTTCAAGTTTTGAGATATATATACACTCATTTTAAAATTTCACCCCCCTTTTAACCCCCTTAGCGATGGAATATCCAAAAATCCTCTCTTAGCGAGCACCTACATCTTAATATGAATGTATCCCCAAAATTTCATTTCTTTATGTCCAGTAGTTTTGTGCGGCAATGATGAGTCAGTCAGTCAGTCAGTCAGGACAAGTTATTATATATATAGATTTTAATTTCTGAAAATCAAGTTAAAGTAATTTTAACAACAATTTCAAATTAGTGTCACACAGTAAGTGACCTGTGTGCAGGGCATTTTGTGCTCGATATATCTTCATAAATACCACTCTCCTGGTAGCTCCTTCTGAATTACCGTGCATAGACATATTGAAAGGATGTCAAGCAAATGAATAACATTATTATTCAACTCGTGTTTACCTATAGTCCAATACTTTGTCCAATACTGCACCCCTTCCAAGAGATTACCACAGACTTTGTCCGGTTCCATGGCGTTCTGGCTTTTGATCCGCGGTGTCCCAGGTTTGATTCCCAGCCGGGTTGGTAATTTTAAGCTTAATTGGTTAATTTGTTTGGCTCGGGGACTGGGTGTGTGCCGTCTTCATAATTAGAATTCATCTTAGGTAGGTAGCCATCTTCACAGACATGCAGGTCCCCTGTAGGCCGTTTAATAAAAAGGACCTGCACCAGGTCTCTCTGGAGGCCGTACGCCGTTATTATTATCACATACTTCCAGCAAATCCTGTTCTAAACATAATATTGTACATGGAGACATTAGCACTTTCCTGCGCTGCGACTGTAGTTGGTGAAGTCTGATTCTGAGTGCTATCCACTACATCCAAACACTTATCAAAATAGTTTGCATTAAAACGAGTAGTATTGTGTAACTGCTGTATCGAGAGCTATGTGGCATCCAGTTTTACTTGGAATCTGAACTACAAGGATAAGATCTTGATTTTCAAAAATCTAACATGCATGGGCAGGATTCGAACTAATGCCGTCTTGGTGAGGTTTGAATTCCCAACCGTAAAAAGTGTCAGAGTGTTATCTTGAATGTCCATAATTATGCTGACTGGCAAGCGGAGCCTTGATATGTTAGAAAAGAAATACGATCACTACGTAAGTGGAGGCTTCTCTATAGACAAACTAAAATAGTTGCCAGCTTTTCATTTTAAGTTCTCCATCTCCTTAGCCTATTATCTTCTTGCTGTCAGCTTGCATTCGGGAGAAAGTGGGTTCGAACCCCACAGGCGGCAGCACTGAAGATGGTTATGCGTGGTTTCCCATTTTCGAACCAGACGAATGCTAGGCCTGTACCTTAATTAAGGCTACGGTGCTTCCTTCCAAGTTCTAGCCCTTTCCTATCCCATCGTCGCCATAAGACCTATGTCTGTCGGTGCGACGTAAAAATATAGTAAAAAATAAAGTTAGCCATGTTAGATGCCGTCCTCTAAAGACCAGGTTCGAATCCAGGCTTCGTCAGAGATTTACGATCGGCAGGTACATGCAGATCACCCTGGAAGGAGCTCCACAACCTCAGTTGATAGGGAGAACACAAAATGTGTGTATTTAGAAGGAGCCCCAGCAAGAAAGCATTACATCAGATTACAGCGAAAGTCCATAATGGTAAGAAGGACCGTCGCCATTTGATCGTGTCTGCACAATCCCTTTGCGTCAAGAGTGATTGTGAACAACGACAGTTGCTTTATGAGTGCAACTGTATGTCTTACAACTGCTCCGATGGCCGCTATGTCCGACTGTTAGCTCACAGGAAACACGAGCTTAATGCTACAGGGCTCCATTCGGCGTTCATTGTGGCTAAAGGACAGGTTTAGCGACGTTAATGATTTTAAAACTGTAGACACTACATAAAAATTCTGACGTAGTATTAGATTCAGCTTCACGAAGTACCCCATTTTGATACTGGAACCTATGGCACTTAGAGCTCACTTGGGACGACTGCCTAGACAGATGGCCTGCAGACTTTGGTGTGCCATGTGGTCTTTGTGAAGGCAACCTCAGCCATATTTCTGGGTTTCGTAATCGAGCCTGCAGACACTCACATGCCAGCTCCTTACTTCCTCTCATGAAGACGGGACGAACCCCATTCTATACCTCAATCCAGTATTATACAGCTTGGATGAGACGGGAATTGAACTCGGGTACTTCAGGTAGACACGTTATCCCTACACCAGGGAACTGGTCCATATTCGTGTATTTTTTAGTTGTAATTTTTTCCCGAGCCACCAATCATCAGTCGTGATCTGCATTTAGGGCTGTCGCGCAGGTGGCAGATTCCGTATCAATTGTTTACCTAACTTTTTCTTAAACGTTTTCAAAGAACTTGGAAATTTATCGAACATCCTTAGCTGATTTTTTTTTTCAAAACTCAGTTTCTCAGTACGATGCTTCAATTTCTCCTTACTCTCACAACCATTCTTACCTTTATTTCACTCTAATCTGAATCTTCTTCTTCTCTTTATTTCTCTGTCATAATATAATGGGTCCTTACCATTCCTTGCCACTTTAAATTACTTTATACCCATCGCATACGGTATTTTACATTTTTTATTTACTATTTTCCATTGATCATAATTGCTTTTTAAAAATTTCCCATGCCCCTCTTATCAGCAATGTGGTATTCCTTAACAGTCCTACTTTAACGGCATTCCTTTCTATTACATTTATTTTTAACTACGACAAAGCAGCTTCATCTTATACCATCATACACTTCAGTTTCTCTATAGAGTTCATCTGGTTTTATCAGCACCAGATTTGGAATATTTTTCCCTCTAGTTCGTTCGATCACTTTCTGATTCAGCTGACATTCCTATATAATATTATTCGCCAATTGTTGTTCATGCTTTCTGTCGTTTGTATTCCCATAATACAATAACGTTCCTTTCTGTGTCACTTCCCACATAACTGATTGCAGTATTTTATCAAATAAGTGCGTATAAGCGTCGGCGCCAGCCTTGCCAGGCGTGTATACCACAAAAACGTCAATGCCTATTATAATTACAGATAAGTCTTACACCTAGAATTTCATGTCTTTCATCCTTAACATTTTCGTAGCATACGGCCTTTTCTGTTACCAGTATGAACACTTCCCGTGCAAAACTCAAATCTGTCTCTACGACAAACATAGTGATGGTGATGCTTGTTGCTTAAAGGGACCTAACATCTAGGTCATCGGCCCCTTCTACGATAAACACTCCATTTTCATGAGAAATTTTCCGCATCTTTCTACCAAATGAATTAATTCTACTCCTTTCTTTACAATATTTCCACAGTTTAACGCTAACAATTTTATGTCATCCTTACTTGATATCATGTTTCCTATTCCGTCATCATCGCTCCCTAGTCCAACCCGTTTCCCTGAATGTACCTCCCTTTAACCCTTCTAATCAACCCCCCTAACTTATATGTGCCATTGCAGTTCAAATGAAGGTACTCTGAGCATAGATCCCTATCTCCTACCCATCCATTAGGATCTACAAATCACACTCCCAATTTCTCACATACCCATTGCGTATTCTCATTTAAATCTCCAATTACCCTCCAGTCAGTATCCCTCCTACACAGTATCCCACTGATAATAGTCTCTCCTTTCTTAAACTTCTTCCATGCTGCTGTAACCAGATCCCACTCATCCCCAACTACAGTATTTTAGTACCTGTTCCTGCATGCCTTACGTTATTGGTACCAACGTGGAAAATTACCACCGTCTTCTTACCCTCATCCCTCCTTTCTATTTTCCTTAACATCTGTCTTAACCTAATTACTGGATAACACTCTACCCTGTTTCGCTTTCCTCCAAACAATTTCTCCATATGCCTGACAGTTGAGCCACCCATGACCAGAGCCTCAATCCCACCATACTAGTTCGATCCCGTCCTCTCCTGTTCTCCCTTAACTTCCATGAAGTCTGAAGAACTCACGTCCTCCTCCCTTTATTCCCTCTCACTACCCTGTTCTACCTCCCTCCTTTACCCTACATTTCCCTTCCCTTCTGGTTCCTTTCCTCTTGTCCCGCCCCTCCTCTCTAATACTTTCCTGATCTCCAGCTTTCCTCCGCTGATCTACTTGCAGTGACTCAACAATACCACTCCTGCGCCCACTCCCTGACGAAAATACTTAGCCCTCGTTTTCCTTGGCCTTAAAAACGTTAGCATACCTGTCTTCCTCAACTTCACCCCTTCCTTCTCTTTATTCTTTATTCTTGTCCCCAATTAAATGTCTAATTATCTCCCTCAAACTCGCTATCTCTTCCCTCACCTTCCTTGGATACCACTCACACCCGCAGTCCTTACACATGCCTTTCTCAGCCATTCTTTGATCTCTTCAAAGAAATGTGAAATAATATCGAAATATCAACAGAAATAAACTATATTCTGCCAGGCTGAGTGGCTCAGACGGTTGGGGTGCTGGCCTTCTGATCCCAACTTGGAAGGTTCGATCCTGGCTCAGTCCGGTGGTATTTGAAGGTGCTCAAATACGTCAGCCTCGTGTCGGTAGATTTACTGGTACGTAAAAGAACTCCTGCGGGACTAAATTCCGGTACCTCGGCGTCTCCGAAAACCGTAAAAGTAGTTAGCGGGACGTAAAGTCAATAACGTTAAACTATATTCTATGAATAGAAATATGTATATATGTCAGAGGGAGGAAATAATGTACAATACAAAACGATTTCACGACAATAGCGCAATCAGGAAATCGACTCATAGAATGACTACACTACAATTATTCTAGTTAATGGAATCCGGATTATAAAGTACTAGGAATAAGAGGCTAGCTATAGAAATGTGTAGTGTTAGGAAGGGGGATGTGTACAAAGATAGTTAAGTATAATAATATTCTTTTACCATTAATATTAGAATGTACAGTACGATGGCGGCTTGTGAAGCTTCATATGGGAAGGTCACGTTATTGTTTAAATACAGACATGAACAATATAGTCACACCGTCACACATATTTACACATGCAAGTATAAACATTTAAAGGCAATATGTCAAAACACAGCCGGCCCCGTGGTGTAGGGGTAGCGGGCCTGCCTCTAACCCGGAGGCCCCGGCTTCGATTTCCGGCCAGGTCAGGGACTTTTACCTGGCCCTGAGGGCTGGTTCGAGGTCCACTCAGCCTACGTGATCAGAATTGAGGAGCTATCTGACGGTGAGATAGCGGCCCGGTCTAGAAAGTCAAGAATAACGGCCGAGAGGATTCGTCGTGCTGACCACACGACACCTCGTAATCTGCAGGCCTTCAGGTTGAGCAGCAGCCGCTTGGTAGGCCAAGGCCCTTCAAGGGCTGTAGTGCCATGGGGTTTGGTTTTTATGTCAAAACACACCGAGGTTTGTCTTATCATTAATGTTAAACTTACCCTTCTTTCTTTATCTGCAGCAAATCTCTTGATCATAGCTTGCTCATTTTTACGGCTCAGTTGCCTTTGCACTTCTCAGGAATGTATTTATTCTATCTAATGTAGAGTAACACCTTTCTCCTATCACAGTAGTCACTGGAATGCTTACAATAGCACATTCGGAAATACATAACAGAGAACTACCTGCTACCCTTCTCGGTCACAGTTTGTGAGCGGGGCTCTCTCATTACAGCAAGGCTCTTCCCCAAGAAACATAGCAAGCGGAAACGTTTTTGAGACCATGCACTTTAAACTAGTGATGTGTACGAATGACGCTTAAAATTGCGAGAATCGGTTCCTACGGCTCCGAGACCGCACTCAATGTCGCATGCGAGGAATCATTTCCGCGATGACGTAACTACACTCATGCTCATAAATTAAGGATAATTGCATATTATGGTGCCACACAACGTGGCACTACACAAAACTGGCGCTAATAGCATAGGCACATAGTGAACACAAACGAAACATATCTGTAAGTCCACGGTATTGGTGAGAAGTTGAGAAAACCGTCCCAAAACACATGTGCTACAAAACGCCACTGTTTCCTGCGCATGTACCCCGACATCAATATGGGATATGATCACCATGCACACGTACGCAGGCCGCACAACGGGTTGGCATACTCTGGATCAGGTGGTCGAGCAGCTGCTGGGGTATAGCCTCCCATTCTTGCACCAGTACCTGTCGGAGCTCCTGAAGTGTCTTAGGGGTTTGAAGACGTGCAGCGATACGTCGACCGAGAGCATCCCAGACGTGCTCGATGGGGTTTAGGTCTGGAGAACAGACAGGCCACTCCATTCGCCGGATATCTTCTGTTTCACGGTACTCCACTACGATGGCAGCTCGGTGAGGCCGTGCGTTATCATCCATCGGGAGGAAGGTGGGACCCACTGCACCCCTATAAAGGCGGATATACCGGTGCAAAATGATGTCCCGATACACCTGACCTGTTACAGTTCCTCTGTCAAAGACATGCTGGGGTGTACGTGCACCAATCATAATCCCACCCTACACCATCAAACCACTACCTCCATACAGGTCCCTTTCAGTGACATTACGGGGTTGGTATCTGCTTCCTGGTTCACGCCAGATGAAAACCCGGCGAGAATCACTGTTCAGACTATACCTGGACTCGTCCGTGAACATAACCTGGGACCACTCTTCCAATGACTATGTGCTGTGGTCTTGACACCAGGCTTTACGGGCTCTCCTGTGAACAGGGGGCAGTGGAATGCACCTTACAGGTCTCCGGGCGAATAAACCATATCTGTTCAGTCGTCTGTAGACTGTGTGTCTGGAGACAAGTGTTCCATTGGCTGTGGCAAGGTCCCGAGCAAGGCTACCTGCAGTACTCCGTGGCCGTCTGCGGGCACTGATGGTGAGATATCGGTCTTCTTGTGGTGTTATACACTGCGGACGTCCCCTACTCTAGCGCCTGGACACGTTTCCTTTCTGCTGGAATCGTTGCCATAATCTTGAGATCACACTTTGTGGAACACGGAGGGCCCGTGTTACGACCAGCTGTGTTTGACCAGCCTCCAGTCGCCCTATTATTTTAACCTTCATAACGTCATCAATATTTGTTCGTTGAGCCATTTTCACCACACAGTTACCATTAGCACGTCTGAAAACATATGCACACTCACTCGCTGCACCGTACTCTGATACGCACCAACACACCTCTGCGTATTTGGACTGTTGCCAGCGCCACCGTGCGACGACCGCAGGTCAAATGCACCACATGGTCATACCCTCGAGGTGATTTCAAACCGCAAACCGCCCATCATAGCGTTATTTCACCATGTATCCGCATTATCCTTAATTTATGAGCATGAGTGTAGTTTGTGCTTTGTGCACTCACAGAGTCGTCCGTATATAAATGCGGCAAATTCGGACGTTCAATATTTACTATTTCTTCTGTATACATTTATAGTATGATATAACACCCATTTAAATTAAAAGTCTTATTGGTGGTTATGAATTAATCGTGCCACATAATAATGAAATAACCTCTCACCGCTGGGTTCCGTGGTTCAAATCCCGGTCCTCCATGTGAGATTTGTCCTGGACAAAGCGGAGGTTGGACAGGTTTCTCTCCGGGTACTCCGGTTTTCCCTGTCATCTTTCATTCCAGCAACACTCTCCAATATCATTTCATGTCATCTGTCATTCATTAATCATTGCCCCAGAGGAGTGCGATAGGCTTCGGCAGCCGGCACAATTCCTATCCTCGCTTTAGATGGAGGCGTCATTCATTCCATTCCTGACCCGGTCGACTGACTGGAAACAGGCTGTGGATTTTCAATAATGAAATAACAATTGATCCTGGTAGTGTGGAAATAACGTTACACATTTCGACACTGGGTATACCAATAGATGTTGTTATGCATGCTTATGCTGTGTTCTGCTTCTAATGTAGATTTCAAATATCGCTACTATAAACGTATAAAGTCTGTGGAATTAAGTCACATTTCTAATAAGTACACAGCTTGTTTTGTAGCGTACCTACCTTCTATTACATTTAATTTGCAATGAACATTTCATACTAGTACTAAGCATTATTGTGAGAAACTGTTAGAATTACTATTTTTGCCTTCACCACTTCTTAACACTAGCTAAGTACAATTGTATTTTGTTGAAATAGTTGTATTATATCATGTCATAATCTCCGTTTTGATTTATTGACAATCCATACGATATCATTATTTTCAAACATAGAATCATATACTCTGGTCAAATTACAGTCGTATTAGGGTAAATAACTCGAGGACACTATAATGAGGACAGGCGTGGCTTGAAGTGTGACCTGGTTATAAAACAAAACGAGCTCACATTGCAGAACAAATTATTATTATTATTATTATTATTATTATTATTATTATTATTATTATTATTATTATTATTATTATTTTGCTAGTTGCTTTACGTCGCACCTACACAGATAGGTCTTATGGCGACTATGGGACAGGAAAGGGCTAGGAGTGGGAAGGAATTGGCCGTGGCCTTAATTAAGGTACAGTCCCAGCATTTGCCTGGTGTGAAAATGGGAAACCGCGGAAAACCATCTTCAGGGTTGCCGATAGTGGGGTTCGAAGCTACTATCTCCCGAATACTGGATACTGGCCGCACTTTAGCGACTGCAGCTATCGAGCTCGGTCAGAACAAATTAATGCTGCACTTGTTTACGTATCTGTATCACAGAGACGGTGCTACTAGTTCCTCGGAATCGGTCATGGAATCGGGTACCCGGTTCCTCAGGCATATGACACCGACTCGTGCGATTTCAGTCGCAACCCATCATTACTTTTAACGTCTGCTCTACGGTCACATAGGGGTTGTGACCGGGAGCTGATATATACCATTTCGCAGTTTAGAAGTAGTCATCTTCCGTACCTGTATCTTTCTGTGTATAACGTACTGAGAAGTAACAATTAAAATATTAATGTTTACTGGCAGGGCACGTGACCCTGTGACATTATGCACCAGCCGCCACTGGTACAATACATATTGAATATGTAATTACTGAATGTTAAGTGGTTCTTATACTGATTGTAAAACTGTAGAGAAATAGTTTACCTTGTAATCGTACTTGGAGTTCCAGCGGCTGTCCGTCTACAGCCATTGTATCTTTGGGTAGGTCCTGCAGGAAATGCGGAGGTTGTCGATCTCGGTCGCTTTTGTCGTTTAGATCGAGGACTTCGACTTTCGCCGAACAACTCGTCTTGCCCGCCTCGTTTTCGGCGACGCATGTGTACACACCGGCATCCTCGGGCTCCAATGGTTCTATTTCCAGGCGCGCCGTTCTTCCGTCCCAAGAGGGAGTCACCCGCTCCGAACGTACCACCATCTCGCCGTTCCTACAAGAAGAGAGCGAAAATAAATAAAGACCCAAATATTTACTCTGTCAATGACATAAACACCCTTCACTTCATATGGACAGCACATCAGTATACCAGTTTCACAGATTATTTTCCATTAATTCAATCTAATTCCAATAATTTCCTTCAAACATTGTTGTATGTAGGCCTACTGAAGGTTTATATCATTCCTGTCAAAAGTATTGTATTTCAATAGATGGTGGACCAGGTGTGTCGAATATTACCATAAGATGATTATGTACTTTCCAGAATTGTAATAATTGTAAGTCTTAACCAGCGTGTGCTCAGAATAATTCTGCAGATCAATAACTGCTACCATCGCCGATAACCAACTCTTCTACTGGAGGAGCTTTTTTGCTTCATTTTGCCAGTGTCCTAACTTGGCAACCACTCAGGAAAGAAGGTAAAGACTGCCTGATGTGAAAGTGGGAAATCACGGAAAATCATCTTCAGGGCAGCCAGCAGAGGGATTCGAGTCTATCATCTCCCGAATGCAAGCCAACAACAACACGGGTTGAACCGCGCAGCCATCTCGCTTGGTAACTGGAGGAGTGTCACCTTCAGCCTTTCTTCCCTCCCGTCATACTTCTCAGAGTTTTCAGTTGGATGAATTATTATTAGTCTGCTTTTGCACCAGTTGGTCACCCGGATTTGGATTAACAGAATGATGATTGTTCTTTCCATGCTTGTCACTTCATTGTCCAAGGAAAGAGTCTAGTTTCGACCCTGAATTTCTTGTCCAGAAAAATTGTAGTCGTGAATCTGTAGTTCAAGATTAAGAATGGCATGGCAACATATTAAGTTGACGAAGTTTTGTCTCGCAGATTGAGGTTTCATTGAGAAAATTAAAGAAAAAGAACAAAGGATCAAAAACAAAGTATGCAATGAACTTACCTGTACCAGGTGGTTGCAGGGGCTGGTGAACCCCTGATGTCACATGCAAGCGCCATCCGTCCTCCAACACGAGCCGCGCTACCAATAAGACGGCGTCCAAATGTAGGTGACGTTCTTGGAGAAGCACTCCACGCACGTATGGCCCGCGTCCTTGAGCCGTGTCGGCCTGTTAATGAAAGCGTATGCATTAAATCACACACAACGTAATCTGAGATGTATGCACCCACAATAATATGAAGCAAAAAAGCAGAGTTCAATCTGACGATGCAGGATGTCATTTGACCCTCTAGTGGGAAACACTACTTAGCAATCAGAAGAAGTTTCACTGGGTGTTCAAGACGACAAAAAATACACGAATCAAAGGACAGAAATCCATCTGCCGATACATTCTCACCAAATTCCATCTCCGTACAGGCAGTCGGAGGAGATAAAGGTAAAGGCTGCCACTTCGGCACACAGTGAGATGGACTGGTTGCCAAGAATATCATGAAGAATTTAATGCCTGAAAAGTACATTACAACAGAAATACAATACAGAAACAACTTTCGTCTGGTAAAAACAAGAACGGACATGCTGTTGAATTTTGCCTCTCTGTCACGTTTCAGTAGGAAACGGGGCCTCCATTAACGTCCAGCAGAGGTCTTACTCGGCCGTGGCGCACCACCGAGCAAGTTGCTTAGATCATCTTGAGGGAGGCGATCCCACTCTTCGATGGCAGCCTGATGACCCCATTGAGGGTCACAGAAGGAGGTGAATGCTGAGCAATTGCATGCTTCAGCCTGCCCCAACTCATTTTAGATGCAATTCATGCCTGGTGAGATCGTAGGCCATTGCATTCGGGCAGTGATGGACTCCTGGAGGAACTTTTTGTACCACTGCCACTCGATGTGCTCTTGCGTTGTCATCCAAAAGAATGAGTTAATCTCAGATTTATTGGCGGAATGGATGCACAATTGGTTGCAGCACCTAGCCAATATAACGCATGAATAGGCACGAGCGGGGACCGCCGTCCCAGCATTATCCCAGCCCAGAACATGACGACTCTACGTCGAAAGCATGCAGGGTTTGGACGTAGTGCAGCTTGGTGCGCGATTCCCTCTGCATAGAGGTTTAAAGAGTATTTTATTTCATTTGATATTTTTAATACTTATATGCCCTTAGCTTGTAAGACTAATATAAGTCCGTACTTATGAAACAAAACTTAGCATGTTATTTCTGTTCTATCTGCAGTCTGAAGATAATGTCGAAACTTGTGTACCCGAGCTGAAGTAATTGGTGGTAAAAACTACATCTAACATCCATCACCCAGAATTTTTTTAAATACCTAGACGTCGGCGGTGAAAGCCAAGCTGTTATGTTTCTCTTCAGTGTGGTTTCCCTCGAGGTTATTTCAGAAGTACTTCAGAAATGGGGATACTTCCATGTCAAAGATGCTATTCCTAACCGAGTCCAGAATAACCATAGTTACTCATACTGCTAGATTCTATACTAACACAGGTTATCGGACAGGTATAACGATCAAATTCGTACCGTACTTCAAAAAGGAACCAATGACCATACCAGACTGATCCTAAAGTGAAACCTCTAATATGTTCAGTTTTAATTAGAAACGGATCATCATTCGGTAACCAGAATCTTCCTATAAAAATGTCTATTCACATAGTTCCCAGAAACTTGGTTACGCTCTGTTTGAGTTCATACAACGCTGGTATTAACCTTTACGGAAATGACCTTGTGTCAGCGAAAAATGAGTCCATTCATTGACAGGGACAAACTGATGCTGTTGTCACGTCTTCATCCTTAGAAGGAAATCGTTGACGTCAGAAGCTGGATTCTTCTCCCAAAGATGGTATCTCAAGTCTACCAGCATAACGGGAAATGTTCTGTTCCGAACAGTTCCTTCACTAGATGTGTCAAACAGTGAAATATGAATATGAAAACAGGGAGTTTATGGAAGCATGGGCTGATTTATAGTAATGTTTTTGTAGCCAGTTATTTTAAGTGGCGTTGCATACGGCTGTTATATATACTCTAAAGGAAAACAAGTTATCCATGAAACAGCATCCGGTGTTTACGGACACACAGACTACATGAGGCGGCAAGTCAAAGAGTAATACTCCAGTCCTGATTATAGGGCTGCCTAGCAGAGGCTCACTACACCCATGTGGGTTCGATTCCCAGTCAGGAATGAAAGGAAAACGGACACGAGACATTTCAGTTCGATTCCCTACGAGATTAAATTAACGGAAATATACTCACCTATAACTTCGAGACGAGCGCTGGCTTCAACGCGCCCCACCTCGTTCTCCAGCGTCACCCTGTAGAGTCCGGCGTCCTCGGGCGTCACCTCTTCCACTTGGAGCACTCGAAGATCGTCTTTCTCAGAGAGTGTGAGGCGTGCACTAGGTGTTACAAGCAGTCCGTCTTTATCCCACGTTACCCACGGAGTGGGATGACCAGCAATGGCACACTGGAAACGGACTGTTTCTCCCTCCTCAGCCACGCGATTGTGTGGCACAGCGTAAAACTTAGGCGCCACAACCTTGAGGCGCCGCGGTCTGCTTCCTGTATCCAGGGGGGTCACGTCACGATCTCGGAAACCTGCGTCAGTTATAGTAAATAAATAAATAAATAAATAAATAAATAAAAAAATAAATAAATAAATAAATAAATAAATAAATAAATAAATAAATAAATGTTTTTCATAATGGTTGAAAGTCATATAACAATATAGTGTGCATCATTGGGATACCGTTGTGAGGAGGCTTGCAGGCCACAAAGAATTAGATAGTCGAGCCAAACTGTACTGGTACCTGTGGAAAGGATACAGTCATGAATGGTTTAAAAAGAGAACAACAGTAGTGGTAATAGCGGCAGTCTGGATGATTGATTTGAAGCGAACTTAGAGTTATATCCAAAATGGTTTAACTACGTAGATAATGGTACATGACTGAAAGCAACAATTGACTACTGCAGCATTTCTCAAAGACAGTCAGGTCTACCTGTATAGTTCTCCTAGGTAAAGTTATCCCTATGTACAGAATATTTCCCGAAGGGGTCTACCGTGTAGAGCTGTAGACTCTTTACTACTGGTGGCGATCGTCATGTCATCCAATCGGAATGTGGAAGGCTAGAAGGACCAGGTAGAAAAGGAACTATAAAAAAGGAATAAGGATTAGGATGTAGGAAGAGGAAGTAGGCTGAAAGGTTTCTGCTGTGATCGTGAATCAGTCCCAGGAGAAATTTGATTAGAAAACATAAGCGACAATTGTACATTGACCCGGAGATTGGGGAAGATGAAAGGCAGATTTCATGATTGTTAGGAATAGACCTAGTAACATAGTCCAAGGTTGCTAAACGTTTCCAAACACAAACGTGGTCTCTGGTCACAATTTGTGATCATGAAATGTCGGAAGACAGTGAAGAAAAATTAAGGGAAATAAAGGAGATGAAAAGATAGGAAGAATGATGAAGGTTTTTAGAAATCCATGGATAATTTTGTAGATGAAAGATCTTATTGATTGAAGACTAATGTTTTCGTAAGGAATGCTACTTTTTTTGCTTTACGTCGCACCGACACAGATAGGTTTTATGGCGACGATGGGATAGGAAAGGCCTAGGAATGGGAAGGAAGCGGTCGTGGCCTTAACTAAGGTACAGTCCCAGCATTTGCCTGGTGTGAGAATGGGAAATCACGGAAAACCATCTTCAGGGCTTCCGACAGTGGGATTCGAACCCACTATCTCCCGGATGCAAGCTTACAGGTGCGCGCTCCCAACCGCACGGCCAACTCGCCCGGTGGTACGGAATGTAAGAAATGAGAGAGTTAGACATAACGTAGCTGAAAGAGAAATGGATGGATGTTGAATATCACTATATGGATGGCAGATACTGCATATAAGAAAAAATCAAAGAAATGTTTGGAGTTCAGGTGGAAATCCATGCCTCGACAAATAAAATACAAGGTAGTAGGGTGGAAGAACCATATGGGCAGTTGAATCACAATAGGACAAAACGTAACTGTTTATCTGAACAGTTGGTGGCCAATGGCTCAACGTAAATGACGAGTTTTACTTTCCGTTATCGGTTCTCAGTATACTGTATATTCAAATGGAGAAGTAATGTTTCAGAGCAGCATAAAGTAAAATTTCTTACAATATGAGAAAACTTACAAAGATCATTTCGCAGTGTCACAATACAGAATATCTACTACGTAGCTACACATTGTATGTACAGTTGAACAATCAAAAATTGACACGTGAAAAATGTTAAAGTCACGGCGTGCCTGTGCTATTGTACGGGAAAGGTTCTTGGTTATAAACCAGGAGACCCAGGATTCGAATGCTAGTATCGGCAATTTCTTTCATTTCACTCGACTCCGTTCGTTACTCTAATGTGTAACTGCACCATACTAACACTGTTTATATTTCCACTACGAATGCTTACAATGAACTTTAAAGGAGTGCTGGTTTGGTCCGAGAAAGCGTACCCCCCTGTCAAAGTGAGAACCTGGGATCGAGTCATCTTCTTCTATCTTAATCTGTTTACCCTCCAGGGTTGGCTTTTCCCTCGGACTCGGCGAGGGATCCAACCTCTACCGCCTCAAGGGCAGTGTCCTGGAGTTTCAGACTTTGGGTCGAGGATACAACTGGGGAGAATGACCAGTACCTCGCCCAGGCGGCCTCACCTGCTATGCTGAGCAGGGGCCTTGTGGAGGGATAGGAAGATTGGAATGGATAGACAAGGAAGAGGGAAGGAAGCGGCCGTGGCCTTAAGTGAGGTACCATTCCGGCATTTGCCTGGAGGAGAAGTGGGAAACCACGGAAAACCACTTCGAGGATGGCTGAGGTGGGAATCGAACCCACCTCTACTCAGTTAACCTCCCGAGGCTGAGTAGACCCCGTTCCAGCCCTCGTACCACTTTTCAAATTTCGTGGCAGAGCTGGGAATCGAACCCGGACCTCCGGGAGTGGCAGCTAATCACGCTAACCACTACACCACAGAGGCGGACGGATCGAGTCATACTCTACGCATTACTTTATCAGGGCACACAATTGTGACTGCTTTCATAAGACAAATTTTTTTGCTAAAAGATCTCGTATTAGTTAGGTCACTTTAACAGCGGTCACATTGTTTCGTCGTATACTTATACACAGACGACTGATTTCGTGGTACTGATCAGTTATATTGAGCGGAACTTTGAATTTTGAACTGAAGACCTCTCTGGAATAAGAATTAACCAATAAGTCAGTAATTTTTCAGGAGAGAGAAAACTGATTTAGGGGTATATTTCATGGTATATACTACTTGATACAATTGCATATGCAAATGTAGAAGTGAATTAATCTATTAAAGTAATATTTTATTGTTACAACTTAGGGTTTCAAAAATAATGTATGAATTAGAAGTGGTACAATGGGAAATAATCTGCAAGTATGTCTTACATTTGTATACAACAGAAGAGAAATTCTGTGCATGAAATTACAACACAAATTATAGCAAATAATATTAGTGTAATAATAAAAGCAACAACAATAACAATAAATGTCAAGAACGTATTTAAAAATATAGCTTTGATTTCGTCTAAATGATCTATTACACCTGGCGACGGACCAACTCAAGCACTGTCCATCATCTTGACTGATAATGAAATGTCGTATGGCTTTTAGTGCCGGGATATCCCAGGACGGGTTCGGCTCGCCAGGTGCAGGTCTTTCTATTTGACTCCCGTAGGCGACTTGCGCGTCGTGATGAGGATGAAATGATGATGAAGACAACACATACACCCAGCCCCCGTGCCATTGGAATTAACCAATTAAGGTTAAAATCCCCGACCCGGCCGGGAATCGAACCCAGGACCGTCTGAACCGAAGGCCAGTACGCTGACCGTTCAGCCAACGAGTCGGACATCCTGACTGATGTTCCATCCTTACACCACGGAGGACAAAGTCTGCTGGCTGTAAACCAGTTTGAAGTTCATATGTAAGACATAAGACGACACCACAGCGTACAGGCGTGATGATACACCCTATTCCCACTGAAATCTCACTTTCCAAAAATTTGTTGGTTACATCGTTAGTCCGGGTAGGTCATGATTACAATCCTTTGGAACACTTATTCCTTACCCGCAAAACAAAAGTAATTTTATCTCTGCTTTTACAGCGGAAAAATCAAGTTTCAATTTTTCTTGGAAGACACCGTTCTGAAATTCAACAGTTCTTTTTGTTGCTATTATAGGAATCTGAGGTCACTGCCGGACGACAATAAAACACGATGCTATTCTAAGCTAATCGTAAATATTAAATATACACATTAAAACATATTTACTTCAGCTCTTATGTCTGTGATAACAACATGAACAGACCAAAACAGCTAAGTACCGAGCTCGATAGCTGCAGTCGCTTAAGTGCGGCCAGTATCCAGTAATCGGGAGATAGTGGGTTCGAATCCCACTGTCGGCAGCCCTGAAGACAGTTTTCCGTGGTTTCCCATTTTCACACCAGGCAAATGCTGGGGCTGTACCTAAATTAAGGCCACGGCCACTTCCTTCCAACTCCTAGACCTTTCCTATCCCATCGTCGCCATAAGACCTATCTGTGTCGGTGCGACGTAAGGCCACTAGCAAAATAAACCTCTCTCAACAGAAGAGTAATCTTTAGCCTTGTGCATTGTTTCGCTACCTTGACTTTAGTACGGCTCTCTGCCAACTTGAATTGGATACTTTTCGCTTTAATTCTGTTCAGTACCGATAATATAGGGGCTGCCTGGCCGAGGCGGTAAAGGCGTGCTCGGCTCGCCCGGAAGGACGTGGGTTCGAATCCCCGTCAGGAAGTCGTAAAATTTAAGAAATGAGATTTCCACTTCCGGAGGTGCATATGGCCCTGAGGTTCACTCAGCCTACACCAAAAATGAGTACCAGGGTAATTCCTGGGGGCAAAGGCGGCCGGGCGTAGAGCTAACCACTCCACCCCATCAAGTGCCGAGGTTACGGATAGTGGAAGCATTTACCTTCCACCCCTCCAAGGGCCTTCATGGCCTGTAGGGAGATGACTTTGCTTTGCTTTGCTTTGCTTTTACCGATAATATGTTTTTACAATTTTCACAGTCGTATTCAGATTTGAATCCTTGAATCTGGAATGAAAAGACATTAGTAGGAAAGTATCTTAATATTTAAGATATAATTTGCGGGTGATCGTGTAAAGGGGGTTATGTAGGAAACTGGCTAAAACTGAATAAGTACTGGTTTATACTTTTCACAATTACTTCTTTCCTAAGTTAAAATGGTGAAGTGATTCTGCCATCGACAATACTCAGAAAGTGCCCAATATTTGGTGACAAAGGGGATATGTTCAGTATCAAATGAGGCAAGTTATCTCCGTTCACGTATCAGATATTGATGTGCGAAATTGGTTAAGTTATGATTCTCTGAGCATAAACAAACAGAAGAGGAAGAACAGAAGATTTGTCAAGTGTTCTTCCGGACCTGGCAATTCTTTGATCAGTTCTTGAAGACTTCTCCAGACTTGTGAAGTAATGCAAGTGATTTGGCAAGAACACTTGTGAAGAACTGAACATTTTGTGTAAAGTCTTGTGAAGTCTTAAATATTATAAAACTTTGATCGTGTACAACAGGCTCAAGTGTCCTTCCTGGAACCTGTTTCTGCCTCGAAGTATCTAGGCTATTCATATCTTTGCATTTCCCCCCATAAAATTCATATCACTGCCAATTATGTTTGCCATCATGTTAGCCTTAACTGAAATTTTTACTAAATTCACTTTCTTAGCAAATTCCTTCAATTCCCCCTTACTTCCACAATCATTCTCAACTTCATTCCCACAACTTTAAAGCTTTTCAGTTTGTCGGAACACTAATTATAACACATAAAACACTATAATATACCTGTAAAGGACACTACAGTTATGATGTAGTGTTGTTATATGTGTTATAATTAATGTTTCTACACACTGAAAAACTTTATAGTTGTATTACTGAGTCAAAACTAAAAAAAAATGGTTACTTCCTTAATCTCTTAATTTCTTTGTGAAAATAGACTGGGTCTTTACCATCCATTACCTCCTTTAGAGGTTTTCACACTCCTCAACAATTGCTTTAAACCTATCACATAGGCTGTTTACATTTTTACTTTTACCATTTTCGACTGGTCATTATTACTTTTCTTAAACCCCACCATGTCGCTGTTATCAAGCATGTGGTATTGCCTAATAGTACTAGATTAAGAAACCTTTCTACCTATCTCAGTTTAACTACGACAAAAACAGCTTCGTGATCAATTATACCATCTACCACTTCAGTGTCTATAGAGTTCATCTGGTTTTATCAGCACCACGTCTAGACTATTTTTCCCTTCTAGTTGGTTCCATCACTTTCTGATCCAGCTTGTCCTTCCTAGACAAATGTATTCACCATCTACTCTTCATGCTTTCTGTCATTCGGATTACCTATACAGTTAACATTTAATAAATTGAAATGACGCGCTTCAGTAACGCTCCCTTCTGTGTCGTTCCCCACACAGCATATTAGAGGCGTAAACTTTGCTTTCACTCTCCTGAAAACTGAAATATTGACTTTAAAACCTCAGTGTATCCGAAAATTACTTTAGCTAATAATTACAATCACGTCTAAGAAGGAGTGGCATATAGACTTACGTGAGACCGAAGGCGACTTGCTGCGTGTTGGAGTGGTTCTGGGAGTAGATCGGGGAGTAGAACCAGCGGACAGCAGTCCCGGAGGCCTGGATAACTGCCTGCTCAGTAACGTCTCCTTTTCTTCAGGTACTGAAAAAATAATAAATAGTTAGTGACCAAGGATGTGTAGCAAACAAGTTAGTGAAGGAAATATAGCTTAAGAATTTATTCTAAAGAAAGGCACATGGAACAGTATTACGCCGCCCGCAGGGCAAACCCATAACCCCACGGAAGGTGAGCATTAACCTTACAAACCCAATGGAAATCCACAAGGTATGAAGGTTGGTAGCGTGCTAGCTCACGCGAGCGAAGCCGTGGGTAATTGCTAGTACAGTATAAAAACCATTGGTAATGTTTGAGTGAAGAAATAGTGAAACATTTCTAAAATTGTCACGTTTATTTGCCTGTTTCCATCTATGTTATACAAAACGTATGCTGTGTAATAACAACCTGACCTGGTATATTTGTTAGCCTACCTAGTTGAAGGCTAAAGGCACATTAGATATACATCTATTGCTCCCTGCAGTGTTTCGAAGTCCGCGGTCAACATAAAGGTTTGCTGAGATGCATACTACTTTTCTGATTGTATTTCAGTCTTTTAGTAACATTTGTAGAGTATGCGTCGTAACTATGGCTCCAAGAAATGACATATCCACAGAAAACGTGCTGCAATAGTAGCATTCAGAGAATTAGGTTTATCAATTCGCCAAATTGCGAAACAACGTGGTATATCTGTGAGGAGGGGGGGGGGGGGGTGAAAAGCATATTTCACTACCAAAAAACAACAGACAGCAGTAAGGACGTACCACGTCCGGAAAAATCTCGTAAAACTACTAAAATGATAATAAATTCATCAGAATTACAAGTAAGAGAAATAGGTTCAAAATTGCGCCATAAACAGCGAAGAATTAAATAGAAATGGAGAAGGACTTACACTGTATGTTGCAACGGGAAAAACGAGAAGGTCTAAAGCTGGCTTGAAGGGACGCGTGACAGCAAGTAAACCCCTTTCGAAGCCGATAAATAAAAAGAAGAGACTCCGTTGGTGCAGTGAACACCGTAATTGGACACCTGAACATTGGAAGCAAGTGATATTCACAGATTAATTCGAATCCTTTGGCACCAGAAGGAGGAATTTTACCCACAGTTAAACACGGCAGCGTTTCTATTATGGTTTAGGGATGTTTCGCTGAAGCTGGAGTTGCAGACATTGTAAAAATAGGACGTACGGACCAGAAGTCATACCACCACATACTTCAGTGTCATGCAGTAGCATGTCGATTGCGCCCAATTGGGAAAGGGTTTGCCTTACAACAGGGTAATGACGCAATATTTCTGTCAGCGTATTGTATGAGGTACGTGGATTCAAAGAAAGAACAGATGATCCTGAAATATATGGGATGGTCCCCCCGAAGACCTGATTGTAATCCTATTGTAATGGTCTGGGATGAAGTGCACAGACGTATCCGGAAAGTTCATAATTATATTACCGAGCTCGATAGCTGCAGTCGCTTAAGTGCGGCCAGTATCCAGTAATCGGGAGATAGTGGGTTCGAGCCCCACTGTCGGCAGCCCTGAAGATGGTTTTCCGTGGTTTCCCATTTTCACACCAGGCAAATGCCGGGGCTGTACCTTAATTAAGGCCACGGCCGCTTCCTTCCACTTCCTAGGCCTTTCCTATCCTATCGTCGCCATAAGACCTACTGTGTCCGTGCGACGTAAAACAAATAGCAAAAAAAGTTCATATATTAAGCAAGGATCACCTCTGGAACGTTCTCAAAGATGTGTGGAATCATTTAGACCCGAAATACCTACAAGAATCGATAAGCCGCAAGCCTCGAGTATGTGAGGCACTCATTAAATCCAAGGGAGGATACTTCGACGAAAGCAACATATACTTTTTATTTTGCATTGTATACGATTATATGATTATATTTTTGGAGAAATAATGTTCGTGTTTATAGTTGACATATCATATAATTTTTATGTTGTATCGAAATTAATGAGCGGTAGTGTGATAGAAACAGAAATAATCTTTATATAATCGAAATGTGATAAATGTAGGTCTCTTTCAGCTTCTAGTACAATACTGTAAAATTAACCCTTTGAATGAAATGAATTCTTGACAACATCATCATCATCATCATCATCATCATCATCATCATCATCATCATCAGTAGATACAGAAACATGAGTATTAACGGGACCGTGATAACTGACATCGTTCTGGTTACTCACCAAGGCGGCCTAGTCCGAATTCTGACTAACACATGTGAGAGATATTCGGATTCAACGTTTCTTAGTACTTTGACCATTTCTCAAAAAAGGTGTCCGATGATGCAAGGCTATCCAGAAATTACTATAGAGTGAGTTGACTGTTCTGCTATTATTACAGACGGGAATGGTTATAGAATTCATCTGAATTAATAAATCGTATACCTGTCAAACTATACGAACTGTGACATTCCTACGGAAGGATAAAACATTTGTAATGGTAACAAAGATGTAACAATAACGATGCACATGGTGGTCGTCGAATATAATTGTACCCACAAACATTCTATACCTCACTTTATTATCGCTGATTAGTTCCCAGACTTGGAAATAAATATCAAGAGCTCTTTATACAAAGTACAATAACCTGTGTTATTCTGACATTTGTATCGCCGCACATATTCATAATTATTTAAATCTAGATGTGGGATGTAAGTATTTGTAGCCCATAAGAAACACATCCTTCTAGGATTTGTCTACACTTAACATGGGCTAATTTTATTTATTATGAATTCTTTCCACATAAAATGCACCGGGCGAGTTGTCCGTGCGGTTAGGGGCGCGCAGCTGTGAGCTCGCATCCGGGAGATAGTGGGTTCGAACCCCGCTGTCGGCAGCCCTGTAGAAGGTTTTCCGTGGTTTCCCATTTTCACACCAGGCAAATGCTGGGGCTGCGCCTTAATTAAGGCCACGGCCGATTCCTTCCCATTCCTAGGCCTTTCCTCTCCCATCGTCACCATAAGACCTATCTGTCTCGGTGCGACGTAAAGCAATAGCAAAAAATAGCAAAAGAAAAGCATAAAATGCAGGCTGCGATGGAGACAAAATATACCGTGACACCCGAAGATTATCGTATATTAAATTCAACAATGTCAGGTCAATACCAATGCTTGGGTATTTTCTTTGTAATCCAGGGAGTGAGTGATAATATTATAGAGCACTGGATGGGTGTCTCAGAGTTCCAACAGAGTCCTTTAGTAAGGTTATAATTTATATCACAGAGGCTGGCAACGTAGATACTTCGGTGGTCTAGTGAGAATTTTGCACTTTTCCAAATTATCTATACCTTAGACAACATTTTCTTTCAAAACTCAACTAATGTAACAGCAAAAGGGCTATATACATTGAAATTAAGATATACATATGGAAATAAATTATACACAAGCAGAAGCAAAAATATAGTTTACAATCATTTTTATTCTTTAATTAGAGCAAAACTCGGCCGTACGTAATTGGTTCATTTACTACCCTGTGCTTCATATAAAAAACAACGTCACGTCAGGATATACAATACCCTTCCAGTTTTCACAAAAATTTGTCATGTCAGTCTTAGCTGATTTCTTTGCTAGATTCAATTTCCTAGTAAGTTCCTTCAGTTTCTCTTTACTCCCACACTATTTCTAACTATTTCTTTCCAATCTGCACATCCTCATTTGGTCTCTCCTCTGTTATAATATAGTGGGTCCTTATCATTCCTTACCACCTTTAAAGGTACAAACCTGTTTTCACATTTCTCAACAATTGCTTTAAACCCATTCCAGTGTATGTTTACATTTTTTAATTTACCGTTTTCCACCGATCATAGTTACTTTTAAAAAAACTCCCTCATGCCTGTTTTATCAGCCATATGGTACTGCCTAATAGTCCTACTTTTAAGACCTTCTTCACATTTATTTTTAACCACGACAAAAACAGCTTCATGATCACTAATACCATCTCTTACTTCGGTTTCTCTATAGAGTTCATCTGGTTTTACCAGAGCCACGTCCAGAATATTCTTCCCTCTAGTTGGTTCCATCACTTTCTGAATCACTATGTAATCACTATAACGTGTTTCTGTGGTGGATGGTAGTGTAGTGTGTTGTCCGATTATGAAGAGGAAAGTGTCAGGGCAAACACAAACACCCACTCCCCGAGCCAGAAGGATTAATCAGACACAATTAAAATCCCCGACCCGGACGGGAATCGAACCCGAGACCCTCTTAATCGAAGGCCTTAACGCTGAACATTCATCCAAGGAGTCATCGAACATTTTATATCTGCTTATTTTCAGTTATTTAAAAATATTTTTTTAAATATTATGCATTGTTTCTCTTTGAAAATTGTTTAAATTGATAACATGCCCAATGCTATTTTGAAGATTTATCATGTGTTGACAAACTGAACAGCTTCACTCGTTATTTAACTTTAGCTGAAAATAATATGCACATTTGGAAGTAAAATTGAATTGGGAACACTCATGTCATTGTAGTCTGTAGTCTGTAGCAATTGAAATAAGATAATGGCATTTTGTAGTTGAACATTGATGAAATCACTGTACACGAAGCAAATAAATAATACGCAACATAGTTTCATTTTCGGAATGTCCGGATCCTTGGTTGAACTTTCAGCGTTGAGGCCTTCGTTTTAGATGTCCTGTGTTAGATTATCGGTGGGGTCGGGGATGTAAATTGGGTCTAGTTAATCCCTCTGACTCCGGGCTGGGTGTTTGTGTCTTTCCGATGACAATCTCCTTCATACTCACCAACCACATCACACTATCAACCAGCAAAGAAACACGCAGTAGTGAATACATCCTCCACATAGGGTTGGCGTCGGGAAGGGCATCCAGTCATACAAGAGGGTCACGTCCAAATAAGTGACAGTTCACACCAGTCACCCCACCAGGGTGTGGAAAAAGTAGAAAAGTAATAGTAAGAAGAATGTTGTTTCAATTTTTTTAATACCAAACAATTAAAGGAGGAATTCTGAGGTGTTCACCCTCAATTTCTACTTTTTCTTTATTCCTGAACTAAAGGATAATGCCTTTTACGTGCAATTTTCTAGACGTTATAACTCAGTAAACATTGAAAATAGGATGTTTTTGTCTTCACTAAGGGGCAGTATTCCTTCTTTCTTTTTATTTTAACTGCCTTCCAGTAGCTTGTAGATCAGGGGCGTAGCCAGGGGGGGGGGAAAGGGTGTTTACGGCGGGGGGTTAGAACACCCCCCCCCTCCACACATGGAATTTTTACAAAAAGAATATAAACAGAAACTGACAATAAACTAAATAAACATTCAGAAACATAATTGTAGAACTAACAGATCTGTAATTCACTTATATCAGTGTCCCTATAATGACAAGTCATTCATGCACCTTCATTGAGTTCTACCATATTTTGTAACAACAAACCCCACCATCGGCCGATCCTGGCTATGCTACTTCTGTAGATTATTCAGTATTATCTTCATCAATTTGTTAATTGTGATGCTGAACTTAAATCGTGACTTCAGCATTAATTACCTCTCATCCGGAGGGTGCTGAAGTAGCAGACTTTGAAAGAAGACTTTACATAAAATGGACAAATGTGGGAAGTTTTACAATGCCTTGTTAGTAAGCAAATTAAATGTATGTACTGTCCAACCATGACCTATATACTCTAACTTTCACTGGATGTCCTCCTTTGGAATTCCCAGCAGAATCCTCTGCTTCATTTATCATCCAGTAAACAAAAGGTCATTCCTGATACACCCATTTGGAAACAATTCAAGAACATTATTCATAGCATTTAGTGTAATACCCCAGTCATGCCCGAGACCCTTGTGACCTTTCGTAGGCGTCTCTCGTCTTCATCATTCTGCACACAAGGGACGCCCAAAATTCCTGAAAATTCTGCGTGGCCCCCCGTTAAATTCATTGCCTTTCCAAATATATTTACAATGGCATGATCAACATACCATGCAGACAATAGGATTCGAAATAGCTGAAATGGCAGGCATAAAATTATCGCGTAAACAATACGTTTTCATTGGTGATTTGCATTATCACAGAATAAGGTTGCTGAATACCCTGACGTTCATCGTTACTCGTTTCAGACCAATACATTCGCTGCTGTTGATAAAAACTGTATGTCAGTTTTAGCATCTCTGACGGAATTAGATATGAATTGATCTAAAAACATAACACCTGATATCCAATCATATTTCATGTGCCATTAAAGGGACATCACCGAGCTCGATAGATGCAGTCGCTTAAGTGCGGCCAGTATCCAGTATTCGGGGATAGTGGGTTCGAACCCCACTGTCGGCAGCCCTGAAAATGGTTTTCCGTGGTTTCCCATTTTCACACCAGGCAAATGCTGGGGCTGTACCTTAATTAAGGCCACGGCCGCTTCCTTCCCACCCCTAGCCCTTCCCTGTCCCATGGTCGCCATAAGACCTATCTGTGTCGGTGCGACGTAAAGCAACTAGCAAGAAAACCTACAGTTACACCTACCTCAATGCGCAGATGGTAGCCGATTCCGGAAAAAAAATCAGACCATTGTTGTTTATCATGTGCTATAAACCAGCTAATTACCTCTATTCTACGATTCGAGAGTTCTGGAGTGTATTAAATGCGACAGATTTCAATTCATTACGTCTGTCTCTTTATTTCCTATTCTCTTTATTTCCTTGTCAGTTTGTCCCTGAGTGTATTACTTTAAGAGCCGAGTACTTGAATCCCTCTTTTTTTACAATTGGCTTTACGTTGCACCGACACAGATAGGTCTTATGGCGACGATGGGATAGGAGAGGTCTAGGAGTGGGAAGGAAGCGTCCGTGGCTTTAATCAAGGTACACACTATCGCCCCAGATACAAGCTCACAGCTGCGCGCCCCTAACCGCACGGCCAACTCGCCCGGTTTGAATGCCTCTAAAGACGGGGGTAGATCGGTGAGGAATCGTGATACTGTACACTGCAAGCACAGCAAATCGCTGGATACACACCAGTACCTCTTCCTGGACTAGCAGGATTATAACGGACGAGTTCAATCTCTTTTAAGATAAGTTCAAGTGCTTCATCAGAACTGGAAAGGACCTCCACCGTGCAAGTTCCTGCGCGGTTTGTGTCACGTAGCTATCAGCCTGTATAGTGGGTTGGAACCCAACTGTCGGCAGCCCTGCAGATGGTTTTCCGTGGTTTCCCATTTTCACGCCAGGCAAATACTGGGGCTGTCCATTAATTACGGCCACGGTTGCTTTCTTCCCACTCCTAGCCCTCTTCTATCCCATCGTCGCCATAAGATCGTCGGTGCGAGGTAAGGATATTGTAACAAATGAAAGGGCCTCCAAAGGTCTCTCTCCCTCTTGCCAAAGAAAACAAACTAATAAAAAGCTTCCTGTAAAAATACCGGTGCTGAATATCACTTTGAAAATCTTGGAGACGAAGGCATGAACAATTTTCTGATATTATGATAGACACAAACATTAAGTCATTAACGGCCATTAAACAGATATCTGATCTAATTCTCTGCTACCCTGCAGCAAAATGTCCACTTTTTAATTCGACAAGAGTATGAAAGAACCCGCTCTAGATAGGACAGCGTCAGGTTTGGTGCAAAACCTACCGCCGCGGGTTACTTACGGAAAAATAGGAGCGGCGCGGGAGTTTAGTAACTGAAAAAAATATAATATAAAGCAGAAGAAGAAGAAAATGCGAGATTATTGTTCTTCAAAACATCGCTGGTGGGTCGGGGACAGTCTTAGAATTTGGTGGAGTATCGTACTTGTTTTTTCAAGTATATCATTTCGTGTGGCTATTTCTAGCCGAGTGCAGCCCTTGTAAGGCAGACCCTCCGATGAGGGTGGGCGGCATCTGCCATGTGAGGTAACTGCGTGTAATTGTGGTGGAGGATAGTGTTACGTGTGGTGTGTGAGTTGCAGGGATGTTGGGGACAGCACAAACACCCAGCCCCCGGGCCATTGAAATTAACTAACGAAGGTTAAAATCCTCGACCCGGCCGGGAATCGAACCCGGGACCCTCTGAACCGAAGGCCAGTACGCTGATCATTCAGCCAACGAGTCGGACGTTTTTTCAAGTGAGCAGCCAAGACAATGTTGTCAACAGCTTCATGAACATAGTAACTTACATGTGAAGTCCGTCTGATGACCTATATGACTGAGTTGTTGGTACTGGTGTATTTGTAATCAGTTGGAGCCAGTATCGGGAGGAAGAAATCGAGGCCTACGTCTAATGTACCACTTTTTAACTGTTTTTGTAGCCTTTAATTTCACAAATTGTTTTCAGAATTTTTAAGTTTGTAGATCTAACTTCACAATTACTTTTAATTTCTCGATTTCTTTGATTCCTTTACAACCGATTCTTTTTTAATCAATATTCACTGTATTCTGTATTAGTTGTCTTCAGGCAGCCTCTAGATGGAGGAAGAATATTGAATAAGAATAAGAATGAATGAATGAAGGAATGAATGAATGAAAATCCACAGCCTGTTTCCAGTCATTTGACAGGGTCAGGAATGGAAGGAATGAAGCCCCCTTCTAGTGGCGAGGATGGGAGTTGTGCCGGCTGCCGAAGCCTGTCACACTCCTCTGGGGCAGTGATTAATGATTAATGAAATGAAATGATAGTGAAGAGTGTTGCTGGAATGAAAGGTGACAGGGAAAACCGGAGTACCCGGAGAAAAACCTGCCCCGCCTCCGCTTTGTCCAGCACAAGTCTCACGTGGAGTGACCGGGATTTGAACCACGGAAACCAGCGGTGAGAGGCCGGTGCACTGCCGTCTGAGCCATGAAGGCTCTAATAATAATAATAATAATAATAATAATAATAATAATAATAATAATAATAATAATAATAAAAAATATTTTTTGTAAACTAGAATAATGTATTTATTATACAGAAAACTTACCATCTACAACTAGACAGGCTGAAGTAAGAGCACGACCTAGTTCGTTGTAGGCCACACACGTGTACTCGCCCTCGTCTTCAGGGAACACTTGCTGGATGGACAATCTGGCGTTCTCACCGTCAAACTCAGCAGAGAAATCTCCTCCCAAAGGTACCAACTGCACATGGAAAAAGCATAACATTGCATTTCTTAGAATGTCTCTATATTATAATATGTTAATGATAATATCACTTGTTACATTCTGATTGTAAAATATACCTACGTTTAACTCAACGGAAATAGGTAATATAAGCTATCGGAAGAGCAATATTGGAAAATTACAGCGCTTTAAAAAAAAAATCATGTGATAATAGACACTTACTCAGGTACACAAGAACCCCGTTTATCTGGACCAGGTGGAAACAGAGGTGATCCGCAGAGACGAAAATTCATATAAGACGGAATTAATCGAATGAATGAATACAAGCTAAATAATCGTCATTCTGACACCAAGAATAAATAAAATTACATTTTATGCACTTGAATTCAATACTGTACTCATATTTATTTACTGAAATAGTGTTTAAGTTTCTTTAGTTTTAAATTCGTCACAAATTAAGGGACAACAAAGCCTTCACTACTTAGATACCGACCGAGCTCGATAGCTGCAGTCGCTTAAGTGCGGCCAGTATCCAGTATTCGGGAGATAGTAGGTTCGAACCCCACTGTCGGCAGCCCTGAAAATGGTTTTCCGTGGTTTCCCATTTTCACACCAGGCAAATGCTGGGGCTGTACCACGGCCGCTTCCTTCCCACTCCTAGCCCTTTCCTGTCCCATCGTCGCCATAAGACATATCTGTGTCGGTGCGACGTAAAGCAACTAGCAAAAAAGACCACTTAGATACCGAGAACTGAGAGTATAACATCATTATTGCCTGCGCCAACGAACGACGAGCTTGATAAGGTGTGAGAGACGTATCCCCAAGTTGTGAATATGGGAGGAAACGAGAGACTCTACTGCTTAGTAATGCATGCTGCTATTTCTATCCTTCAAGATCTTTTTGTGCTGTGCTCTCCAGCCGGCTGGATGTTGCGAGTCTTAAATATTACAGACCCGTGGTGTTAGATTTACGAACACGTTAAATATTGCTTTATCAGGGCGTCTTTTAAAACTGATAATAGTTTTACAGACCAGAAAATGCATAATTTAATTATTATTATTATTATTATTATTATTATTATTATTATTATTATTATTATTATTATTATTATTATTATTATTATTATTATTATTATTATTATTACACATTGATCTGCATTGTGTGGAACACAAAACGTGAAAAGAAATGAGTATTAATTGTGCAAACAACATACGCAAAAAGTGTCCCTCATCACGTCTCTAACTCTCATCAGCAGTCTCTTATGTTATGTTACGTGAATAGAGAATTCTCTTAAACTGGCTGTAAATTTACTCAAACAAGTCTGACATCACCCTAGTAAACTAATCTCAGTATGTTGCCGTCATGAATGTTAATGTACAGACCGGTATCACCGGCAAGAACAAACCAATCCCAAAAGACCTTCTCCTGATTCCTCTTCATCATTATTTCCCTCTTATTTTCACAGATAATTTTCTTCTTCTTTGTCGTACTATTTCTTCTAGTCACCTTCCACTTGAAGGCCATATTTCGGTATCTTCTTGAAATGTATATATTTTTGAAACGTTATTTAGATTAGTATATCTAGTACTTAATATTCATATATACTACAATGAGTGGCAAAAAGTCACGGGAGGGGGTGACCCATTAGAAAATGTGCCGTGTATGACCTCTGAGCGTTGCGGCTAGCTGAGCAGTCTGTCACAGACAGCAGTGTCGTGAAGATGGCAACACGTCGCGGGTTAACCGACTTTGAAAGTGGGATGAACATCGGTGCACGGCGCTTGGGTGAATTCGGGTTTCCGAGGTCAACAGTGTCGAGGGTGGATCTTCAATATCGCAGAGAGAATGTTACTACCCGCGTAAACCGCCGCACGGGAAGACCACATGTGTTTAACGAACGGACATCACGTCGCCTCCGCAGAACCATACTGCGCGCTCGACGGCCTAAGGTGAGTCAGATCACCGTCCAGTTGAATGTTGAGTCAGGAACCCATTTCTATCAGGACTGTAAGTAGGCAACTGTACCGCATAGGCTTCAAAAGCCAACGACCAATTCGTGTCCCTTTGCTGACACCTTGATACAGAGCTCAACGACGTGCATGGGCTCACGAACATCGGCAATGGGCCATGGAACAGTGGCGGTATGTAGTATGGTCCGATGAATTCCGGTTCCAGTTGTATCGAGCTGATGGGCACGTGTGAGTGTGGCGTATGCCCCATGAAGCTATGGATCTTGCGTGTCAACAAGGTTGTCCAGGCGGGAACTGGCTCAATTTTGGTCTCTGCGGCGTTCTCGTGGTCGCAATTAGGCCCCATTGTCCGCTGCAGGGAGCGCTGACAGGTGCACGTTATGTGGACATTCTTTCAGACAATCTGCATCCCTTTCTGGCCCTACAGTACCGTGATAGAGATACCATAATTCAATAGGACAATGCGCCATATCACCGCTCTGTGGTCACACTCAGGTGGTTGGAGGAGCACTGCAGTGAAGTTACGACCATGGATTGGCCCTCCGGATCGCTCTATCTTAATCCAATCGAGCATTAATGGGATGCTGTCGATGCTGGTGTATGCTCCATGAACTACACAAGACCAATTGTGGATAGCAATGTAAGATGCGTGGGTCCAGATCCATCCAGAACGATTCCAACACCTTGTAGAGTCGATGCCTCGCCGTAATGCTGCCGTTTTGAGGGCTCGCGGAGGAGCAACTCGTTATTAACATCACATTCAGTGTCTTCCCATGACTTCTGGCCACTCAGTGTACGTACAATTTTTTTTGTGTGTGTATATATGATATAATTCTTCCTTAATATCACAAGTTTTGGTTATTTTATTAATATCAGTACTGTTATTATTGTTAACACTTTTTTGCATCAATTAAAAGCACTTATTATTAAGAGCGTTCTTGGTTAAGACTGGTTAAGTGTAAGAAAAACAGTATATTCCTAACTTTGTCAGGGTAAACGAGAGATATTACCTATATTACCATATGTAGCCCTACACGTCGAACTCGAATGGTAAGCGGTATTTCAGTAGAAGTTGTAAAACCAGTAAGGAATCATTAAGTGAGTTTTCCGTGAGTCGAGTTGCCATTCAACTTACGTGACTAAGTAAAGGGAATCAAATATTCAAGTAATGAAAATTATTCAAGGTGGCATTTGCATTTGTTCAAGTGTTTTAATACAAGTGACATAAATATGGACGGTAAGCGATGTGCTGTGCGAAATGTTACTTGCGTTATATGTAACAAGTTGGTAGAACACGGCTGAACGAGAGTTAAGGGGAAAACAAAGAGTTCTGATTAACGAATGCTTACAATGAGGGGATATTCGTGAATATTCAGCTTTGCTTCTTTCTGTGTTCGAGTTGGAGTATCCAAAGGAATGAATACAAGGCCTGCCATCTGGCCGACTGCCCTAAATGTAGATCAGTAGTGATTGATTGATTGATTGATTGATTGATTGATTGATTGATTGATTGATTGATTGATTGATTGATTGATTGATTGATTGATTGATTGATTGATTGATTGATTGAAATAACTTGCTTGAGACTGGCACCTACTCATTTTTTTCAATTTTGTCAAAGATTACGACGCATGTACAGCGACCACAAACTTTCATGAAGAAAACTGTACCATCAAGAGTAAAATCAGACCAGTATCCAGTAATCGGGAGATAGTGGGTTCGAGCCCCACTGTCGGCAGCCCTGAAGATGGTTTTCCGTGGTTTCCCATTTTCACACCAGGCAAATGCCGGGGCTGTACCTTAATTAAGGCCATGGCCGCTTCCTTCCAATTCCTAGGCCTTCCCTACCCCATCGTCGCCATAAGACCTATCTGTGTCGGTGCGACGTAAAGCAAATAGAAAAAAAAAGTAAAATCAGAAGTCTTACCTACATTCCATGTTAGGACTACCGCGGTGGAGGAGCCTATACTTGGATATACTTGGACAAGTTGAGTGTCACTCAACTCATCAAGTGACTGGCCTGGTGCCGTTTAGACGATCTGCGTGTCTATGATGATGGGGCTCTACCTACGATGAATTCTAACGACGACGGCACAAACACACATAGCCCCCGAGCCATCGGAATTGACCAATGAAAGTTAAAATCCCCGACCCAGCCGGGAATCGAACCCGGGACTCCCAGGACCAAAGTCCTGGACGCTAACCATTTAGCCATGCAGCTGGGCATCTCTCCACTAAGAGCTCGGAATATACCATTTACTCGAGCTGCTTTTCTTCCCATCCCAAAGTTTGCAATATTCCGTAACACTACTCCTTTATTGGATATCACCCAGACCGTCCGACTCGTTGGCTGAACGGTCAGCGTATTGGCCTTCGGTTAAGAGGGTCCCGGGTTCGATTCCCGGCCGGGTCGGGGATTTTAACCTTAATTGGTTAATTTCAACGGCACGGGGGCTGGGTGTATGTGTTGTCTTCATCATCATTTCATCCTCATTACGACGCGCAGGTCGCCTACGGGAGTCATAGAAAGACCTTCACCTGGCGAGCCGAACCCGTCCTGGGCTATCCCGGCACTAAAAGCCATACGACATTTCATTTAATTTCACCCAGACCAAATAGTGTTGCTTTCGTTGCATCTGTTCCAGTTCTCGAATCAAGTAATCTTGGTGAGGATCACATACACCAGAACTATACTCTAACTGGGGTCTTATCAGTAACGTATACAACCTCTCCTTTTATTCCCAAGGGTTAGCAATGTTTGGAGCAGTTCAGGAATGAAGCTCTTTTTTTTATTATGAGAGAGAACATGGGAACATCATTATCAAGTGAAAACATTTCTTTAAAAGGAAACCTACTGCAATTTTGGTCAGACGTTATATTTAATTAAGATTTTGTAAAGGTGATCTGTCGTGTAGTGATATTTGACAACTTTACTCCACAACAGATACACATCTATTATGAAACAGCAGAGTGTGGACCCTGGGAGTAATCTATCTTTCCGCACTCTTAAGTGTCTCATGGCTAGTAAATACAGCTAGAAACAGAATCGCATCGGGCGAGTTGGCCGTGCGGTTAGGGTTCGCAGCTGTGAGCTCGCATCCGGGAGATAGTATGTTCGAACCCCACTGCTGGCAACCCTGAAGATGGTCTTCCGTGGTTTCCAATTTTCACACCAGGCAAATGCTGGGGCTGTACGTTAATTAAGGCCACGGCCGCTTCCTCCCCATTCCTAGGTCTTTCCTCTCCCATCGTCGCCATAAGACCTATCTGTGTCGGTGCGACGTAAAGGAACTAGCAAAAAAAGTGCCTGAAAACCATTATCGTGATGTTCGTTATCAGTTTCCTAATTTCGAGTAAACGAAAAATTTCATCCGAAAATCCACTGCACCATGATGTTTCCTTGGGAGTGAGTTAGGAAATGTGAAGTAACAAGGTCATCAGACTGATAAAATTAAAGGGAAAGTATCATTAAAGATAAACATCAAAAACAAAGAAGGCAGGTTCAGAAATATAAAGAACACAATCGAAATGACCGACAAATTAGGTTACATGGCACTGGCCATTTAGCTATCTAATAAATGGTTGTGAAAGGGAAACTCTGTATTTTGCTTAAGTCTTCGGATGTGATAATAATAATGACATTGCTTTTTAGATTCCAAACTATATTTACAGTTTTCGAAGGCGCCATGGTGCCGGAAATGTTGTCCCAGATGAGTTCTTTATGTAGGCCCCTAACCGTCAACCTACTGATACGAAATTGGCGCTTTCAAACGCTACCGGGCTCAGAATACTAGCGCTCTTCTGTGTGAGAAAATCAGTTCGATGAGTCATGGGAATTATGTTTTAAATTTCAGCCGATTTGTCCAGTGCAGAATTTGGGTTCACTGCAATTCAGATTGTAGACACCGTGTATGTTACACATGTCTGGGTGCTTTAGATTGTTTATCGATTGAATTCTGTTAAAAAATGGTTCATAAGTCACATAAAGACGATACATTTAATGACGGCCAACGAAACACTTAATACTAAAAATTATTTTCAGAATACATACTGTACGACTATTCCATAGGAGTTCGTCTTTATCTGCGTACCAATATATATGTATGATTAAATATGCTTTGGTCCGCCTCTGTGGTGTAGTGGTTAGTGTGATTAGCTGCCACCCCCGGAGGTCCGGGTTCGATTCCCACCTCAGCCATCCTGGAAGTGGTTTTCCGTGGTTTCCCACTTCTCCTCCAGGCAAATGCCGGGATGGTACCTAACTTAAGGCCACGGCCACTTCATTCCCTCTTCCTTGTCTATCCCTTCCAGTCTTCCCATCCCCCACAAGGCCCCTGTTCAGCATAGCAGGTGAGGCTGCCTGGGCAAGGTACTGGTCATTGTCCCCAGTTGTATCCCCGACCCAGTGTCTCACGTTCCAGGACACTGCCCTTGAGGTGGTAGAGGTGGGATCCCTCGCTGAGTCCGAGGGAAAAACCAACGCTGGAGGTTAAACAGATTAAGAAAGAAAGAAAGATAGAAATATGCTTTGATTATTGTATGAACTTTCCTTATGATACCGATAAATATATCTGTTTTAAGGAGTTGGTAAAATAAGAATTGTACCTGGTTCGTATCGTAATTCAAGTAAATCTTGTACGTATCATTGTCATCAATATAGGATTTCTTAACAGGTTATGGATTCCCCAGTGAGTACTTTCATCGTTCTCAAAGTTCGTCATGGCTTCCTGGCAAACTGCAGTCCAAAATATATTGTTCACTAACAACTTAGGAATTCTGAAATAGGTACATATAAGAGTTATTAAACAGTTTACCAGTACATCGATTGCAATTCGAAGTTGTAAACGGTGGAGAAGGGATATCTTTTAAGATTTTAAAATTAGTCATTTATAAATCTTAACAATGCTGCCAGCACAAGGAAACTGTGAAATTACATTAATGACAGCAAAAATTAGCCAGCTCCTCTTCCATCTGGCATCACTAGTCATATTCTCTACTGAAGAAATTAAGCAAGTCTCCTTTCACTAGGTCCAAAACAACCCAAAATTACAGGATTAAAATATGCATTCGTTTCTAGCGTAAAATATTAAAGCTGCAGTTCACAGAATCTGACAGAATCACTAGTACAATCGAAGAAGTAGAATTATTATGAACGTTGTTTTTGGTCCCAAAAAAATTATTATTATTATTATTATTATTATTATTATTATTATTATTATTATTATTATTATTATTATTATTATTATCGAAAGCAGATCAGAAGTTGTCAACATTGAAAATCAAATATATTTGGGATTCGTGAATCTATGTATGTCCGCCTCTGTGGTGTAGTGGTTAGCGTGATTAGCTGCCACCCCCGGAGGTGCGGGTTCGATTTCCGGCTCTGCCACGAAAATTCGAAAAGTGGTACGAGGGCTGGAACGGGGTCCACTCAGCCTCGGGAGGTCAACTGAGTAGAGATGGGTTCGATTCCCACCTCAGCCATCCTCGAAGTGGTTTTCCGTGGTTTCCCACTTCTCCTCCAGGCGAATGCCGGGATGGTACCTAACTTAAGGCCACGGCCGCTTCCTTCCCTCTTCCTTGTCTATCCCTCCCAATCTCCCCATCCCTCCACAAGGCCCCTGTTCAGCATAGCAGGTGAGGCCGCCTGGGACAGGTACTGGTCATTCTCCCCAGTTGTATCCCCCGACCAAGAGTCTGAAGCTCCAGGACACTGCCATTGAGGCGGTAGAGGTGTGATCCCTCGCTGAGTCCGAGGGGAAAACCGAACCGGGAGGGTAAACTGATGATGATGATGATGAATCTATGTATTGAAATTTATTAACATAGGGGTCCTAACGATCTTCTGGTAATTTCTCCTAATATCTAATTAAGTAACAACAAAATTGGTGGTTTAAGTGGGGTTTTGACTATTGTTTTAGGGAGAAAACTAGGTAAACCACCCACTCACAAAAAAAAGCAAACCTATAAATTCCAAATATTCCAAATATGTGTATTAATATATATTTCGGTATAATAATATAAATGCAGATTTATTCAGTTTTATAACCGTATTTAAACAAGGAGATATTCACTATATTTTAACAGAATGAGAAAGTTTAAGTCTCTGGCCACGACTAAATACAACCAAAACTTGGTCCATATATCCTTATATTTTCATTATTCCTTATACAGCCTGGTGAGTGGCTTAGACGGTAAAGAAGCAGCTTTCTGAAAGGGTTCGTTCCCAATTCAGTCTAGTGGTATTTGAAGGAGCTTAAATATGACATCCTCGTGTCAGTAGTACTCGCACGAAAAAAAAAACTACGGGACTTAATTCCGAAACCTCCGAAAACCGTAAATATATTCAGTAGGACGTAAAACTATTATTATTAGAGGGTGTATTTTCTTACAGCATTCAGTCTGCGAGCCTCTGTGAATGAGTTAAGTTTCTCCATAAATTTATATTTGCGTTCAGCACTGAAACCTCATCTTCTTCCGCGCCTCTTGTCTGGAGATCATTAATGCCCAGCTGAACGGCTCAGATCGTAGAGCCCAAGATGGGGGTTCAGTAATTCCGATTCAGTGCAGTGGTATTTGAAGTAACTTAAAGAAGCCAGCCTCATGTCGGTAGATTTGCCGGTACGAAATAGAATTCCTGCCGGAGAAAATTCGGGCACTTCAGAGTCTCGAAAAATCGTTAAAATAATCAGTGGGACGAAAAATCAAAACTTTTATTATTATTATTATTATTATTATTATTATTATTATTATTGACGGTCACTAAAAGCCTAGTCTAGTCATCACCTCGTAGTTCTTTATGTGCTCGTCTTGCCATCTTAGGCCGAGCCCATTGGTCTTCTAGGTAAATTGTACTCCTCCATTCGCATCGCATGACCCTCCTACCACCGAATATGATTTACACCAGGCGAGCTGGCCGTGCGGTTAGAGGCGCGCGGCTGTCAACTTGCATCCGGGTGATAGTCGGCAGCCCTGAAGGTGGTTTTCCGTGGTTTCCCATTTTCACAACAGGCAAAAGCTGGGGCTGTACCTTAATTAAGGCCACGGCCGCTTACTTCCGAATCCCAGGCCTTTCCTATCCCATCGTCGCCATAAGACCTATCTGTGTCGGTGCGACGTAAAGTCAATAGCAAAACAATACAGTATATATGGTTCACACACATCTAACGTATTCATTCCCGAATTAATCTTTATATCTTCATTGGGACTATCTTTCTGCCATCGTTCTTATCTCCCTGCATCAACCTTTTTTCTACATTTCTCCAGGCGAAAGATACATTTTACGCCGCAATTTACATACAATTTTTCTATACTTCGTTAAAATACTTCAACGCCTGAAAAATGTAGCTACTAAACGAGGACAGTATTAGTGCGTCCTATTCATAAAATGACCTATAGGAATTTAGGAAATTCAGTACATTTCGTTTATAAATTAGGTTTTCTCCAATTAAGCCTTGGGCTCATCATTTTAATTTTAGTTACTGTATATTTGTATAAATCTAGATTTGCTCATTTTATATCCCTATTTAAACAAGAAGGCATTCAATATATTTTAACAGAATAACCAGTTTATTTAGACTCTGGCCATATCAGGTTATTCTTCTTTGTTCTGATCCACTGAACAACAAATTTAACTAACTTATGTACATTAAGTCTAGTAACAGATATGAGTGGGAGATCTATTTGCCGTGTTTAATTACGAACATTGTCTCTTCAGTACGACACAATAGTTGACCTTGCTTACCCTTCCACCTTTCTCCCAGCGGATGTCAGGCGTCGGGATGGCAAATACGCGGCACTCCAGCGTCACGGCATCTCCATCACAACAGCGCAGGTCCTTAAGCTCTCGCTTGATGACGGGCAACGTCTGCACCTTTCTGTGAGCACAGAACACATTCACATCAGGAGCACGCCTCACACGTAATGGAGTTAGTTCCGTATCAGGCAACCTCATGAGTGACGTCACTTACCCGTGCTTTACGGAGCTCGCATCCATCCTGTCCTCCTTGCCCTGGCCTGTAACACACAATAGTACATATTACTTTACATTCGATCAACAGTTTCGAGAAATTTCCAAAAACAAGAAATACAATTTCCTAAACTTAAGCAGAACTGCATATTATTCCGAGGTGTGAAGAGAAGCCATGTTTTTCAGTGTTATTTGGCTCCAAGACAATAACTTGTATTTTTAGTCAGTCAACGCGCTTATAAAATGTTCGATTATTTTGGTCGGATGATCAATTTAAACAATAAAATTTGTACTTGTTATACAGATTTTTCTTAAAATAAGCTTTACGTCGCACTGACACAGACAGGTCTTATAGCGACGATGGAACTGGAAAGGGGAAGGAAGCGGCCGTGCCTTAATTAAGGTACAGTCCCGGCATTTGCCTGGTGTGAACATGGGAAACCACGGAAAACCATCTTCAGGGCTGCCGACAGTGGGGTCCTGAAAATGGTCTTACGAAGAAATATGGATTTTCTAGAGCGGCGTTGGGGAAGAGTACCTTGGAAGAGTTTCGCAATACTACCGATACTGTACGGAGAATTTACGATGGCGAGATCGAAAGTATTCGAGTGACATCACTGAATTAAAGAGGCCCGAGTACTCATTCAAGCCGAAGTAGTTTTCATTCGGAATGGATTGCTCTTTCGGAATTCATTTCTGAGGACAGAACAGTAAACACCGGTTATTGTAAGATGATGCCTTTGCTGGCGAGATGTAGTGTTTACAGTGCACTATGTCTTCCGGTATGGGCTATATCAAATTTGTTACTTTCATTGACCTGTCTCAGTCTCATCCTTGGCTTTGACAATATGAAAGTGACTGAGGTATGAGTGATGGTAGTAATACCATTGCTTATGCAGCCAGTCCTTGTTATGAATGGTGTGAAAATATCGCTCTTAGGGTCGGTTGGTGCATGCATTTCAGTGGGCTTGGCAGACTGATATGTAATAGCAACTTCTGGTTCAGTGAGGAAAGCAACGGGAAACTACCCCGCTCCTCATTTCCCTAGTACGCCTCTTCAGTGACGCCTAGGCTATTTATGACAGCTGTTGGCGGAGCTGCAGAGGATAAAACCAGCCTTCGGGCTGAATACCCAACATACACAACATACATTGTAAGATGCTTGCAGAAGTCCAACCATCGTAAACTGCCTGAGATGTGGCGAAGTAGACCATTTTTCTTTCTTTTTTTTTTTTTGTTATTTGTTTTACGTCGCGCCGACACAGATAGGTCTTATGGCGACGATGAGGCAGGAAGGGGCTAGGAGTGGGAAGGAAGCGGCCGTGGCCTTAATTAAGGTACAGCCCCAGCATTTGCCTGGTGTGAAAATGGGAAACCACGGAAAACCATCTTCAGGGCTGCCGACAGTGGGGCTCGAACCCACGATCTCCCGAATACTGGATACTGGACGCACTTAAGCGACTGCAGCTATCGAGCTCGGTAAGTAGACCATGGTACCTACCCATGACAATACGCCTTAGGCCCCTGCAACGTTACCTCTTGCCAAGGATGAAATTACATCTAAAAGAGCATAATTTTTATACAGCAATTGAGGTGAAAGCAGCATCGCCAGATTCGCTACAGGAGACTGCAGAAGACGGCTTCCGACTGTGATTATAGAATGCTGGCAAAAGTATATCGCTCAATGGGACTGCTTTAAAGGTGCTTTAAAATATGTTTGAAATATTCACGAAAAGGAACTATACGCCAATTTCTCGAACGTTTTCTTCCTACCACGTAGAAACATATTGAATGGATGCAAATTAGATACATATGGAATGGATTTAAATGACTAGTTTTGATGACCACTCAAACTGTTTTGAGATTTATAAAATGTTAACCGACTAAAAAGCATATGCTATTGTTTTTCCTTCATTTTCTCTAGGCGAAGGAGAGTATTTTTGAGAAAATTGAACAGGTGTACGAGAGTCCAAAATACAACGATGAAATGTCGTATGGCTTTTAGTGCCGGGATATCCCAGAACGGGTTCGGCTCGCCAGGTGCAGGTCTTTCTATTTGACACCCGTAGGCGACCTGCGCATCATTATGACGATGACCCAGCCCCGTGCCATTGGAATTAACCAATTAAGGTTAAAATCCCCGACCCGGCCGGAAATAGAACCCGGGACCCTCTGAACCGAAGGCCAGTACGCAGACCGATCAGCCAACGAGTCGGACAATTCAACGATTAAAGGTATGCACACTCGTGCTTCTGAAATGGAAATTGTCATTCTTAGAATATGATCTGAATCAACGAATAGAAGATGGCAAAGAAAAGAAAGACGTTTATGAGTTAACCATACCATACTTTGTGGACAAGCACAAAGTTACTAAGTATCAAAAGTTTCTAACTTCAGAGAAAACTACTCCAACATGTTTTGTAAATTGGAGAGGATGATACAAGTTCACTTAAATTGAAGGACATCATTACAATCTGCATTATTTAGACTAAAAATGTTTACCCGTTATTCTATGTCTAACCTGTAACCCACCGGGCGAGTTGGCCATGCGGTTAGGGGCGCGCGGCTGTGAACTTGCATCAGGGAGATAGTGGATTCGAATCCCACTGTCGGCAGCCCTGAAGATGGTTTTCCGTATTTTCCCATTTTCACACCAGGCAAATTCTGGGGCTGTACCTTAACTAAGGCCATCGCCGCGTCCTTCCAACTCCTACATCTTTCCTATCACATCGTCGCCATAAAACCTATCTGTATCGGTGCGACGTAAAGCCATTAGCAAAAGAAAAAACTGCAACCCTGATATGGGCCAGATCGTAAATTTATTGCTTTACAAACTTGATCATGATGAACATTGGAAGTCACCATGATCTGGATTCAAATTATTCACCTCCTGATATACCCATCAAGCATAATTTAAATGCATAATTCAAAATAGTCCGCAATATAAAGTAAACTCGCGTTAGTGAGCTGCATGTACCATTTCAACCACATACCAGCCATTCTGCCAGTCTTAATTTTCTGGCAGTACCGGGAATCGAACCCGCGCCCCCGTGGATAATAACACTAACTGTTACGCTACGGAGGCGTACAGTCCATAATATAAAACAATATGTATGAAAATGAAATGCATCGAGAAACTTTCCAGGAATATTGAAGGTACACAGACACTATTCTATTTTTCTCAGTTACCCTTATGGACTAAGGAGTACATCATAGTAGCGGTTTAGAACGCCTGTTAGCAAAATCTCCCTTCAATCATCGATTTCTGTGGGCCTGTCCATTGGCCCTTTAAATTGCTGGTGCGAGGGACATGCAAATTAAATGGCGTATGGCTTTTAGTGCCGAGGATCTGTTCGGCTCGCCAGGTGCAGATCGTTTTATTTAGCACCCGTAGGCGACCTGCGTTTCGTAATGAGGATGAAATGATGATGAAGACGGCACATACACTCAGCTCCCGTGCCAGCGGAATAAACCAATGATGGTTAGAATTCCCGATTCGAACCCGAGAGGCCTGTGACCAAAGGCCAGCATGCTAACCATTTAGCCATGGAACCGGACAGGGACATACAGTACAGAACAATTCATAAGGGATAATGTTGTATGTCCATTCTTAACAATTGAATTGCCTTAGCGTCCCCCTGAAATCTCTGGAAATATTTGTGTATATTTCTTTTCTCTTTTTTGTAAATATTACTTTAAAGAAATCGAAACGAGTCGCAAATAATCAGCGTGTGTGTGCTTAATTATGCAAATGGCGGGTCCAGTTCCAAATAAACTTTATACAATAGGAGTTCTAACAGGCAACACATCCTATTCACAATATCAGTATTGTCAACTCCTGAACACAACCAAATTATATTTTGACTTTCAACTCAGTAACTCAGATGCTATACATTTTAGCAATAACAAAACTGTTACACTTGTACGAACAATCACTAAAAGGAAATTTTGGAGTTTCGTCGACTTAAATTTCAGCAACGTACAAAAGTGTTCCATGTACACAACTCTACGCAAAATACACACCTCGCGAGAAATATGTGCCAAAGTAACACATTTGAGAGTATAGCACATTTGAGAGCAAAATTTCTAAATATAGGACATGGTCGATAAAAAATCTAGAGTACATCTACGAGTTTTTAACGACGATATATATATATCACATTGTTTTGATCACAAACAGTATAATCTATTTCAAGTAACACGGGTTGCCTAGCAAAGGCGGTAAACGGGTGCTCGGTTCACCCGAAACGACGTGAGTTCAATTTCCTGTGAGCAAGTCGAAAATCTTAGAAACTAGATTTTCATCTTTGGTGAGGTAGGCTACATGGCCTTGAGGTTCACTCAGCCAGCATCAACAATGAGTAACAGGTTAATTCCTGGGGATGAAGGCGTCCGGGAATAGAGCTGATCACTCTATCAGACTTAGTGTCGAGGTTACGAACAACAGAAGCCTTTACTTTCAACTCCTCCAAAGGCCTTCTTCATGGTCTGAACGCAGATGACTTTGCTTTCTTTAAAACTAAAGTAACGCTGAAAAGTATCCACATAACTGTGTGGTCAGTATGTTCGAGAAAATATCATGACATGACTGAAATGAAAAAAAAGATCATTTAAAGTAACCAAAAACAGTTAATGGAATTAAAAGAGCAAGTAAGTTTAGGGTTTCACATGACTGTTAATTTTGTGATCATAAGCTACGAGATCAAAGCATTTACGTGAGATTCATACCACCAGGAATTGTTTCTCCATTTTGAAAATGACACAAGCAGGGATTGAGATTCGAACCATGGCCTTATTAGTTAGAAGCCAGTGACGACGTCACGGAACTATTACAACTGTTGATGAATTTATTGGGAGTATACATATATTTTTCTGTCCCTTCACTAGTTGAGGGACGAGAATTAGATATTTCAAAGAAGGACGTCTAAATTAGAATATACACCAAATTTCAGCAATGGATGAGGAATTAAAACAGCAAACGGTCGCGAAATCTGTCAGAAGATACGGGCACGAGAAAAGCTCTAATCATTGAAAGTTATTGAAATGTGGAATGAGTCCGCCTCCGTGGTGTAGTGGTCAGTGTGATTAGCTGCCATCCCCGGAGGCCCGGGTTCGATTCCCGGCTCTGCCACGAAATTTGAAAAGTGGTACGAGGGCTGGAACGGGGTCCACTCAGGCTAGGGAGGTCAGCTGAGTAGAGATAGGTTCGATTCCCACCTCAGCCATCCTGAAAGTGGTTTTCCGTGGTTTCCCGCTTCTCCTACAGGCAAATGCCGGGATGCTACCTAACTTAAGGCCACAGCTGCCTCCTCCCCTCTTCCTTGTCTATCCCTTACACTCTTCCCATCCCCCACCAAGGCCCCTGTTCAGCATAGGAGGTGAGGCCGCCTGGGCGGGGAACTGGTCGTCGCCTCCAGTTGTATCCCCCGACCCAATGTCTCACGCCTTTGAGGCGGTGGTGGGATCCCTCGCTGAGTCCGAGGGAAAACCGAACCTTGGCGGTAAACAGATAAAGAAGAAGAAGAAGAAGAGGAAGAAAAATGTGTAATGAAGAAATTTAAAAATGGACTGTCCAAAAAATATAAACAGTTTATACTGGTCTTAAAATATTGAGGAGGTCCGGCTGTGGTCTAATAGGAAAGTATCACATGCCAGATCTTACAGCGATCTTGGGATGAAAATGCCATCAATAGTGATGTTTGTAAAAATGGAAAGTAAGCTTGTTGTTATACGTGACTATTTATGTCGTGATAGCCCGCCTGGTGGCCATGATCTACTGTATAAGGCGTCGAAAAAAATTTCAGCATAAAAATGTTGGCCGGCAGGATAGGAGAGGTGTTGGTACACAATGTCCAATCACTACATTGCGTACCAAAAGCCTGGATTCATTTTCAAACCTGTCCACGGTGTTCAATATGGAGTGAGGGCATTTGACGCTGTACAGTAAACTCGTGTCGTCATCCCGAGGTGGTGCAGCTCTTTTCAGGCACACCCCCATTGGAGGTGAGCTGCATGAACCATTGGAACCACATACCAGCCCTCCTGCCATTCTTAAATTTCTGGCAGTAGCGGGAATCGAACCCGGGCCCCCGAGGACGGCAGCTAATAACACTAACCGTTACTCTAAGGAGGCGGACATGTGACGCTGTTGATGGTGATTCGTCCGTTGGATGAGGACGAGACCGGATTTCACCCCGGCGGGATATCGAAGGAAGTCCATTCCGCAAGACGTTATTCGTCAACTTTAAGATTATTTTGATGAGAGAACTGTAAAGTTCATTATTGCTGGAGGAGGGTAAACAGAGTACTGAAACAGAATTTCGGCACGCCCTGAAAACTTGACAGAATGTTTTCAAAAGTTAGGTACAACTTGTAGGGACATTGAAACACGTACGGATGTTCTAATTCATGTAGGAGGGGAAATTAACTGTTCCAAGATAGGAAGTAATTGTATTTTCAACTTTTGCAACGTTGTTCACACTTTATGTTCCCTGTACCAGGCTTACACTGGTCGTCAACAGTTCGTTCACCGGGCGAGTTGGCCGTGCACGTAGAGGCGCGCGGCTGTGAGCTTGCATCCGGGAGATCGTGGGTTCGAGCCCCACGATCGGCAGCCCTGAAGATAGTTCTCCGTGGTTTCCCATTTTCACACCAGGCAAATGCTGGGGCTGTACCTTAATTAAAGCCACGGCCGCTTCCTTCCAACTCCTAGGCCTTTCCTGTCCCATCGTCGCCATAAGACCTATCTGTGTCGGTGCGACGTAAAGCAATTAGCAAAAAAAAAAAAAAAAAAAAAAAAAAAAACAGTTCGTTCGTTCGTAATCTGTTTACACTCCAGGGTCGGCTTTTCCCTAGGACTGAGCGAGGGATCCCACCTCTACCGCCTCTGGGGCGGTGTCATGGAGCTTTAGACTCTGGGTCGGGGGATACAACTGGGGAGGATGACCAGTACCTCGCCCAGGCGGCCTCACCTGCTATGCTGAACAGGGGCACTGTGAGGGGATGGGAAGTTTGGAAGGGATAGACAAGGAAGAGGGAAGGAAGTGGCCGTGGCCTTATGTTAGGTACCATCGCGGCATTTGCCTGGAGGAGAAGTGGGAAACCACGGAAAATCACTTCCAGGATGGTTGAGGAGGGAATCGAACCCCCCCTCTACTCAGTTGTACTCCCGGGGCTGAGTGGACCCCGTTCCAGCCCTCATACCACTTTTCAAATTTCGTGACAGAGCCGGGATTCGGGATTCGAACCCGGACCTCTGGGGGTGGCAGCTAATCACACTAACCACTACACCACAGAGGCGGACCGTCAACAGTTTCTTGAATTTATAGCAGCATTAGAAGAAGTTATCATGGCACGTCCAGGCGTGAAATGGATGTCGGGCATCTGTTCGTTAGAAAACGTGCGAGGTCCCATCACAAATGCTTTAAATGCTGCTACAATTAATTATAAGAAGATATTTACATATAATTTGGAGCCTGATGACTGGAACATAAAGAGTGAAGAACGTTTCAGATTGTAAATTTTATTACGTCATCTTTCCGAAACGGCTGGTTTCCGGACCTATTAGGAGTTTTCTTCGTGTTTCACTGCCTTGTACACACCCGTGAAGTTCGTGTCTGTAATTTGGAAGAACTTTGTGTACACAGGAGTATGATCTAGATCGAATGATTACGTATGGCTCGCCGACATTAGAATGTGGGTGAATAAAATGTCCATCTTCTAAGACAATGGCTTCATGATCCCTTGCATTCAATTTCCGTCAGTCAACGTATTTCTGGGCAGTTGCTTGTTGTTTATTATTTATGGAAATATAGAATAGTTCAATTCCAGAAATATCGTAAGATAGTCTCTTACTCCTTAAAAAAATATTCGCAGATGAGAGTTCTCATTTCTCAGTCCAAATTATCCTTATATGTTTTAAAGTCAACATAGCCGGGCTGAGTGGCTTAGGCAGTTGAGTCGCTGGCCTTCTGACCCAGCTTGACAGTTTCGACTCTGGCTTTCTTTTTCTTTTGCTATTTTTTCGGGGCGTCGACCTATAGAGATCTTTTGCCCCTGTCGACTCTGGCTCAGTCCGGTGGTATTTAAAGGTGCTCAAACGCGTCAGCCTCGTGACGGTAGATTTACTGGCATGTAAAAGAACTCCTGTGGGACTAAATTACGCCACCTCGGCGTCTCCAAAAACCGTAAAAATTTAGTTAATGGGACGTAAAGCCAATAACATTATTATTATTATTATTATTATTATTATTATTATTATTATTATTATTAAAGTCTTCTTTTTTACTTGTGGCTGTACGTCTCACCGGCACAGATAGGTCTTATTGTGACGATGGGATAGGAAAGACCTAAGAGTTGGAAGGAAGCGGCCATGGCCTTAATTTAGGTACAGCCCCAGCATTTGCGTGGTGTGAAAGTGGGAAAACCATCTTCAGGGCTGCCGAAAGTGGGATTCGAGCCCACTATCTCCCGGGTGCAAGTTCACAGCCAAGCGCCCCTAACCGCACGGCCAACTCGCCCAGCATTATTAAAATCAACATTGCTGAAGGGATATGAAGAGTGTTGAGATGAAGCGTCTCAAGGATAAGATATTCCTGATATTCAGAAGACAAATTCTACGTTATAACTGAGTGTTCTGATGAAGATCTGGATATGAAACGGCTTTGGCATAGGGCACATGTGAAGCGAATGGAGGAGGTTAGGTTACCTGTGAGAATAACGGCCTGGAATATGGAGGAAGACATACAGAATGTAGGAGAAGATGAGAGTACAGATATATAGGTTCAACCCGCATTTAATTTCTGGTTTCTTCAACGATTTTAATCCTGTACCTAGTGCTGGAGTGGAGTTTACTTAGTCTAGAGCGACCAGCTGTGGAGTTGTCTGGTGTGACAGTAAGTGGACACAATCAAGAAGATCAAGCAATAAGCTGAATATGTAACACGCTGACCACGAATCACTGTAACATCTGCAGGCCATCAGACCGGACTTGACAAGCCAATGCTCTTATCGAGGTGAGTGTACCACAGGATTTTCTGAGACTTAAACATTGAACATTAAAGATAGGCCCATAACCGTCTTTAGTGGAAATGTAGGCTATGTATGTACGGTATGTATTTGGTAAACAGGCCCTACTTTGTCATGAAGAAAACTGGCTGCCCCCTGAATAAATTCTGAAACGAATGTGGAAGGAGGACATAAATAATATTTTACTAGGTAGTAAAGTACTTCCCATATGAACACTAATGATCCGAAGAGACATTTATAGGCACTTACAGAGCTCACACTGGGGGCAGATACAGAACTGTCATTGAATTATGTCAGGCTGAGTAGATCAAACAGTAGAACGCTGGCCTTCTGAGCTCAAGTTAGCAAGTTCAAACCCGGCTGAGAAGAAGAAGCATGTGAGAGAACTGTGGGACAAAATTCCGACACCACGATTTCTCCAAAAACCGTAAAAAGGACATGATACTGTATAAGCTATTGGGATTATGCCGTGTCAAGAAAATAAGGTGAAATTCTTGACGTTTCGCAGAGAACTTTGCTCTGCGTCATCAGAAGAAAATCTCGACTGTCCACGAGAATGGCTTCTTAAGTAATGACCTTTGAAATTTAGACGTTATAATAGAAGTGGAAATGGTACGTTCATTCGTCACCAGATGGCTCCCCGGACGTGACACAGCGCTAGCGCTCAAAGCGTAAGCTGACCGAACCATCAGAATCAGTCCTAAGAGGGTCACATAACATGTGTACGTAACACATGGCATTGACACCGGTCTCGGTGTTTTCCAAATTTGTACGTTCCTCATCGCCAGGTGTTTCATTCCAGGCTTTTGTCTTAGCAACCACTGATGCATCGTATTTCCGTTTTCTGTTTTCTCCTGATGAAGAAAGGCAAAGTACCTTTCGAAATGTGCATTGAGTGAGTATATATATTATCCGCACACTTTAACTTGGTGCATTTGTGTACGTTGGTGAGGAGTAAGGAGAGAGCTGTCCCGGTATCGATAGTGCTGCCTGGTGCTGCCAACTGAATGAAAATGAAATCTGAATTGAATCGAGAATATGATCGATCGATATGAAATTTCTAAACCGTTATCATCTTAAGCCAACAACTATGTCACAAACACATTATGTAACATTATAAAACATTTCTCGATGCGAATCTTGTTCCTAGCATGGATTCAATACTTTGGCTTTGTTGTGTAAACAACAACAGTACTAGTACGTAAAGTGTACGCCAGATGTCGCACAACGATGCTTAAGCGATTCATAGTTTGTGTTTCAAAGGTTGCCAGTACGAATCTCGAAGATCGCCGAGGTCGACCGATTCAGCACTAGGGTGTAAATGCACCAAGATAAAGTGTGCGCATAATACTTTAATATACGGCATGATACCAAAAATATTACGTGGTGATTATTATTATTATTATTATTATTATTATTGCGTTAGGGCCTACTAGGGACCATGTTTCAATTTCAATTCTTCATCCTTTATTGTTGTTCCTTCCTTTTCTTCCAATATTCCTTCATTGTTTCACTATGTTTCTTTTTTCTTTCTTCAGACCAATTTGTGCCTTTTTTCTTTGTGTCCCTCCCTTGGAATCCTTCCAGCTTTAGAACTTTCTTCCTGAAAGTTTCTCTTTTCATTACTTCTTATTCCTGATGTTTCTTTCCAAGCCTCTTTTGATCTCTTGAATCCAGGTGGTTGTTGACTTTTTCTTCCAAGGATACTTGAAGATCTTTTTGGCTAGTCTATTGTCGTCCATTCTGTAAATACGTACAAAAAGTAGCACTCTTCTCTTCCGTACTGTTATAGATATGTTTTCTATGTTCTGATAAATTTCATTATTACTTTTTAAATTTCCAAAAATTTGTAGTTTTTAGAGGGACTAATATTTTTCTTATAATTCTTCTTTTTAGTACTTCCAATCTTTCAAGTTTATAATTGAGTACTAAGCATTCTGGTTTCACAACTGTGTTGTAGTGCTTTTATTTTAAGATTTTTAGATAAACATGATTATAAATATTATTACTTTAAACCTTATAATTATTATTATTATTATTATTATTATTATTATTATTATTATTATTATTATTATTATTATTATTCTCATCAAGGAAATGTTTCGAACTATTCATTTTCATAGCGGTTTAACGTTGCAGGTTTTCGACGACGCAAGAATGGAAGAGGACTAGGACTGGGAAGGTAGCGCCGGTGCCCTTAATAGTAACTACTCTGGCTATTCTCACGTCTTGTATTTCAAGCCTATGAGATATGGCATTAGTCTCGGCGCAGTGTCTTTTGGCAGGAACAGTGGAGTTCCATGGGCTTGGCCGACACTAAAGCCTAAGGTTGGAAGTGAACTTCCGTCGGGCGGCGTTCGAAGATACAAACAAGAAATACGTCAATGTAACAACTGGTTACACCCAGCACTATATACAGTTAAACTGTTTAAATAAGTCGACACTGATGAACTAAGGAACGACGAAGTTAAACCCGACAGGAAGCGGAAATAAGCCATTATTTTAGTTTTAACGCATGTTACAAAATATAGACTGAACGGAATAAGGAAAGACGGTGCTGTATTGTTACTAACTGGTGTACAAGTAGTGGAAGTTAGTGCGTTAGGTAGCGTTGTCAGAAACGGCCAATGGTAGCTTTCACCCTCGTTTTCCCACGAACCTGTGCCTCTAGCTCTTCGTGCCCGGATCTCGGCCACACCAGTTGTAAGATGGCAATGACACGGGGACCCTTCCATCTGATTAACATTTGGTGCAACGACTTCAGTAGGAATGCTTTATTCAGGCATATCAAAATTAGATGCCCAGCCGTATATTTAATACTTATTTTGGGATGTCAAAGGAGTGAGCGGCGGGAAGCAGGTAGAGCGGGGCAGCCTCATGTGTCACGCTCTCACTCTTTTTATTTATTTTTATTTTTAGACCTTCTTTACTGATATACTTTTTAATTCTTTGTTTTTCTTGTATTTTCTGTTGAAGGACGACACATACATCCAGTCCTGGGCCAGTGGAAATAACCAATTAAAGTTAAAATCCCCGCCCCGGCCGGGAATCGAACCCGGGTTCCCTTGAACCAAAGGCAAGCATGCTAACCATTAAGTCATGGAGCCGAACAATTAGCACACACATTACTTCCCCTTCTCCACCTGTTTCCTCCTGTCTACGCGGTGCTTAAATGAACAAATTTTGACACACGAAAATATGAGCTAAACATATGACTGAGTATTTAATTTTGATATCGCTGATTAAAACATTCCTACTTAAGTCGTTGTACTAAACTTCAATCAGATCGGAGACTTACAGTTGGAAGGGTTTCCTTGTGCTGTTAGTGCGCACCATGTCAACAATTCTTGTGTTTTTTCGTTTTACAAAAATAGAATATGATTTTATTATTCCTGTAATGATAATACGGAGTGGCCGCGCGTGTTTACGCACTACGGGTATGGAACCAAGCTCTGCATTCCAGAGACGCGTTGGTTCGAACCCCACAGCCGGCTATTCTGAGAATAGTTTTCTGTGGTTTCCCATTTTCATTTCCAGGCAAATACTGGGACAGTTCCTATTCATAGGCAACAGGTGAGTCCTTCCACCTCCTTATGCTACCCACTTTCAGTTTCATACATGAACATTCATTTCACTTTCAATAATTCCCGAACTCAGGTTGGCGTCAGGAAGGGCATCCGACCGTAAAAACACGTCACATAAATTCATTTCACCTCATACCCGACCCTGTATCAAGGAAAAGGACAAAGGACTAGACATATAATAATAATAATAATAATAATAATAATAATAATAATAATAATAATCATCATCATCATCATCATACGAGGGTTGGGGCAAAAGTCATGGCAACTATTTTTTCTCTTGAAGATACCAGTCCGGTTTGAAAACGTGACATATACAGACGACAGGACAAGGTGTTAACTACATGTGTGGACAATGAATAGCACTGAAATATCGTAACACACTAATTTATTACGGTAGTATACAGGGCAATATGGCCTTCCCTGTGCTAAAGAATGACAACACAGTACACATAAAGTTGACATGACAAACCTGGGCTTAAAGACCCTCAATGTAGTCCCCTGCTACTGACACCACACGCTGCCAACGATCTGGGAGGCGCTGAATACCATCTGACTCAGCATTTGCCGCACCATGTGTGAATTGGGTAACCTGTTGGCGCACAGCATTAGCAATGTCCTCTCGTGTTGCAAACCGCCTACCACGTAGTGGTTCCTTAACCATTCGAATGAGATCAAAGTCACAGGGCGAAATGTCGGAAGAGTACAGTGGGTGCTCCAATTCTTCCCATCCCCAACGTCGCAGTAGCTGCCCTACACACTCTGCTTTATGTGGTTTTGTATTGTCGTGCAGGATTATTGCACTGTCCACAAGATTCGGACGTTTCTCCCGAACGCCACGTCGTACCTGTCGCACCAGAAGTCCCTGTGGTACTGTGCGGTCACTGTTCTGCCATATGGAACAAAGTGGCAAACAATGACACCCCTGACGTCATACGCGACGATCACCATCAATTTGACTGGGGAAGGATTCTGACGGACCTTCTGCCTCCTTGGTGATCCAGCATGTCGCCACTCCGCGGACTGACGTTTCAGTTCTGGTTCGTATGCCCTGGCCCAAAATTCATCGATGGCTATTATTCGTGACAAGAATTGATCGCCGTCCTGTTGCCAGCGTGCAAGGTGGTCGGAGCATATTGCATAGCGCACCCGCCTTTGAACTTCCGTCAGTGCATGCGGTACCCCCTCGATGGGATTTTGCGCAGTTGCAGCTCATTACGCATGATCCTGTGGACGGTGCGTTCCTCGATACCACATACCCTCTCTAACTCCAGTAGCGTCCATCGTCTGTCTTCATCCAGGAGCAGCTCGATGACGAGACGTGCCACGTCGGTCCGCACACTGACAGGTCATCCCGAACGTTGTTCATCACTGGTTGACACACGTCCTTCCTGAAACATTTCTACCCACCGTGCTACTGTACGGTATGGTAGGGCATTATTCCCAAGGACTTCCACTAATTCACTGTGACATTCCATTGCATTTCTCCCTCGGAGAACGGCTATTTTGATGTAACTGCTCAACACGGGTTACTTCCATCTCGCACGACACTCACCAACTGACTGATTTCACAGCCCTCGCTGCGCTACTACCAGCTGTCACAGAGCCATCTGTTGTTCTGCATACACACTATGCCTGCAGAACTTCCACACGACACACATACGTTTGCGATCCATTCACATATCTACAAGAAAATATAGTTGCCATGACTTTTGCCCCAATCCTCGTAATAATAATAATAATAATAATAATAATAATAACAATAATAATAATAATAATAATAATAATAATTTAATTATAAACCACAGGTAATAAAATTAACTTTTCCCCTGGGATTTCATGCACAACACAAGATGTGGTTAACATTGCGTATTATTATTATTATTATTATTATTATTATTATTATTATTATTATAGAAAATGAAAACCTACAACCTGTTTTCCAGTCATTGACCGGGTCAGGAATGGAATGAATGAATAATATATAGGCTATTAGTACGATGGGGTCGCCACTCCCAAAGTGATTTATTAATGACTGATAGATGCTATGAAATGAGAATGGAGAGTGTTGCTGGAATGAAAGATGACAGGGAAAACCGGAGTACCCGGATAAAAACCTGTCTCGCCTCCGCTTTGTCCAGCACAAATTTCACTTGGAGTGACCGGGATTTGAACCACGGTATCCAGCGATGAGAGGCCGATGCGCTGCCGTCTGAGCCTGAGCCACGGAGGCTCCCCTATTATTATTATTATTATAGTGAACCGAGTGAATTGACGGATGAGGTCGCGCAGCTGTCAGTTTGTATTCGGAAGGTAGTGGTTTCGAACTCCACTGTCCGCAGACCTGAGGTGGTTTTCCGTGGTTTCCCCAATTTCACACCAGGCAAATGCTGGGGCTGTACCTTAATTAATGGCACGGCCGTTTCCTTCCCGCTCCTAGCCCTGTCCTATCCCATCGTCTCCGTAAGACTTATCTGTGTCGGTGGGACGTAAAGTAAATTGAAAATAAAATTAACAGTGCATCCCGCCTGAAAACCAAACCAACATCCCCGAAGGGCCATGGCCTACCAAGCGACCGCTGCTCAGCCCGAAGGCCTGCATATTACAAGGTGTCGTGTGGTAAGCACGATGAATCCTCTCGGCCGTTATTCTCGGCTGTCAAGACCGCGTCAGCCTCTTACCGTCAGGTAGCTCCTCAATTATTGTAATCACGTAGGCTGAGTGGACCTTCAACCAGCCCTCAGATACAGGTAAAAATCGCCGACCTGCCCGGGAATCGAACTCGGGGCCTCCGGGTAAGAGGCAGGCTTGCTACCTGTACACCACGGGCATCCAGCCTGATGGCCAGGATAATTAAATCGTCAAGTTTCTATGGTCTGACACCGTGGTTAGGTGGTTCAAGCCCAGTTGGTGGAAAAGAACACTATCAGAATTCAATTTCAGGTCTCTCCGCAGATTTCATACGGAGTGAACGTATATGACTCTGATTTTGAGTCGTCCGTAGGATGGGGACGTTAAGCCTTGAGCAGACCCGTCAGTGTTATTCGACAGGTGTAGGCTATGTCGCACCACCAGGTTTCACGATCTCCCTACCTCATTATCACCACCACACACCCAGATGCGCAGGTCGTCCATGGGTGTCAAATATAAAGCCCTGCACCTGACCACTCCAAATGCCACACGCAATCAATCAATCAATCACTCAATCAATCAATCAATCAATCAATCAATCAATGAAACATAATCCTAGAAACGTTTCCAACATGTGAACAGACGTAGGTATGCTACAACGGAATCCATGTGACCATGTGGTCTACGAGTATGCCTAGCCTTGCGACCTGAAACTGGCTGCTGATTGGCTACTAATAAGGCAGAAACGAAGCTACTCCCACATCCCAGTAGGAACTTCCATGTACGGTACATGTGTGGAAAGACTGCCAGTTTGGTTAAGGCAGCAGCGAACTTCTAGACAAAAGAACCGTTCAGGTTATTGAACCTAGTGCTACTATTGTTCACATCTCAAAGGCAATTATTTTATTTAGGTCTGATTCGTACTGAAACAGTAAGATTATCAGCCGGGAAAAGTTTGGTAGGTTCGTAGTTCGAATCCTGGCACAGAGGAGGACCATTCAGGATATTGCAACATGCTTGTAGCTTTACGTGACTACTGATGTCGTGATTATAGCCATTGCACCTGAAGTTTTACTACAAAGGCGTTATTTTTCCTTTCAAGAATTGTACATGCCTTGGTCAGGTTTCGAACAGCGGCCAGCTTGGTGAGAATCTAAAGACTATGTATGCCACTCATTTATCACTACCCTTAGCATTATTGAGTTTGTGATATCATCTGTTTTTATTTGTAAACTGAGCTACTGTAGAGTGCATCAACAAATTTCACCATCCTTTTTTTAAATATGCCCATTTGAAAAAAAAACTATGAGTGTCCATGTCGATTTAGGGAATACTGATGATGGTTAGTAACCCTGACATTTGTGATAGGTACGTTATCCTCCTCTGTGGTGTAGTGGTTAGTGTGATTAGCTGCCACCCCCGGATGCCCGGGTTCGATTCCCGGCCCTGCGACGAAATTTGAAAGTGGTACAAGGGCTGGAATGGGGTCCATCCAACCTCGGGAGTTCAACTGAGTAGAGATGGGCTCGAGTCCCACCTCAGCCATCCTGGAAGTGGTTTTTCGTGGTTTCCCACTTCTCCTCCAGGTAAATGCCGGGATTGTACCGGTACCTAACTTAAGGCCACGGCCGCTTCCTTCCCTCTTCCTTGTCTATCCCTTCCACTCTTCCCGTCCCCCGCCAAGGCCCCTGTTCAGCATAGGAGTTGAGGCCGCCTGGGCGGGGTACTGGGCGTCCTCCCAAGTTGTATCCCCCGACCCAATGTCTCACGCTCCAGGACACTGCACTTGAGGCGGTAGAGGTGGGATCCCTCGCTGAGTACGACGGAAAAACTAACCCTGAAGGGTAAATAGATTAAGAAGAAGAAGAAGAAGAAGAAGAAGATACGTACGTTACCCTTATTACAGTGCAATACTAATATATCGTCGTTGCGCCTAGGAAAACCGCTTTGTGAAAATATTTTAGCTTAGAACCCTGACCAGAAAGGCTCTGTCATTTAGGGTTCAGTATTGCATGAACTCTATCAGTGAATTTTCGTTCTAACCGAAACATGTACTGCGGGTCAGTATTTCTCCCCTTAACATTGTCACATAACGCTATTTGGAGGCTCAACGACTATATGCAAATGTCCGGCTCCTTGGCAGAACGATCCACGTGAAGGTACTGAGGGTAATGGGTTCGATTCACGGCCGGGGTGGGGATTTTAATCGCGTCCGGTTGATTCCTCTAACTCGACGACTGGGTGTTTGTGTCTGCCCTAATACTCTTGTCTACGGATATATACACAACACACCACACTACCTATCACCACAGAAACAAGGAACAGCGAATACATCCCCCATAAAGGTTGGGGGATCAGGAAGGGCATCCGGCCGTAAAACAGGGACAAATCCACGTATGCGAAAGTTCGCACCCATGACCTCACCAGAGTCTAGAGGAAGAAGAAACTGTCTAATGCTGTGACATTTATATTATAAGCTGTCTGGAAATGAAGTCACCCGTAGGAGTTCAGTAAATATCGCTTATTTCTTACCATATTCGGCGAAAATAACGCCATGACATAGACAACATATACTGCCATTGCAATAGATCCATATATGAATAATATTGATATAAGAAACTACTGAAGTATTATGTATTGTGTGGAACAAAATTGAACTCTCAACATAGTATTTTCATTCTTCACACAAATATTTGGGAAGTGTAGATCTAAGTGAGGACATCTTGAAGTACAGTTACGAGCCATTAAAATGAGTAATATTTTAATTCTGTACTTATGATGATTGCGCGTTTTAAAGTCGGAAATGTCCACATGTGTATTGTAACGGTTAGCGCTATTAACTGCCGTTCTCAAGGGCCCAGATTCAATTCCAGGCCCTGCTAGGACTGGCATGTGATTGATTATCTCCACTGGAGGTGTGCCTGATAAAAAGATGCACCACCTCGGATCGAGGATACGAATTTAAAACGTCCAAAGTCCACTTTTAAATGAAGTTTTCTGGACCAGTTATCGTTCTTCCACAGATGCTCATTTGTTTTAATGACCTGTAGCGTTCCTACAAAATAATATTAGTAGCTTCTAATATTATTTATTTCATCAAAATAGAATTGGATGTCCTTAGTAAAAACTCACTGAAGCTGTAATAACACAGTGTATCACGTAATTTGCACGCGTAAAAGGAAATCTAATTTATAAGTTGTACTTTGTACTTCGCAATATTATATCAAGATGATAATGATTGTTGTCCTAAGCAGTGGCGGTGCGTGGATAAAATATCTGGGGGTTCACTGCTTTGAAAAGTAACCTATTCACATGTGTTGTTTCCTGATGTAAGATAGTGATATTGCTTGATTAGCAACGCGACATTCCTTTGAAGGCACACAGCTACAGGTCGAAGAAATTACCAAAAGAATGAGAAATGACAGAGGGAATATGAGGTGTAATTACCTTAAGCTGATGTAGTTCAGTCTGATGTTGAAGACGTTGTAATAAGCGCTTCAATAAAGTTTTTCTCAGACTACTGTTATTTATAAGGGCCATTCAAAAAGAAACGAGCCGAAGGCAATAAAATGAAAACCTGCACCGTTATTTCAAAAGTATTGCCCAGCACTGTTGAGGCACTTGTCCCACTGCGACACAAGGCCTGGGGCTGCGTTTTGAACCCGTTCCGAACGTACTGCTCGACGTCGTCGTCCGAGGAAAATCGTTTGCCTCTCAGAGCCTTCTTTACCGGGCGAGTTGGCCATGCGTTCAGGGGCGCGCATCTGTGAGCTTGCATCCAGGAAATAGTGGGTACGAACCCAACTGTCGGTAGCCCTGAAGATGGTTTTCCGTGGTTTCCCATTTTCACAACACAACCTTAATTAGACCACGGTCGCTTCCTTTCCACTCCTAGGTCTATCCTATCGCATCGTCCCCACAAGACCTATATGTGTTGGTGCGACGTAAAGCAAAATTGTAAAAAATAAAGTCTTCTTTAGCTCACCTTGGATTTTTGGGTCACGGCGACCCTGCATGCTTCCACAGGAAACTGTCGTTTTGACTCGGGTTCGATATGATGACACCATGTCTCGTCTCCAGCGACCACACGTGACTGGAACTCATTCCCTTGCTTGGCACAGCTCATCAGATGTTCAAGAGAGAGGTCCATTCGACATGCTTCATGTGTGGTTGAATACTGTGATGCACCCATTGGGTGTACTTTTAGTAAAATTTCAATCCGTCCTTAATGATGGCGTGAACACTTCCGACGTTCACTCCGAACTCTACGGCAATGGCTGCTACCGTAACTCGCCGGTCTTGCATAATGAGGGCACCCACCTGCTGGACAACGGCATCGATAATGCGGTGTGGCGTTCCAGACCGTGCATCATCGGCCAACGACATCCGACCTTCCCTGAATCGCTTGTGCCACGCCTTGTTACTTGCAAAGGACATAAAGTGTTCTCCGTACACTTGTGCCATTCTTCGGCGAATTCTCGTTCCCCTCACTCCTTCTAATGTCAGGAAACGCTCTACACCCCTTTGCTCTTCCTTTGAAGGCTGCATTTCGCTGTTGTCAGCACGACTGGGTGCAGTGGAGTATCAATGCCTGCACGTACTCGCTCTTTCGTCACGTTGTGTGCATCCATGCCCCTGAGTTTAGGACCTCAGCGCTCTTAAGGGGCCCATAGACGTGCAATATTATTGCGCAGTATCGGGGTTTGTGCAATATAATTGATAGTGTGTACTTAATATTGAAGGGTTGTGCAATATATTGTACGAAATCAAAAGAGTTTGAAATATATTGCGCAAATCACAAAATACTGTGTCGTGTGTTGGCAATATTGTGCAATATCGCGTCCTCCCGCCAGTTGGTATCAACAAGTGGAGGAGAACGTATCGTGATGGCAGACAAACAGGTAGTGAAGAAGTTTATTTTGGAGCTTATCGAAGCCTTCCAGCTCTATGGGACATTAAGAGCAAAGATGTAATCGCGTTAAACAGGCGAACAGAACGAGGTGCTTATTAAGAAATATCGCGAAAAATACCCGAACGCCGACAAGCAAGAAGTTATTTTTTTTTAATCAGTTCTCTGCGTACAAACTTCCGGAAGGAAGAGAAGCGGCATCGTGATACAGAAAAGAGTGTTCACCAAACAAAATACCGGCATGGACTCACCATATATTGCCACGCATATTGTACGTCTATGACCGCTTTTGCACAATATATTGCACAACCAGAAATATTATATCCACACGATTCTATTTATTGCACAAACCGATTGTTGTGCAATAATATTGTATGTCTGTGGGCAGCTAACAATATATTGTACAATCCATTTTGCGCAATAATATTGCACGTCTATGGGCCCCTTTACAGGGAACGCACCTATTTCCGCAGACAACTTGATTACGATCCTTTCAGCAGTTTTCATTTTATAGCCTCCGGCTCGTTTCTTTTTGAATGGCCCTCATATGGCACATTTTGTTATTAACTTTTTCATAAAGCACTTATAGTTTACATCAATTACACAAACTTTGGGCAAATGATGTTATACACATCGTAGTTACCGAAATGTTCTAGTTCATATCTGCGTAGGAATTTACAGGTTATGACGTATTCCTGTATTAGCAGAGCTTCTACTGAACTGGTGAACACCAGTATAATTTGATTTACGATCTTCAATATCATATCTGTATTCGGAAGATAATGGTCTCGAATACCACTGAAAGTGGCTTTCTGTGGTTTCCCATTTTCACACCAAGAAAATGCTGGGGTTGTTGATTAAGGCCATGGCCTCTTCCTTCACACTTCTAGTCCGTTCCTATAATATCGTCGCCATACGACCTATCTGTGTCGGTGCGACGGTAAGCAAATTGAAAAAAAATAACCGCTCTGATGCCCCGAACATCATTTACTTTTTGTGTTCCGAGAAAACGGTGCTTACTTAGGCCTATTTACGATCTGCGTAGAATCAATGGTCATTTTCATTACGGTCTCGGAATTATGTAGTGAAATGCTTATCAATAATACCTCAGCTCATGGAATCATTGTTCTTTTTAAATGGGAAGTAACATAGACATACTACAAGAATGTTTACTATTATTTCTTATTTTATCACGATATCGAAGTCGACAGCTAAAAGGTTATACCAAAATTGATAAGGGTTTCCTTTGCAGTTTGTTATGAGCATTTTTTTTACACCGGGCGAGTTGGGCGTGCGGTTACGGGTGCGCGGGTGTGAGCTTGCATCTGGGAGATAGTGGGTTCGAATCCCGATATCAGCAGCCCTGAAGCTGGTTTTCCATGGTTTCCTATTTTCACACCAGCTGTACCTTCATTAAGGCCACGGCCGCTTCCTTGCAACTCCTAGGCCTTTCCTATCCCATCGTCGCCATAAGATGTATCTGTGTCAGTGCTACGTAAAGCAAATTATACTTTTTTTGCTTGCGGCTTTACGTCGCACCGATACAGATACGTCTTATGGCGACGATGGGATAGGAAAGGACTATTAGTGGGATGGAAGTGACTGTGGCTTTAATTACGGTACAGTCCCTGCATTTGCCTGATGAGATGATGTAAAACCACGGGAAACCAAATATACAGGGTGAAGCGTAATTCGCGCACTCGGGCGTCGCAGCACGACTCCTCACATGCCAGCAATAAAAAAATGTCTCTTACAAAATTTCGTCTTGCGAGTATATCCGGTAGAAAACGGACGTTAAAGAGTAGCAATCTGGCAACACTGTAACCATATGTACGGTAACTACCGCTGTCAGCATGCCTCCGTCGTGCTGTGTAGTTGGTGCAGTGGGTAGAGTTTTGGGTTGGCATGCAGGAGGTCGATGGTTCGATCCTGGGTTGAGGCGCATTTCTTATTTGCTAATTTCCATCTGCCATTACCTACTGTAATACAGAAGACACCGTTTCTGAGGTCACATGTACCCTACATTTACAACATAATAATAATAATAATAATAATAATAATGCATTGAGATACGTACTAAACAGCATGCGGTTATCAGACGCAATGTTGAAAGGCAGAATTATTGGAACCATGATGATAACACATACAAATTGTAACCGAGTTTGGACATTATTCGCAGAGCACGTTGCTAGGCCTACCGGTAACGTAAGGCCCTAACGAAATGTAATGGACCTGAATGAGAAAATAGTTGGTACTAATCTATGGGACCATTGGAGGAGGGTACAAAGAAAACAGGTTTCACATCTAGTAGATGAAGTGGTGCGAATAAATTCACGCCCACGGCGTGGAAAGGGCGCCTTTCAAAGCTGACCAATGAAAACGATTGTTCGTCCAATTCTAGGATCGTAGTATGTAAGTGCAAATGGTTTCTAGAGGACCCACTGCAATCGCTGTTGACGATTAAGATGCCAGATACCATACCACCTGGACTACATTTACGAAATAAAAGAAATACGCCTCAACCCAGGATCGACCACTCGACCTCCTGCATGCTAACCCAAAACTCTATCCATTGCACCAACTGTATAATACGACTAACTTCTGCTGACAGAGGTAGTTACCCTACATGTGGTTACAGTGTTGCCAGATTGCTAATCTTCAACGTCGTTTTTCTGCCGGATATACTCGCAAGATGACATTTTGTAAGAGACGTTTTTTTATTGCTGGCATGTGAGGAGTCGCGCTGCGACGCCCGAGTGCGCGAATTACGCTTCACTCTGTAGAGGTACCGACAGTGGGGTTCGAACCCATTATCTCACGAAAATGCAAGCTGATAGCTACGTGACTCAAACCGCGCAGCCACTCTCTCGGTTTGTGAGCATTTACCAACTCAGGAAACAACCTTGTATACGATATAAGAAGATAATAAGAGAATCCTAGCATCTTACCAATACGGCTTACATGGTACGTAAACGCGAACATATGACTTGCGGAAACATCAATCCTTGATAACAGTAAATGAAGAGGCCACTTTCCATAAACGAAACTACTCCATAATAAAGAACTGAGAAAGGACTTCCTGTTTCACAAATCTCCATAAGATTTGCTTCGTAGTTCAAAGAGAGCCTTGGATAGTACAAATATAGTCAACTTATTTTCATTCGCAACAAACAGGAAGATTGGCTAATCACACCACTGATACTGTCGGCAATGTGCGTTTGGAACGATGGATAAAATTCCTTGCCATATTTGTCACAGTACACAAACTAAGGAACAGTCCTGGGCTGCTTACGTCAACCAGAGAAATGTTAGTTGAATGCCGTCTTGCCGAAAATAACTGATACCAAGGGCATTCTTCATTTCTTTTCCGGAGAGAATGATACAATCTTCTTCTTCTTCTTCTTCCATCACTTTCCCCACATCCTCATAGGGTCATGGGTGAGATCTGTGTCACGGCCCAGTTCCACGAACTTGTGCCCTCCAACAAGTCCTATCTAGAGGGATATCTTCCAGCATTACGTGTTATCTGTGGTAGTTGGTAGCATGGTGTGTTGTGTGTAAGTGATGATATGTGTATTAAGACAAACAGACTTAACCAGAATGACTAAAATCCTCTGCCCAGGAATCGAATCCAGAACCCTGTGAACCGGATGCTACAACGCTGACTATTCAGGCAAGGAGCCGAACGGAGACCCGGATCAAACATATTTCCATCAGTATAAAAACAAATGTGATTAGCTACCACCTCCGGAGGCCCGGATTCGATTCCCGGCTCTGCCACGAAATTTGAAAAGTGGTACGAGGACTGGAATGAGGTCCGCTCAGCTTCGGGAGGTCAACTGAGCAGAAGGGGGTTCAATTCCCACCTCAGCCATCCTAGAAGTGGTTTTGTGTGGTTTCGCACTGCTTCAGGTAAATGCTGGATGGTACCTAACTTACGGCCACGGCTGCTCCCTTCCCTCTTCTTTTTCTATCACTTCCAATGTTCTCATCTCCCACAAGGCCTCCGTTCGGCATAGCAGGTGAGGCCACCTGGGCGAGGTACTGATCCTCCTCCCCAGCTCTATACCCAACCACATGTCTTACGCTCCAGGATAATGCCCTTGAGGCGATAGAGGTGGGATTATTCTCTGAGAACGCGGTAAAAACCAACCCTGGACGGTAAAGAAAGAAAGAAAGAAAGAAAGAAAGAAAGAAAGACCAAATATTTAGAGAACTGTGGAGTTTAAAACATTAGTAAAATCGCAATACATGTAGGCTAAGGGAAAATTTACATCTGTGTTTATTTTATTATTTATTTATTTATTTATTTTTTATTTTAAAAACCCTTTCTATTACCTGACTCTGAATAAATTAAAAACTTTTTTATTTGTAATTAGTGAAGTGCATTTATTTGTTACTACTTTCCAATGAAAAGAGACATTAATGTGCATGTACGTTAAATAAGCTCTGTTTATTACTCATTTATGGTCATTATCACTTCGGTTGTTACACACAAAGCAAACGAAGTCATTTTCGCACAGGCCACGAAGGAACTTGGAGGGGAAGGTAAAGGCTTTCACTATCCGTAACCCCGGCAGGGGGAAAAGCGGTTAGCTCTACGCCCCACCACCTTTGGCCCCCAGGAATTAATCTGGTATTCATTTTTGGTGTAGGCTGACTGAACCTCAGGGCGATGCGCACATCTGGAAGTAGAAAACTCGTCTCTTACATTTTTCAACTTCCTGACGGAGAATCCGACCCCACGTCCTTCCGGGTGAACCAAGCACGCCTTTACCACTTCCACCAGGCAGCCCCTTCAGTTGTTGAACATATACAGGGTGGTCGAAAACAGCATGCACCGGGTACATGAGTCATGGTCAAATTGATAAGTAATTTGAAAAAAAGAAATTCGATATCTCGCACCGTTGTAATGTTATCAGCTGCTCAAGTTGGCCAAGCAGATCACTTCGCGGGTGAATTTAAATGGGATTTGCGAGGCGGTGTTGCTAAATCTACACGTGGCTTAAGACCCATCTCTTTCTCCACAATAATAGAGACGTTTTATTCGTAATTATTTTGAGGCGGAAATAATTAACGCAATAAGGATGTTTATTATCTTATGTGAAATTTATTGACATGCGAACGAATAAAGCCTATTGCTTTTATTTTCGTATATAATGTGAACTGCACATAAGAACTTTCATTTATAAGTGCTATAGAGTTCTGTTTCGACTGACACAAGGCAAAGTAAGGCACCAGCAGCCGTTCGTCATGAGTTCTCTGCTTGTGACAACCCTCTGGTAGCGGCCACTGTACTTGACCAACCTGTTTTAATTTATCGCGAAGCAGTGTACTGCGCCACATGGGGTGGGGGAGGAGGTTATTAGGAAGAGCGGAGTCCCGTAATTGTGCACCCCTAGCGTAGGAACTGGAGGCTATGTGGTAAGCTCCCACTGGGAATATGGAGAAGGAAGAAATCTTTTTCGTCAGGATGAGTGGTCGCTGTCTAAGCCCAATGTGGTAGGTTCGATTCCACTTCAGTACGGTGGTAGTTAGAGGTACTCGAATACACCAGCCTGGTGCCAGTAAATTTACCGACACATGAAGGAATTCTTCAGGGACAAACTTCCCGCACCTCGATGTCTCCAAAAACCATAAAAGTAGTCAGCGGGATGTAAAAGCGTCAGTTTAATTACTGAAAAATTGTTATTTTTGGCTATTTTGCTCTACGTCGCACCGACACAGATAGGTCTTATGGCGACGATGGGGCAGGAAATGCCTAGAGTGGGAAGGAAGCGGCCGTGGCCTTAATTAAGGTACAGCCCCCAGCATTGCCTGGTGTGAAAATGGGAAACCACAGAAAAACATCTTCAGGGCTGCCGACAGTGGGGTCCGAACCCACTATCTCTCGGATGCAAAGTCACAGCTGCGCGACCCTAACCGCACGGCCAATTAGCCCGGTAAAAATTATTTCAACGACCCAGCTGAAAAGCTTATTGAGTCGAGCGGAAACCACCAAGAAGGTAAATGTAAAAAAAAAAATGCAAAAAGCAAAAGTCATCTCCATACAGGCCATGAACGCCCTTGGAGGGGTGTAAGGTAAAGACTTCCACTACCCTTAACCTCAGCACTTTATGTATGGGGTAGAGAGGTCAGGTCTACGCCCGGCCACCTTTGCCCCAAGAAATTAACCTGGTACTTATTGTTGGTGTAGATTGAGTGAACCTCGGGGCCATGTGCCCCTGCGGAAGTGGAAATCTAACCAAGAAGGTAGGTATTAATTTGTTCGTAAATGCATCCTGATACAGCGGTTCAAACATAGGCCCTTTCAGAACCCAAAGTCTCAATTATTGAGCCGTAGCTACTCACCTTAGCTCCACGGCTAAATGGTTAGCGTGCTGGCCTTTGGTTACAGGGGTACCGGGTTCGATTCCCGGCAGGGTTGGGAATTTTAACCATCACTGGTTAATTCTCCTGGCACGGGGGCTGGGTGTATGTGTCGACTTCATCATCATTTCATCCTCATCACAACGCGCAGGTCGCCTACGGGAGTCAAATCAAAAGACCTGCATCTGGCGAGCCGAACTTGCCCTCGGACACTCCCGGCACTAAAAGCCATACGCCATTTTTCCATCTTATGGGAGTACTTATGAAGAGAAGTTTCCTTGTGTTTCCTCAGGGACTAACATCCAGCAGCCGAATGGTATACTTCTAAATAATAACTTGATGAACATAGTTCTAATCATCGTGGTAAGCACGAACCTATCGGCGGAATTCTTCTTTCCATTTCTGCATACGAATAAGGACAAGACAAAGAAATGCAGAAGAAGCCAATCAACGGGTGTGGACTGGAGAAGTTCCTCTCATTCACACTGAATATTAAACCGTATACTTCAAGAAGATTAGTTCAATGGCCGTTCCTAGAAGATTTCAAGTTTTATATAAGAGATTCAGAATCCTACAAGTCTGCACCACCTTTTATGACGAAGTCTGCTCCTTTCAATACTGAATGCAGTATGCTGTTTTCTTTAATTCGCATAGATGAAGCTCTATTCGAAGTCAAAGCTGCCTTCATTAAGTGTGGTACACTAGTCTCAGTGTGTGTCAGATCACGTGATCGGGTCAAACAAGACTGCCTTTATTAGTAAGTGGGCTCATTAGCTGCGTATATGGGACAAGTGGCGTATACATACACACACGATCAAATGTACATTGCACATCCGATGTTTGTTTGACATGTTCTTCCCCATTACACGGAGCTGATCACCTAGAGGCAAAATAGAATATATTTACGGTAAAGAACTCTGCGGTATGTATAAAGGATGTGTCATGTTGTTTGGGTAATAATAATAATAATAATAATAATAATAATGTTATTTGATTTACGTCCCACTAACTACTTTTACGGTCTTCGGAGACGCCGAGGTGCCGGAATTCAGTCCCACAGGAGTTCTTTTACGTGCCAGTAAATCTACCGACACGAGGCTGTCGTATTTGAGCACCTTCTAATACCACCGGACTGAGCTAGGATCGAACCTGCCAAGTTGGGGTTAGAAGGCCAGTGCCTTAACCGTCTGAGCCACTCAGCCCGGCGTTTGGGTAATCAGTCTTTAGACTAGTTTGTGGCAGCTCCACATGCCATCCTATCCTTTGCTAACCTTTTCATTTTTACGTAAATGTTACGTCCTACATCTGCTTGTCATATTCATACTATGATCTACCCCTACCGTTCTTACCGCCCATGCATCTCTAAAAAGCCAACTGAACAAGTCCTGGGTGTCTTAAGATGTTTAATATCATTCTATCCCTTCTTCTGATCAAATTTAGCCAAATCGATCTCCTCTCACCAATTCGATTCATTTCAAAATATTCTATTCTCTTTCTTTCACTTCCATACAGTGCCACGCTCCACACGAAAGTCTTCAAAAACGTCTTCTTAATTCGTATATCAATGCTCGAAGGGAGAAAGTATCTTTTCTTATAAAATGCTTTCATCGTTTGTGATAGCCAGCATTTTACGCCCTCCTTACTTCTGCCATCGTTAGTTATTTTACTATCCAAGTAACATTATTCATCTACTTCATTTAAGACTTCATTTCCTAATCTAATATTGCCTGCATCACATGACTACGTTCGACTGCACTCCATTACTTTTGTTTTGGACTTATTTATTTTCATCTTGCACTCTTTCTCCATACCATGCAGCATTTTCTCCAGATCTCCGTAAAACTCAGATAAAATAACAATTTTATCGGCAAATCTCAGAATTTTGATTTCCTCTTCTTGGACTGTGATTCCCTTTACATATTCCTCTTTGATTTCCTTTACCGCCTGTTCTATACAAACATTGAAAAGAAGAGGGCAAAATTGCTGCCTTGCCTCACTTCTTCCTGGATTGATGCTTCTTTTTCGAAGCCCTTAGTCCTTATCACTGCAGATTGATTTTTGTACAGATTGTAGATAATTCTTCTTTCTTCGTAACTGATCCCGACCATAATAATGATGATGATAATAATAATAATAACAACAATAATAATAATAACAATAATAATAATAGAGGGCCACTGACCTAGATGTTAGGCCCTTAAAACAACAATCATCGGTCAATAATAATAATAATAATAATAATAATAATAATAATAATAATAATAATAATAATAATAATAATAATACAACATCTTCATTTTCCAAGCCTCTGTGCAAAGCAACTCCACAATTTATTTGAAATTAGCTCTGTGGCATCGTGGAGTTCCAAATCCCTTAACCACTCTAAACTGAGTCTAATAATCGTCACTCTGGTCTCTCTCTGCTTTTCTTACCCTCCATAGTCCGGATCCATGGTTAGCGCGCTAGCCTTTGGTCGAGAGGGTCGCGGGTTCGATTCCCGACCGGGTCGGAGATTTTAACCTTAAATGGTTAATTCCCTTGGCTCTGGGACTGGGTGTTTGTGCTGTCCCCAACATCCCTGCAACTCACACACCACACATAACACTATCCTCCACCACAGTAAAACGCAGTTAGGCCTACCTACGTATGGCAGATGCCACCCATCCTCATAGGAGGATCTGCCGTACAAGGGCTACACTCAGCTAGAAATAGCCACACGAAATTATTATTACCACCCTCCATAGCCGAGTCCATTATTTTCCTAATTAACCTATCTTCTTTTTTCTTTTCCTCTTCCATTCTCCTCACGTCACCCTACCATCGAAGCCGATGTATGCGTGCAGCTACATCCATCGAGTGTATTCCTAATTTAGTCTTTAGCTTCCCTTTCCGAGCACATTCTTGCCATTGTTCCCATCTGTTTGTACCCTTTTTTTCGCTAGGGGCTTTACGTCGCACCGACACAGATAGGTCTTATGGCGACGATGGGATAGGAAAGGCCTAGGAGTTGGAAGGAAGCGGCCGTGGCCTTAATTAAGGTACAGCCCCAGCGTTTGTCTGGTGTGAAAATAGGAAACCACGGAAAATCATCTTCAGGGCTGCCGACAGTGGGATTCGAACCCATTATCTCCCGGATGCAAGCTCACAGCCGCGCGCGCACGGCCAACTAGCCCGGTCTGTTTGTACTAGTAATCACTCTACTTACTTTCACGTCTATTACTTCCAACTTATGAGTAAGATATCCTGAGTCCATCCAACTTCCACCCCCGTACAGATAAGCTGGTCTGAAAAATATTCTGAAGTAAGAAAGCTTCGCCCGAGAGTTGACTTCCTTCTTACTGAGTACCGTTGCCGGCAACTGCGACCTCACTACATTAGCTTTAATTAATTTTCACTTAATAATAATAATAATAACAAAATAATGACATTAAATGCTATTTGTTTTACGTCACGCTGACTTAGACAGGTCTTATGGCAACGATGGTATTATTATTATTATTATTATTATTATTATTATTATTATTATTATTAAGGAACCAAGCTTGGGAATTTTACGTGCCATGGGCCTATAATCTTTTGTGGAATTCGAACCAGGAAGTCGTGCTTTTCTGTTCAGGTAAACTTACTAGCATTGACCGGCGTTCGATCTACGGACGCCTAGTGAGGAGCTAGTGACGAAGAAGTTTATACTTTTACACCATTATTAGATCACTTAAAACTAGAGTTCAACAATCATATAAAATTTCGGACTTGTTTGCCAATCCTCCCTCTCTTTGCCTTTTAAAAAATGTATTTAGATTTTGTTAGGCAGATTACTTGGCGTCTGTGGGATAGGAAACTGATACAGTACGACCGGAAAAGAAGCAACTGTGGCCTTAATTAAGGTACAAAGTATCCCATTGCGGTAAAGCCGTGATCAGCCTCGGCCTACCGCTGCAAAGCCCGAAGGCCTGCTGGTTACGAGGTGACGCGTGATGAGCGTAACGAATCCTCTTGGCGCTCGTCTTTCTAGACGAGGGTGGCTAACTCATCGTCAGATAGGACCTCAGTTGTTCTCATATAGGCTGAATGGACCTCAGTCCGCAGATCCACGTAAAGATCCCCGATCTGACCGGGAATCGAACCCAGGGCCTCCGTGTAAAGGGCAGGCTCATTATCCCTAGACCGTGACACCGGTTTGATTAAGGTGCAGCTCCAAGATTTGCCTGATGTGAAAATGGGAAGCCACAGAAAACCATCTTCTGGCCTTCCGATAATGGGGGTTCAAAGCAATCATCTCCCGAATCCCAATGCGTCTATTGACTCTATTATTATTGGAGGTCTCAATCGCCATTTTCTGGTAAAAATGCACAAAATACATTTCAGGAGTAGTATAGAATGTATATGCCAGGAGGGGAGGGTGCGCCACGTACAATTTTATAGATGATAACTGCAGAGATCGGTGTGAACTGGGGCTAGGACTGAGAAGAGGGCAACCGTGGATTATATCATGCTAGCTATCGTACCTGTCTTTAACAGGTCATCGAAACTGGTGAAACAGTATTACGCTAGTACCAGTAGTTATTAGATGTGTGTATGATCCAGACGAATGACAGGGTAATTTTATTTATCTAACTCCCCAGCCTCTCCCCATAATTACATATTCAAAGACAGTCTCTTCCACTACGAAAGTTCCTCCTTTCTTTGATACAAAAGATTCTTCGGTAAGATTAACAATCTTAGGGCACAGGAAATAAAAATAAACCATATTAAATATTTCTGCTATTATAAGTCATGGAATCAATTTGTTAATTTTTAGACCTTCCCCAAACTACTATTTCACCCAGCGTGAATAAAGTTATCTATAGCATAGATTGTAGTGCCTTCTACTACGATCATCAAAGCTGATTTCCATTACATTCTCTTCAGCTGTTTTCTCGTGATGCACATGGTACATACATACATACATACATACATACATAATGAAAATTAAAAACTGCATTCCCTTCTTATTCTGGAGATGGTCGTCACAGACATACCAACTTTTAAAAATTGTGATCAAAGTACAGATAACATTCTCATTTTATTTATATAGACGTATCAGATCCATGTGCCGACCCCAGGAAATTGTGAAAAGACTAAGAAGAAAAAGAAGACGTATTAAACCCATATTTACCTGGATCTGAAAATGGTTAAAGAACGGATAGCCAAGACTCCAACCCAAATCATTTTTCTGATATCCTTGATCGGTTATCTCTGTAGAAATATTAATCTTGCCGCTACCGATTTTCACTGCCTAATTTTGTGTTTTATCACCTGGAGCAAGAGGAATTCACGTTCTAAATGGATCTTCTATTAGGCCACAAGAATGCCATTATTATGTGAAGCAATGTCCATCAACTATCTGCCCACAGCATTCCACAGACTTCGGTTTTACCTCACCCACAGCAACTGTTTTACTAGTCAGATGTTGACAGTTCTAAAAACCTCTTCAGTGGTGAACATTTGAACCAGCACTAACCTAGTGCTGGCAGCATCCTTACCCATTGTCACTACAATTCACTTCTCCCTGATTTTAACAACAAACCGGAGTATAGATCATTTCACCATATCATTAACTGGGGACCTAGATGTTAAGCTCCGTAAAACAGTAATCATCAATAATCATCATACCCTTCAATGCTGTAATTCATCGCACTCTTAACAAATCACAAAGTACCTTTAACTAATCCCTCACAATTCCCGACCATTCACTTTTATTTTTCCTATTCGAGCTTCCTTTCTTTACAATGTTATTGTTCTCTTCCCACCCATATTATTTTATTTTGCCCATACCTTGATGACCACCACGAAGACCATGAACGCCATGTAACTTCTGCTGGACACGTTCATGAGACCCAATTTAAATGACATGTTTTGTAGAACAAGTTAATCATACTAAATATTCAGAATTCACATTATTTGGGTTGACATATGACAAAGTTAGAAATTAGAACGTAACAAAATACAGCGCTCAAAAAAGTTTTGCTTATTCCCGTTTCGCACGGTTTATGGACATACCTCCAAAAATGTTTACATTATGTAGGCCAATGTCTGAGGCACATAGTGACGCTAAATCCAAAATAAGGTTCGATATTTGTAGGGTAGGAGGCATTAGTGATGGCCAGTTTAACACCATCACTTGTAAGTTCGGTGACATATAGACAGCACGTGTAGGGCTGAGGTAAACATGACAAGAATACCCATTTCTGCTACTGACCACATTCGAACTGTGACACTGCTGCAAGATGGATGGCGACACCACCACTCGTGTTGGAGTGAGTCAGAGTGATGTCTTTAGGGTTTGGGAAATGTTCAGGGAGACGCAATCGGTTGCTGATCGACAAAGAACTGGCCTTCACAAAACAAATCGCAGTGAGGATCGGTGTTTGTTGCTTTCAGCACGTTGTAGGGCCACTGCTACTGCCATCGCGCTCCGTTAGGATCTTCGGAGGGCCACCGGAGTGAATGTGTCAGATTAGACGTTGCGAAATCGGCTGTACTACGGAGGACTGATAACAAGGAATCTTGTGCCAAAAGTTCCTCCTAAACTATACCACAGGGCGGTTCATGTGATGTGGGCAACAACTCATAGCCCATGGCATCAGAAAGAGTGGAAGCATACGTTCTTTTCTGATCAGGACACCATAAGCTTGCACCCAAACAATAGCAGCGTTAAAGTCTGGAGACGATCCGGTGAGAGATGGAGGGTGCCCTTCATCCTGGAGCGCCATCAGTAACAAGAGGATCCCGCCATGTTTTGGAGTTATATAATACATTCTTTCTGGAGTGCTACCAGTAGCAAGAGGATCCTGCCATGTTTTGGAGTGATATCATGCCTTCTTCCTGGAGCGCCATCAGTAGCAAGAGGATCCTGCCATGTTTTGGAGTGATATCATGCCTTCTTCGTTGAGCGCCATCCGTAGCAAGAGGATCCCGCCATGTTTTGGAGTTATATAATACCTTCTTCCTGGAGCGCCATCAGTAGCAAGAGGATCCCGCCATGTTTTGGAGTTATATAACACCTTCTTCCTGGAGCGCCATCAGTAGCAAGAGGATCCCGCCATGTTTTGGAGTGATGTCATGCCTTCTTCCTGGAGCGCCATCAGTAGCAAGAGGATCCCGCCATGTTTTGGAGTGATATCATGCCTTCTTCCTGGAGCGCCATCAGTAGCAAGAGGATCCCGCCATGTTTTGGAGTTATATAATACCTTCTTCCTGGAGCGCCATCAGTAGCAAGACGATCCTGCCATGTTTTGGAGTGACATCATGCCTTCTTCCTGAAGCGCCGTCAGTAGCAAGATGATCTCACCATGTTTTGGAGTGATATCAAGCCTTCTTCCTGGAGCGCCATCAGTAGCAAGAGCATCCCGCCAAGTTTTGGAATGATATCATGCCTTCATCCTTGAGCTTCATCTGCAGCAAGGGAGTTCCATACCGAGCTCGATAGCTGCAGTCGCTTAAGTGTGGCCAGTATCCAGTATTCGGGAGATAGTAGGTTCGATCCCCACTGTCGGCAGCCCTGAAGATGGTTTTCCGTGGTTTCCCATTTTCACACCAGGCAAATGCTGGCGCTGTACCTTAATTAAGGCCACGGCCGCTTCCTTCTCAGTCCTAGCCCTTTCCTGTCCCATCGTCGCCATAAGACATATCTGTGTCGGTGCGACGTAAAGCCAATAGCAAAAAAAAAGGGAGTTCCATTATGTTTAGGGATAGGATTATGTCTGATCGTTGTACGCCTCTAATTCCTGCATGTCAATTTCGACGTTTTGTTTTACTCTAAAAGATAGTAGAGATAAAGATCTCTGTAAGTGATCTATGAATGGGCTCAATTAATTTTGTCGAGTGAACACCAAATGCGTCTGAACAGATCATTTTAATACCGACATCGTAAGACATGGAGTGCCGAATGGACTTTTTCCACTCTTCAAAACTCCTACTGCCACTAATCCACAGAAAACTGTACGAATTGTATTCATTAGGACCTAACACTAATCATATTATTTATTTATTTATTTATTTATTTATTTATTTATTTATTTATTTATTTATTTATTTATTTATTGATCTGAAAGTACACAGGTTTTATACCCAATTAAGTACCTTCTTGACATTCATTAATAATCTGTATCTATGAAGTTAAAGTTTAACAAAAACAAAGTTAAAAATCAACAAAAAAAGGAAAAGAACAAAATTAACATTATATCTGATACCATTTACAATTTATAGGAAATGAAAAATTCACTACGATATCACATGGTAATACAAAGCAAAAGACAATACAAAAAACAAAGAAACTTAAAACACGAATGAGTACACTGGGAAATATGGTGAGTACCAGAAAGAAGGAATTATTAAAAATTTAAAAATTGTAAAGGCAGGCTTCTAGTTTCTTATTGGATTCATTATCCAATTCGGTGAATATATCGACTTCTTTGATTATAGTGTTATAAAGCGTTGTCATTTTCACAAAAGGTGAATTTGACTGATGCAAAGTTTTTGACCTTTGAACATAAAATAATTGGTGCTGACGTGATCTTGTCTGCGGAACATGGAATGAAATGCGTTTTAACAGATCCATAGAATCAAATCGTCCTATTACAATTTTTCTTAGTATTTGTATAGAAATTAGGGACCGTCTGATTTTCAATGAAGGAAATAGAAATAAATTCCTTAATAACTGGGTTGATGCGTCGAAAGGGCAAAAAAGTTTTAAAAGTTTTGAAATAAAGGTAACGTAGGAACTTGTTTCGTACAATTTCAATAGCATTCACTTGTTGCTTAAATTATATAAATTTCCATGACCATGTGCAACTTTCTTCCTATCTTACCTGAAATTGGAGAATTAAAATATCACTCTTTGTCCAGAATAGTACAGATCTTATAATGTTTTACGTCTAACTACTTTTACGAGATTCGGAGACACGGAGGTGCCACAATTTTGTCGCGCAGGAATTCTTCTATTGCCAGTGAACCTACCGACACGAAGCTGGCGAATTTGAGCACTTTCAAATATCAGTGAATCGAACCCGCAAACTTGCCTTCAGAAGGTAAGAAGGTAAGCACTTGTACCATCTGAGCCACTCAGTACGACACTGTACAGATCTTACTCTCTCGCTAAATTAATGTCCACCTCTGGAACGTAAATTCGAGGAATACGAAGACAAGAGTTTAGTCCGGTTCCATGGCTGCCTGGTCAGCGTCTCAGCCTTCGGTCCTCAGGGTCCCCGGTTTAATTCCCGGACGGATCGAACGATCTTGAACGATGAATTCCCTCAGCTCAGAGACCGGGTGTTTGTGCTATCCCCAATATCCCTACAACTCAATGACCATACACAATACAATATCCCACTACTTAACGCATGCAGGTTCCTATACACGGTAGTTGCCGTCCACCACTGTCGGAGGATCTGCCTTAGAAGGGCTGCACCATGTTAGCAATAGCCACACTAAATTGATAATTAATTCATTGAACATAAGTGCGTCTCTGTGGTGTAGTGGTTAGTGTGATTAGCTCCCACCCACAGGGGCCTGAGTTCGATTCCCGGCTCTGGCATCCCCGAAGTGAGTTTCCGTGGTTTCCCATTTCTTCTCCAGGTATCTACCTTAAGGCCACGGTTTCTTCCTTGCCTCTTCCTTGTCTACCCCTTCCAATCTCCCCATCCCCCACAAGGGCCCTGTTCAGCATAGCAGGTGAGTCCACCTGGGCAAGGTATTGGTCCCTGTCCCCATTTGTATCACCCAACCAAATGTCTCACGTTCCAGGGCACTGCCCTTGAGACGGCAGAGGTGAAACCTCTCGCTGAGTTCGAGGGAAAAAACGATCCCTGGACGGTAAACTGATTAAATAATAATAATAATAATAATAATAATAATAATAATAATAATAATAATAATAATAATAATAATAATAATAATAATAATGATATGATCAGAAAATCGAATTAATAGAAAAATGTATAAATAAATCCATAAGTAAGTTGGGTGATTTGCCAGTGAGAATATAATGCCTTGGAGTAATAGCCACGGTGTCCTAGATATTAAAGTAAGAGTACATCGTTTGTTTCCCAATCTGGTCATAAGTAGTCCTCATATAAGACCTTTACTTTGACCATAATCTATTTCTGAACAGGTCATGCCGGTGGAGACCTTGAGATGGCCTTCAGCGTCCTCAGCAACGTTAGTAACACACGACCTTGTGGAGGCAGGCGAGTCGCGTAACTAAACTGATGGGCCATTACATTTGTCTCTATTACAAGGTTGCTTTAACTCAAATCGATACAGCAAACGTTAAGAGGCAAGACCTGATTCCCTTCCGACTGACGAACTGATTTAAGGGAGAATTGATTAATTATTCACGAGCAAAGAAACACATTTGATGTCTTCTACGTGACTGTGGATACTGTGTTAAGACGACGAGACCTCCAGTTTTATGCGGAATCAGAAGAAGTGGGACGTCACATTACATCTTGCAAATTCCTATGTACTGCCCGGGATTCGAAACGTGGCTGCCTTGGTGAGACGCCGGTGACGATACTACTCGGCTATCATGTCCCCGTTAATCATGTTCGGGATGGAATAATATCCCATGTATTTTATAACAGCAAATGATAATAAACTCGTGTCCTCAACCTGAGGTGCTGCAGCTCTTTTCAGGCACACACCTCCATGTACAATTTCAACCACATACCAGCCCTCCTGCTATTCTTAAACTTCTGGCAGTACCGGGAATCGAACCCGGGCCCCCCAGGACGGCAGCTGATAACACTCACCGTTACGCTACGGAGGAGGACACAGCAAAAAAGAAATGGAAGTTATTTGGCTGCATACGTGCTCTCAGAATTGAAATAAAGTAAAATAAATAAATAAATAAATAAATAAATAAATAAATAAATAAATAAATAAATAAATAAATAAATAAATAAATAAATAAGTTTACAACCAGTGGACATTCCTTGGACAAAATGAACGTGGCTTTTTAAAAAATTACGAAAATTTTGAAATAGATGCAGAGAAGCTTCAAAATCTAGATTATGTAATGCATATCTTCTTCTTCTACCGCTTTTCCCACGCCTTGTGGGGTCGCGGTTGTAAACTGTGCCGCACATTTGGATTTGGCCCTGTTTTTACGGCCGGATGCCTTTCCTGACGCCAACCCTATGTGGAGGGATGTACTAATCACTATTGCGTGTTTTTGTGGTGGTTGGTAGTGTAGTGTATTGTGTGAATATGAAGAGGAGAATGTTGGGACAAAAACAAACTACCAGTCCCCGAGGCAGAAGAATTAATCACACGCGATTAAAATCCCCGACTCGGCCGGGAATCGAACCCGGGACCCTCTGATCTGAAGGGTTCAACGCTGAACATTCAGCCAACGAGTCGGACATATTATGTAATACATATATCCCTACATATATATAAATATATTCTCACACAATTTTTGTGCAATAGTATTTTTAGTGACTTCCGAGGCCCATATTTCAGTTATCTTTAGATAGAGAAAATTGAAATAGGTTTTATTTTCACACAAAACGTACAGGATTTTTAATTATATATAAATCATGTGGGTTGTTATCTGTAATAATAATAATAATAATAATAATAATAATAATAATAATAATAATAATAATGTCCGCCTCTGTGGTGTAGTGGTTAGCGTGATTAGCTGCCACCCCCGGAGGCCCGGGTTCGATTCCCGGCTCTGCCACGAAATTTGAAAAAGTGGTACGAGGGCTGGAACGGGGTCCACTCAGCCTCGGGAGGTCAACTGATTAGAGGTGGGTTCGATTCCCACCTCAGCCATCCTGGAAGTGGTTTTCCGTGGTTTCCCACTTCTCCTCCAGGTGAATGCCGGGATGGTACCTAACTTAAGGCCACGGCCGCTTCCTTCCCTCTTCCTAGCCTATCCCTTCCAATCTTCCCATCCCTCCACAAGGCCCCTGTTCAGCATAGCAGGTGAGGCCGCCTGGGCGAGGTATGGTCATACTCCCCAGTTGTATCCCCCGACCAAGAGTCTGAAGCTCCAGGACACTGCCCTTGAGGCGGTAGAGGTGGGATCCCTCGCTAAGCCCGCGGGAAAAACCGAACCTGGAGGGTAAACAGATGATGATGATGATGATAATAATAATAATAATAATAATAATAATAATAATAATAATAATGGTATGGCTCCTTCACTGAAAGTTCAACGTAGTAGCCTTCAGTTCATATTGTCTCATATTCGATTCGCAGCCGGGCTGGGGATTTTAGCCCGCTTTGGGTTAATTCCTCAAGCCTGGGGGCTAGAAGTTTGTGCTTGTCTTAATATCTATCTTCATTTAAGTTTAAAATATCACACTTTCAGCCACAAAAGGAACACGGATAAGGCAACACATCACTCCACATTGAATTGACGTCTGTAAGATAATCCGATCGTAAAAATGGACTTTCTTTCTTTCTATCTTAATCTGTTTACCCTCCAGGGTTGGTTTTCCCTCGGACTCAGTGAGGGATCCCACCTCTACCGCCTCAAGGGCATTGTCCTGGAGCGTGAGACATTGGGTCGTGGATACAACTGGGAAGGATGACCAGTACCTCGCCCAGGCGGCCTCACCGTCTATGCTGAGCAGGGGCCTTGTGGGGGGACGGGAAGATTGGAACGGATAGACAAGTTAGTTACCGTTCCGGTATTTGCCTGGAGGAGAAGTGGAAAACCACGGAAAGCCACTTCGATGATGGCTGAGGTGGGAATCGAACGCATCTCTACTCATTTGACCTCCCGATGCTGAGTGGACCCCGTTCAGCCCTCGTACCACTTTTCAAATTTCGTGGCAGAGCCGGGAATCGGCGGACAAAAATAGATTTAATACATATTATTTTGCCGACCCCAGATAATTGGGAAAAGGTAACTAAGGAAAGTAATGAAAATAAAAATAATAATACCGTCTCTGTGTTGTAGCGGTCAGTGTGATTAACTGTCACCCCCAGAGGCCCGATTAAACAGATTAAGAAAGAAAGAAAGATGACAATAATGTTCAAAATTCAAATCCCGGTTACACATATGAGATTTCTTCTTCTTTCAATTCATCTCTCAGTCACTAATCATTGCCCCAGAGGAGTGCGAAAGGCTTCGGCAGCCGACAAAATTCCAGTCCTCGCCGCTAGATGGGGGGCTTCATTCATTCCATTCCTGATCCGGTCGAATGACTGGAAACAGGCTGTAGATTTTTCATACCAGTATTAGTTAATCTGAGGTGGTCAATTTCAAAGTGGCTCTTGTCCACCCGAAATCGAAAATGAGTTTTGTGCCTTCCACAAGCTAATCTGTACGTAGAACAGGATTTATTTCCCTTCAAGTCGCCCTAGAAACTACAAAAGATGGTTTGAATATTGGTAATGGAATGAAAAAGGCTCTTCTCACACCGTAAAATGGTAAAGGAAACTCCCACGTTAGGAATCAGAATGACAGTCTTCCATTTCAACTCTTTAAGCCAATCCCCTTGAACTCTTCAAGCACTCAACAAAATCTTCAAAATTGCTCTTGCCGATCTAGTTGCTGGCTTAGTAAGCACATGGTTCAGGCGTCAAAGCACTTTTCGTGGTTTATCACAAATTCAAGAAAATGGGATAAGAGCCGTTTTACTGAGCATGTGACCGCGCAGCTTGGGTCACGAAGCTGTCAGCTTGCATTCGGGAGATGAGTTCGAACCCCACTGTCAGCAGCCGTGAAAATTTTGCCCGTGTTTTCCCATTTTCTCATCAGTCAAATGCTGGGGCTGTACATTAATTAAGGCCTGTTCGCTTCCTTCCCACTCCTATCACATCGTCGCCATAAGGCTTATCTGTGTCGGTGCGAAGTAAAGCAAGCTAACATTCTCAACAACAAATAAAGAGCCATTTTGAAAATGAGCGCCCCATCTATGAAACGTACGCTCGAATTTATGAGTCAGTAGCATTCATTACTTTATGACTAAAAGTACTGGAGCGCGCGGCTGTGAGCTTGCATCCGCGAGATAGTGGGTTCGAATCCCACTGTCGTCAGCCCTGAAGATGGTTTTCCGTGGTTCCCCATTTTCACAACAGGAAAATGGTGGGGATGTACCTTAATTAAGGCCACGGCCGCTTCCTTCAAACTCCTAGGCCTTCCCTATCCCATCGTCGCCATTAGACCTTCTGTGTCTATGCGACGTAAAGCCACTAGCAAAAAAATTACTGGAAATGGTAACTTATTAGCTCAGATATTTTCAGCTGCTTGTACCATCGTGCTCTGCTTTCTTTCACGCAGCAACGATCCCCCAGCTTCGGTACCAGCGAAGGAATTGACAGATTTCAGGGCTGGTTATACCCATTACATACGATAGAGGAAAAAAAATGTACAGAAGATTTCTCCCCCGGATATAGTTGTGTACTCTTAACTGTTAATGGGCCAAACCTTCGTGTTCAAGCCGTGATTTCCCGAGATGGTCGCGGTTCGAATCCCGGCCAATGCATTTCGGACATTTTAAGCAGAAAATCATGTATCTGTGATTCCACGTAAACTGGAAGTTCCATCGTTATGATCACGACATCGTGACGTGAAACAACGAGCTTTTGTCATTTAAAGCCGTAATGTATTATATATGTATCGTGCCACGTTGTAGCTGTGTGTGGGTGTAAAAATACGTCAGAAAATAATTATATAACTCTGACATATGTAAGAAATCTAAGTTTCAAAAATAATATAAGCTACCTGCAGTAGTTTCTAGGTTAGTATTAGAGCAAAGACATCTCCATACAGGCCATGAAGGCCCTTGGAGGGGTGGAAGGTAAAGGCTTCCACTATCCGTAACCTCGGCACTTGATGGGGTAGAGTGGTTAGCTTTACGCCCGGCCGCCTTTGCCCCCAGGAATTATCCTGGTACTCACTTTGGTGTAGGCTGAGTGAACTTCAGGGCCATGTGCACCTCCGGAAGTGGAGATTCGAACCCACGTCCTTCCGGGCGAACCGAGCACGCCTTTACTGCCCCGGCCAGGCAGCCCCTCTAGGTTATTAATACATGGAATAAATTAATGAATTTTATTTCTGATTATATAACTTGGTGCATGTGTGTAAAAGCCTCTTCTCAGCATCAAGAAAATTACAAATGTTAAAAAAAAAAATTTACGTCGCCCCGACACAGGTCTTATAGCGACGATGGGATAGGAAAGGTTTTGGGCAGAGGGTTTCGAACCAACTTTCTCCCGAATGCAAGCAGATAGCCAATTGCTCGGTCAGATCGATTGCGTAAAATACTGATCATTATGAGACTCAATATACGTTGTTTAAAATGCGTATACTTAATTGAACGTCCTTTTTTATTTAGATATTCTGCTATTTATTTGCATAACTCTTCGTTGTATTTCTCAGATTTTAGCGTGACAAAAAGTGTTAAAATATAAATAATGGATATCTAGCACGACACAGAATAGTAATTAATGTATGGTAGTTTTATAGCATAGACGTTAAGTATTCTGAAGGTTCGTAACAACTAGTCTTGTAACAAGGAAAGTGTGTTGAAAAATAAACCAAACAGTTGTAGATTACAAATAGAATTCTGGGACCGAGCAAGTGGCTGCGCGGTTTGAGTCACGTAGCTCTCAGCTTGCATTCGGAAGATAGCGCGTTCGAACCTCACTGTCGGCAGCCTTGAAAATGGGTTTCCTTGGTTCACTCCATGTGAGATTTGTGCTGGACAAAGCGGAGGTGGGAAAGGGTTTTCTCCGGGTACTCTGGTTTGACCTGTCATCTTTCATTCCAACAACACACTCCGTTAAAATTTCATCTGTCAGTCATTTAACATTGTCCCAGAAGAGTGCGACAGGTTTCGGCAGCCGGCGCATTTCATATCCTCGCCGCTAGATTGGGACTTCATTCATTCCATTCCTGACCCGGTCGAATGACTGGAAACAGGCTGTGAATTTTCATTATTATTATTACATACATTCATACATTATCATTATAGACTGTTGTGCCTTTCAGCGTTCAGTATGCAAGCCTCTGTGAATTTACTAAACGTCGCCACAATCCTCGATTTTCAACTAGTGTTGTGGCCTCATTTAGTTCTATACCTCTTATCTTTAAATCGCTAGAAACCGAGTCTATCCATCGTCGTCTTGGTCTCCCTCTACTTCTCTTACCCTCCTAGGTAACTTATCCTCCTCCATTCGCCTCACATGACCCCACCACCGAAGCCGGTTTATGCGTAGAGCTTCATCCATTGAGTTCATTCCTAAATTAGCCTTTATCTCCTCTTTCTGAGTACCCTCCTGCCATTGTTCCCACCGGTTTGTACCAGCAATCATTCTTGCTACTTTCATGTCTGTTACTTCTAACTTATGAATAAGATATCCTGAGTCCACCCAGCTTTCGCTCCCGTAAAGCAAAGTTGGTCTAAAAACAGACCGATGTAAAGATAGTTTCGTCTGGGAGCTGACTTCCTTCTTACAGAATACTGCTGATCGCAACTGTGAGCTCACTGCATTAGCTTTACTACACCTTGATTCAATCTCACTTACTATATTACCATCCTGGGAGAATACACAACCTAAATACTTGAAATTATCAACCTGTTCTAGCTTTGTATCACGAATCTGGCATTCAATTCTGTTGAATTTCTTACCCACTGACATCAATTTAGTCTTCGAGAGGCTAATTTTCATACCATACTCATTGCACCTATTTTCAAGTTCCAAGATATTAGACTGCAGGCTTTCGGCACAGTCTGCCATTAAGACCAAGTCGTCAGCAGAGGCCAAACTGCTTACTACATTTCCACCTAACTGAATCCCTCCCTGCCATTTTATACCTTTCAGCAGATAATCCATGTAAACTACGAACAGCAAAGGTGAAATATTACAACCTTGTCTAACCCCTGTAAGTACCCTGAACCAAGAACTCATTCTACCATCAATTCTCACTGACGCCCAATTGTCAACATAAATGCCTTTGATTGATTTTAATAATCTACCTTTAATTCCATAGTCCCCCCGTATAGTGAACATCTTTTCCCTCGGTACCCTGTCATATGCTTTCTGTAGATCTACTAACATAAACACAACTGCCTATTCCTCTCGTAGCATTTTCAATTACCTGGCGCATACTGAAAATCTGATCCTGACAGCCTCTTTGTGGTCTGAAACCACACTGGTTTTCATCCAACTTCCTCTCAACGACTGATCGCACCCTCCCTTCCAAGATGCCAGTGAATACTTTGCCTGGTATACTAATCAATGAGATACCTCGATACTTGTTGCAATTCTCGCTGTTCCCTGGCTTAGAGAGAGGTGCAATTACTGCTTTTGTCCAATCTGAAGGTACCTCACCAACACTCCACGCTAATTTTACTACTCTATGAAGCCATTTCATCCCTGCCTTCCCACTATACTTCACCATTTCAGGTCTAATTTCATCTACTCCTGCTGCCTTATGACAATGGAGTTTATTTACCAACCTTTCCACTTCCCCAAGCATAATTTCACCAACATCATTTTCCTCCTCCCCATTTATTATTATTATTATTATTATTATTATTATTATTATTATTATTATTATTATTATTATTATTATTATTATTATTATTATCTATCCACAACTACTGGAAGGAAGGAAGGAAGGAAGGAAGGAGGGAAGGAAGGAAAGAAGCAAGGAAGGAAATAAGTCATGGAATCTTAAGGGCTGGTTTCGAAAATCTGTGCAATTGTACTTGTGTAGCAGGTATGATCACGTTGGATTCACGACCTTGAAACTATGACGTGAAGCAACCATCGTGTATCACACAGAGTACGTGTCTGTATTTCCTTGTGTTCTGATGTCAACAGGTAATTAATAGCTTGCCTTTCTTAAGGTTAAAATGTATTCAAAAATATGCCCAGAAACATAGAGCAATTTGCTATCATGGGCATCTATTTCTAAGGTAAATAGTATGTATGTTCAATCGTCAGCCCAAAGGCTGATTGGATCCTCAACAGCTCCGCCATCAGCTGTCATAGATGGCCTAGGCATCACTGAAGAGGAGTACTAGGGAAATGAAGAGTGAGGTAGTTTCCCGTTGCTTTCCTCGCCGAGCCAGAAGTTGCTATTACGCATCAGTCTGCCAAGCCCACTGAATGCATGCATCAACCGACCCTATGAGCAACATTTTCACACCATTCATAGCAGGGACTGGCTGCATAAGTAATGGCATTACTAGCAACGCTCATACCTCAGTCACTTTCATATTGTCAGAGCCAAGGATAAGACTATGACAGGTCAATAAAGTAACAAAATTGCTCTAGCCTACACCAGAAGACATAGTGCACTGTAAACACTAGGTCCTGCCAGTAAAGGCATAAGGTAAATTATAAAATAATATTTTCAACCGGTATTTATTTTAGAGCAGCCTTGGACAGCGAATGTTGATATTGTATGGTACACAGACTACGACCTCGAATAATAGTCCTCTTCGACAAGTTGCGCAGTGGAGGTGGTTGAGGTGCCCGCCTTTTACACTCGAAGTTATGGGATTTTTTTTTTACAACTTGCTTTACGTCGCACCGACATAGATAGGTCTTATGGCGACGATGGGATAGGAAAGGGCTAGGAGTGGAAAGAAAGCGACCGCGGTCTTAATTAAAGTACAGCCCCAGCATTTGCCTGGTGTTAAAATGAAAAACCACAGAAAACCATCTTCAGGGCTGCCGACAGTGGGGTTCGAACCCACTATCATCGAACGCAAGCTGATAGCTACATGACCCAAACCACGCGGCCACTTGCTTGGTCAGTTACGGGATTTAACCGCGGCAAAGTCATCTGACATGCCAGAGAACAGTAACAAGATATTTACTGGGACGTTAAATACCCTTTTTTTAGGGCAGAGAATATTGCTGGGTCCTTACACAACAAGTCAGTTTCACTCAGATATGTCACTAATTTTGAAATTGAATAAAATAAAACCCAAACAATTGTTTAAAAAGCTGTTTTACATAACCCAGAATGCTTTGACAATATTTGGTGACAATCAAGGATGCTTCATCTGGAAAATTTAATTTTTGACTTATCTTGTTATCTTGTTATTCAGTAGGTTGAGTGATATACACATGTTTAAATACTAATTATTTATAAAACTACTAATTATTCACATGGTGGAGTCATGCAATGGATATTCTATCTCCAACACTCCTTCCTCTGCTTTTTTTTTTCAAGTTGCTTTACGTCGCACCGACACAGACCTTATGGCGACGACGGGACAGGAAGGGCCTGGGAGTGGGAAGGAAGCGACCGTGGCCTTAATTAAGGTACAGCCCCAGCATTTTCTTAGTGTGAAAATGGGAAACCACGGAAAACCATATTCAGGGCTGCCGACAGTGGATTTCGAACCCACCATCTCCCGAAGAGTAGATACTGGCCGCACTTAAGCGACTGCTGCTATCGAGCTCGGTATCATTATTATTGTTTTTATTATTTTTTTATTCAACTCCTAATAATAGAAATTAACGAGACTTTAAACATAACGTTGTGAATTTAGAAATATCTCCCAGATGTGCTGGATACGAGAGAAAGAGACAGTCTTGTAGTCCGTGTGTTTAAGTGTCTGCTCTTCAAGAAAGAAGTTCACTGCAAAGATCTTCCTAGAATAGACGTCATCATGTTGTTGCTCTCAAACTCTCAAACAACAAATTAAGCACGCGAACTGAAACATTTCACTGGTGTACTCCTCCTTTGGGCTCGATTAGATAGTATTGTATCAATCTTTGGTACTATCATTTTGCGTACTGGCAAATCGCAAAACGCATTGCAAGTTTTCATCGGTGAGCCTACTCCTCTGTGCCTGGATTTACCAAACTTCATTAACGAAAACACCTGTTCACCTAAATAAGTTTATCCGAATATACTTAAAATACGAGCATTAAATGTGTACAATCTAGGAAATATCTCCCATGGAAAACGAACATACAGTAAAATTCAGTCAAACTGTTTGTGTTTGCAAACCTATCTTTCATTTGAGTATCGCACTGTAAGTCAATCAGTTCTAGCTGTAGTTCAGGTCTAACAGTTTGCACATCCACTGAGAAGGGCGTGGCAAACACCTGCAGATCTTTTTCTAATGCCTGAATACCGTGAAACCTACTCTCAAAATCGTCATAATTGGCATTAAAACCTCTTTATATTGTTCTAATGTTTTTTAATGTGATTCATTATTTTATTACATATTGAACATTTTGCTGTGTTATTTTTTTGAACTATTGCTTTTCTTCCCAGGAAGGTTTGAAACTTGTTGGTGTCGATGGCCTGAGCTGTGCTGAACTCTCTTCCATAGTAAATGCAACATTTACCGACTAGATCTGAACGCCGTGCGGCGTTAGGATAAAGACTGAAACGCATTACTGTCGCGTCATAGAGTTCACGCGTATCGTGTCGCAATCTAACCTCTCCAGAAAGATGTGCTGTACCTTTGCGTCACTGGCCTTCAGTACACACTTCGTCATGCACTTCCCCTACTTGCTCGCTAAACTGCTCTCGTTCTTGGAGAGCGGGGAGCAAACTGACTCCGAAGGCACTTCGCTCTCGATTGACGATGCCTATCCTAGAATATGCTTTATGTGACAAAAGGATCATATTCCCAGAAATATTTTAATATTTATTTTCCCACTTTAATAGTGAATTTTGACGGGTTATCTCGGGCAGAGCCCAGTTCGGTGGGTTCCATTCCGAATTAGTCATGTACTACAATTTGAAGGTCCTCAAAAACATACCAGCCTCGTGTCAGTAGATTTACCAACCGCATAAAACTTCCTACGGGTCAAAATTCCGGTAACTTGGCGTCTCCGAAAACCGTAAGAGTAGTAGTTAATTGGATGATAAACTAGTAGGCCTACCAGTTATTATTTTAATAGTAAATTTTGTTATCATGAGATCAAGCTTAGAAACATTCTAAATATCTTGAGTCAGTGTGACTATAATTTGTTGTCTATTAGTATATTTGTTCCTAATTAGTACAGTAAAATGATTCAAAATCTATCATACCCAAGAGGTAAGAAGGACAGCTGATAATTCCTAACTTATTCAAATCAAGATAAAATTAAGTCAGTGGCTTGGTCATTAATCTAAAATCAACAGTCAGTATTGTTATGTCTCTCGATTCCTTGAATCAAGGACTATGGGCAATATCTATTTTCATCATGGTGAGTCAGTCTCCAATCAAACTGTTGAGGAAATTGAATTACTTACCCTTGGCATAGATCTGCAGCGAGATCACGGCTTTGGCCTCGCCATGGCAATTGCGGGCGATCACGGAGTAAGCGCCGGTGTAGTCTAGTTTCGCTCGTGGGATCTCAAGACGATACTCTGGACCGTCACCCACGCGCCGGAAGTGTGGCGCGTCGCGATAATAGTCGGGCTGGAACACACAGACATACCAGCAAGATAAGATCTCACAATACTGTACAAGTCCACAAGTTAACATTTCATAAATCAGAATAATCGAATTTTATGGTACTGATAATCATGTCGATTTGTACTTAAGAATAACAAGCAACAAACCTAGTAATAATGACAACAATAAGAAGAAGAATAATGACCGAGCGAGTTGGCCATGAGGTTAGGGACTCGCAGCTGTGAGCTTGCATTCGGGACATACTGTAGTGGATCCGAACCCCAATGTTGGCAGTCCTAAAGATGTTTTTCCGTGGTTCCTCATTTTCATATCAGGCAAATGCTCGGACTGTATCTTAACTGAGGTCACGGCCGCTTCCTTCCCACTCCTTGCCCTTTCCTATCCAATCGTCGCCATAAGACCTATGCGAGTCGATGCGACGTAAAGCAAATTTTTAAAAGGAAAACAGAATGTCATGTGATCTCCGGAGAGGCCTGGTCCAGGTTTTCCGTGTTGATGCCCTATACGCGACCTGCACTTCTGTGAGGATGGGTCTTTACCTAAATGAATGTTAATGTTGGAGACAGCAAAAACACCGAGGAATTAATCAGTGAATGTTAAAATAACCGTCCCGATCGGGACCTCTTGGACCAAAGGCCAACCTGATAATCATTTAGCCATGGAGCCCGACAGCGGTTAAGATAATGCTTTTAAAAATGGATGGTTTCATGCTTTATTTGCAGAGTGTATGTTTGTTTGTTATGATATCACAGGAAAACGGCTGAGCAGAATTTCTCGAAATTCTGTATTTATGTTTAGGGATAGCTAAGTTGTACTTTAGTATCCAATGGCACAGCAATAGTAAGGGGGTTCTGTAAATGAAATGTCAAATTTCTTCATTAATAATACCTTCATCGAAAAACTGTTCATAATAATAATTATCAAGGATAAAATTTCTGAAGCGTTTTTTTTTGCTATTTGCTTTACGTCGCACCGACACAGACAGGTCTTATGACGACGATGGGACAGGAAAGGCATAGGAATGGAAAGGAAGCAGCTGTGGCCTTAATTAAGGTACAGCCCCAGCATTTGCCTAGTGTGAAAATGGGAAACCACGGAAAACCATCATCAGGGCTGCCGACAGTGGGATTCGAACCCACTATCTCCCGGATGCGAGTTCACAGATGCGCGCCCCTAACCGCGCGGCCAACTCTGATGCGTTTTTATGGTACGACGAATCGTAATGGGGATATTAACTATTATTACATTTTTGACAAACTAATAATAATGTTATTTAGTGGAGAGGACGGAGCGGTGCGGAGCGGAGCAGTTGTGACATCACCCGGTTGTACCGAGTGATTTACCGAGTGAATGTACTGTAGCGGTACGTTTAAACACGTTATTGGAAACACAACGTTAAGGTATTTCACTCGTGTATTCAATACCCTTTTCTCACAACTTAACTGTTTTGCTGCTGGAGAAGCCAACTTGCTCATTTCATCCTTGTGATCTTACAAATTTGATATGCCACCATCTGTTCCATAAATGCGGACGCAAAATTTGCATTTGCTGATTTTTATCATCAGTAATTTCAAAGAACTGCCATGCATCAGACGGTTTTCGTGGCATTTGTGGTACAAATTTCTGTAAACATTTTTTAAATCTCTATAAATATTCCGAAAATTAATAATACCACAGTAATTATCTAAAAAATACAACAAGCGGAGGAAATATGGACGCAAATTTGATTAGCACAGGTTGAATACAGGTATAGTACTCTTAAACATGTGTCCTGCGCTACACTGTGCTCTGATCTTCCGCGAGTACTTGCAGTCGTAAGCGGATTACTCGTATCGCTCCCAGCTTTAATGTTATTGATTTGACGTCCCATTAACTACAGTCATGGTTTTCGGAGAAGCCGAGGTGCCGCAATTTTGTCCCACATGATTTATTTTGTCTGTCTGTTAGGTCATCAGCCCAGAGGCTGGTTGGATCCTCAAATAGCACCACCAAAGGTTATGTGGTTATAAGGAAACCCCAAAAACCAATGGCAGCACCAAAATGAGGCGTACTAGGCAATACGAGGAGTGAGGTAGTTTGCCATTGCTTTCCTCACTGGGTCAGAAAGTACTATTGCAGCACGACTGACCCTATAAGCAACACCTTTCATAACACTCAGATGCACTAGTCGTGCTCTGAATGTCATTACTCAGCACCACCCATACCCCAGCAGCTTCCGTATTGTCACAGCCATGGATGACACTGGGACTTCGGTGGAAGCTACACTTTACTCTGGCCTGTGCCAAGAGATGGATACAAAAGTACTGTATCCATCAAGAAATGGCAGCAGGCAAGATTTCTTTTATGTGCCAGTAAATCTACCGACATGAGTCTGACGTATTTCAGCAACGTCAAATACCACCGGACTGAGCCAGGATCGAACCATCTGAGCTACACAAATATCCATGTATCTCCGGACATATTAGTACGATCTTAAACGAGTAAATAACAAAACTTACAGAAAAATCTCATTTCATTCCTTCACACGATGCATCTTTACCGTATCTATAATAATGGAGATATTAATAGATTTAGATTTTTATTGCCAAGTCCATCAAGGGCTGATGTCGAAATATTGTACTGTTTTCATAATAATGAATTAACTAGTGATGGTACTGGTTACTGCAGTGACTGTATTTATAAAGTAAATAACTACGTGGTCAGTAGCCCCTACTGATGAGGAGGATAATAACGGTGATGCTCGAAATGAGAAGAAAAACGCGAAGGAACGGTCACTGGAAGGAAGTGGGTAATGAAAGATTAGGTCTCGAGTGCATTGATATCGCCGACCCAGAAGAAAACAAAATCTCGTGTCTTTTCTGCTATTTGCTTTACGTCGCACCGACACAGATAGGTCTTATGGCGACGATGGGGTAAGAAGGGCCTAGGAATGGGAAGGAAGCGGTCGTTGCCTTAATTATGGTACAGCCCCAGCATTTGCCTGGTGTGAAAATGGAAAACTACGGAAAACCATCTTCAGGGCTGCGGACAGTGGGGGTCGAACACACTATCTCCCGGATGCAAGCTCACAGCCATGCGCCTCTAACCGCACGGCCAACTCTCCCGGTTAAATCTGGTGTCCTACAACGTCCTAAGCCCATAGAACCTACCAAACAATATTAATAACTGACCGACTATTCTTATTTTGTTAAGGAAGTCATATTTATTCAGTGTTTACTCAGTTAATACAACGCACAAGATTTTTCAATCTGTTCAAACACTAATAAAACACACACATAGCACTGCAACATAATTGTTAAAACAAACTAATACAACCATTGCACCGCGGTACAGTATATCACAGATGGTAACAGCAAGCCGAATGCTGCGGTGTGCCAGTCTTACATGTGATAGGGGTCCGGCTCCATTGCTATATGGTTAGCGTGCTGGCCTTTGGTCACAGGGGTCCCGGGTTCGATTCCCGGCAGGATTGGGAATTTCACCCCTCGAATCCACACCAGGAGTACTGTTTTAATTGTGATTGAAGTTACTTAGTTTTTACCGTCTAATAATTTACGTAAAATAATACTTCTGTGAACATTTTCAGTGAATGAAAGTGTATGTGGCCATAAGAAGGGCCGATATGTCATCAGAGTCGGATGAAAACGGGATAAGTAGTGGGAGAGAACCTAACTTCACTAACAATGGTTATTTACGTTATCATCATCATGTATACCACTTCTCTGTCATTCACGTCTGAATATTTCTTCATTTAGGAGCTAGACGATCATCTGCACGTAACATATATCTTCGTACTACAGAAACCTCGTGTCGGTAGATTTACTGGCACGAAGAAATCTTTTTTTTTTTTGCTAGTTGTTTTACGTCGCACCGACACAGATAGGTCTTACGGCGACGATGGGACAGGAAAGGGCTAGGAGTGGGAAGGAAGCGGCCGAGGCCTTAATTAAGGTACAGCCCCAGCATTTGCCTGGTGTAAGAATGGGAAACCACGGAAAACCATTTTCAGGGCTGCCGACAGTGGGGTTCGAACCTACTATCTCCCGAATACTGGATACTGGCCGCACTTAAGCGACTGCAGCTATCGAGCTCGGTACGAAGAAATCTCCTGCGGGACAAAATTCTGGCACCTTGCCATTAATAAAAACCATAAAAAGTTGCTGTTGAACATAAATCCTTTATGATAATCATTAAATTATTATTATTATTATTATTATTATTATTATTATTATTATTATTATTATTATTATTATTATTATTAATTTGTTTACCCTCCAGGGTTGGATTTTCCCTCGGACTCAGCAGGGACTCCACCTCTACCACCTCAAGATCAGTGTCCTGGAGCGTGAGACATTGGATCGGGGATATAACTGGGGAGAATGACCAGTACTTCGCCCATGCGGCCTCACCTGCTATGCTGAACAGGGGCCTTGGTGGGGGGTGGGAGGATTGGAAGGGATAGACAAGGAAGAGGGAAGGAAGCGGCCGTGGACTTAAGTTAGGTACAATCCCTGCATTTGCCTGGAGGAGAAGTGGGGAAACCACGGAAAACCACTTCCAGGATGGCTGAAGTGGGAATCGAACCCACATCTACTCAGTTGACCTCCTGAGGCTGAGTGGACCCCGTTCCAGCCCTCGTACCACTTTTCAAATTTCGTGGCAGAGCCGGGAATCGAACCCGAGCCTCCGAGGGTGGCACCTAATCACACTAACCACTACACCACAGAGGCGGACATTTATTATTATTATTATTATTATTATTATTATTATTATTATTATTATTATTATTATTATTATTATTATTATTATTATTATTATTATTATTATTATTATTATTATTAACTTCCTCCAGCTTATTCCAGCTAGTTATGGATTCGTTGGAACCAGCGTGGCTCTTTTTGAGTTTCGAGCGGGGGTTACCAGGTGTATGCATAAGTCTTTTCCGGTTTCACTAAGAGATGGCGCCAGCGAACAGTACGCAGCGTATGCATCTAACACATACGCCAGGTTGTTCGTCTGACATTAACCTACCAACACACACAAGTTGAGTCCGCCAAACACTAGCGTCTGTGTTGTATCGTTCAGTGATCATGTCGACGTTTGTATCTGAAAAAGAACATTTGCGGCACGCATTGCTTTTCTTATTTAATCAAACGAAAAAAAGGCTGTGGAAAGTCATCGTTTGCTGGTAGAAACATATGGTGAACACGCTTCATCGATTAGAACATGTGAGACATGGTTTCGACAAAGCGCTTCGGCAAGAAGACCATGCTTCGTGTCTGGTGGGACCCTAGCTGTATTGTGTATTATGAACGCTTGTGTTTATTGCACAACGCTATCGCCAACACATGAATAATTTAAATCACGCATTGATCGAAAGATGTCCAGAATGGGCCAGAAGACATGGCAAAGTGATTTTGTTACATGACAATGCGCCGTCTCACACAACAAAACCAGTGAAAGGACACCTTGAAATCGCTTGGATGGACATCCTTGCGCACCCGCCTTACTGCCCCGACCTGGCGCCATCTATATCGCCTCTTCGCATCAATGGGGCACGCGCTCACAGAGCAGTACTTAAGCAATTTCGAGGAAGTTCGAAAATGGCTCGACGAATGGTTTTCCGCAAAAGACAAGCGGTTTTCCCGCCATGGTATTCGTAACTTACGTGAAAGATGGGAGAAGTGTGTAAAAGCAAACGGCCAATATTTTGAATGAACAAAAAATGAAATTCCCTTGAAAATTACGTGTTTTCTTTACCATAAAAACCAGAAAAAACATATGCATACACCTGGTATAAGGCTCTTCCTGAAGCCATATAAGTTTAGACGTGAAAATTATATCAGCGAGCTCGATAGCTACAATAGCTTAACTGCGGCCAGTATTCAGTATTCGAGAGATCGTGGGTTCGAACCCAACTGTCGGCAGCCCGAAATGTGGTTTTCCGTGTTTTCCCCATTTTCACACTATGCAAATGCTGGGACTGTACCTTATTAAGACCCCTTTCCTGTCCCATCGTCGCCATAAGACCTAACTGTGTCGGTGTGACCTAAAGCAACTTGTAAAAAAAGTCTATCTTAGTTTTGAAGGAAGTTTTGTAGTAAGCAGTCTTGGCCTTACTGGTAAAGTGTGTTGAAAGCCTGCGGTCTTGGAGCCTGGAGTGAGGTGCAGCAAGTGGACATGAAAATCCACAGCCTGTTTCCAATCATACGACGGGGGCAGAAATGAAATGAATGAAGCCTCCATCTAGCGGCGAAGATAGGAACTATGCTGGTTGCCGAAGCCTGTCGTAGGGTGGCAGTAAGTATGATATGAAAATTAGCGTTTCCAAGACTAAATTGGTATCAGTAGGGAAGAGAGTATAGAGGACTGAACATCAGATCGGGAATACAAAACTCGGATATGCAAATCATTTCAAGTAGGATTAAGAATGTATATCATCTCAGGAAGGTAGTAGGCCGCTATACTAAGCGAAATTGAATCATAGTGTAGCAAAGCGAATGCAGTGAGCTTGCAGCTGCAATCAGCTATACAACGTTCAGTTTTCAGACCGATTTTGCTGTACGGGAGTGAAAGCAGGGTGGATCTTGTACGCATAAACAGCTTTCGATTGTGGAGTCATGTGGGGCGATTGGAGGAGGATAGATTACGTAGGAAAATAATGAACACGGCCATGGAGGGTAACGAGACCAAGATGACGATGCGTATACTCAGTTTTTATCGATTTAATGATAAATAAATGGGCAGAATTAAAGGAGGCCACAGAGTTACTTACAGTATTGTAAATTAGTAAATTCACAGAGGTTTTCAGACATAACGCTGTATGACATAACTATCTATAATGAAGATGTACGTTTGTAAGTATCTATGTATGTATGTATGTACTAGCAAGATACCCGTGCTTCGCTACGGTATTATACTGAAATGTATAATTGAATGTTGTTTTAGATATATAATCAGCCGAAATTCGCGATCTGAATCGTTTTCTGCGAGAATACGCCAAAATTCGCGATCTGACTGGTTTTCTAATAGATTATGGCAAGTTTCCACCCATTTTTCAATCTTTATTTCCAGCAATCGATTTCGTACTTCCCAGGCTAGGTCCAGGTATTCCACCCTGTCAGTTGGGTCGCTAAATCTTTGCCATCTTTTCTTATAAGCATTTTTAATATGGAACAAATCCTTCAGGAGATCCGGCGTGGTGTCGTCTTGGGTGCCTTGGCGGTACTGAACCCGCGGCCCGACTGCATTCTTAGTCATTACCCGTCCAGGACCCGTTTCCACCGCGGTCCGCACAATTTGACGACGGTCCAGAACATTATTATTATTATTATTATTATTATTATTATTATTATTATTATTATTATTATTATTATTATTATTATTATTATTATATGTTATGGACCCCACAGCAAGATGCAAGACCGATACTTGGCGGTAAATTACATCTGCTGCCATTGTTATTGTTGAGAATGTGACCAGCACCAATGTCGCGCGTAGGCAAGTGTGCGGGATTTCTGGCGATACGAATGACATACTTCAGTGCATTATTGACCTTATTATAGAGGTGAACAATTGGACGGTCAATCTCATTCCTATCGTTTATTTCAAATGTGTTCAAATTTTTATTCATATGCCAGGAGATTCTACTGTAATATAAGAACGTTCTCCGAAGGAAAAGTTGGCTGTTGAAAACGAACCCAGGAAAGATTAAAAAGATCGGTTTATGATCAGAATAAGTACATCGAAAGTATACAGCCTGTTTCCAGTCATTCGACAGGGTCAGGAATGGAATGAATAAAGCCCCATCTAGCGGCGACAGTAGGAATTGTGCCGGCTGCCGAAGCACTCCTCTGGGGCAATGATCGATGAATGACAAATGAAATGAAATATTGGACAGTGTTGCTGGAATGAATGATGACAGGGAAAAGCGAAGTATACCGAGAAAAACCTGTCCCGCCTCCGTTTTGTCCAGCACGAATGTCACATGGAGTGACCGGGATTTGAACCACGGAACCCAGCTGTGAGAGGCCGGCGCGCTGCCGCCTGAGCAAGGGAGGCTCCTTATAAGTACATTATGAACAGCAAAATCAATTGGTCTCACCTCCTTTTACACCCCACCGCCGTTAAGTTTATTTACCCCCCCCCCCAAAAAAAATTAAAAGAAGGAGTGTTTCTTTATGTTTAAAGGAGATTCCAAACCCCAATGTTCACGTCTATTACCTTGAGTTTTGAGATATAAGTATCCCCATAAAAATAATTAGCTTTTTTTACTTCCTTTCACACTTCTCCCCCCCCCCCTTAAGTGAATTTTCCGGCAAAAAAAATACTTGTTTCTTTAATAGTAAAGGATCTTCTAAATAGCAATTATCACGACTCTAACTTCTTCAGTTTTTTATTTATGTGTCCTCATGAATGGAATTCAACTCCTTTCCACTCCCACCCCCCAAGATGGTTTCCCCCATAAAACGCGTATTTCTTTGTTTTTAAAGGAGATCAAAATACCAATTTTCACGTCCGTAACAACTTTAGTTTTTATTAGATGTATGTATTCTCATACAATTAAGTCAATTAATTTTAGAATTCTTTCCCCCCACCCCCTTTCATTGGATTTTCCGAGAATACGCGTTTCTTTATTTTTAAAGGAGATCCCATATACAAATTTTTAGTTCTGTAATATATTCAGTTTCTGAGATATATGTATCCTCATTAAAGGCATTCAACCCACTATTCACCCTTTTACACCCCTCCTATTGGGATTTACAGAAAACGAAAAAATACTTATTCCTTTACTTTTAAAGGAGATTCTAAATACCAATTTTTACATCTGTAAACTTTTAAAGTTTTAAGATATAGACACATTCATTTTAAAAATTCACCCCCCTTTTCCCCCCCATTATCCGGATTTTTCAAAAACGAAAATATACGTGTTTCCTTATTTTTAAAGTGGATCCCCAATACCAATTTTCAGGTCTGTAATATCTTCAGGTTCTGAAATATAAGTAGCCTCGTTAAAGGCATTCAACCTGTTTTTCACCCTTTTCCACCCTTCCTATCGGGATTTTCCGAAAACAAAAAAAAACGTGTTTCTTTATTTTTAAAGGAGATTCTAAATACCATATTTTACATCTATAAACTTTAAACGTTTTGAGATATAGATACACTAATTTTAAAAATTCACCCCCCTTTTCACCCCCATTAGTTGGATTTTTCAAAAACAAAAAAAATACGTGTTTCTTTATTTTTAAAAGAGATCAAAGGTACCAATTTTCAGGTCTGTAATATCTTCAGTTTCTGAGATATATGTATTCTCTTTAAAGGCATTCAACCCATTTTTCACCCCTTTTCACCCCTCCTATTGGGATTTTCCGAAAACAAAAAAATACGTGTTCCTTTATTTTTAATGAAGATTCTAAATACCAATTTTTACATCTCTAAACTTTAAAACTTTTGAGATATAGATGCACTCATTTTAAAAATTCACCCCCCTTTTCACCCTCGCATTAATTGGATTTTCCAAAAACAAAAAAATATGTGTTTCTTTATTTTTGATAGCGATCAAAAGTACCAATTTTGAGGTCTGTAATATCTTCAGTTTCAGAGATATATGTATTCTCTTTAAAGGCATTCAACACATTTTTCACCCCTTTTCACCCCTCCTATTGGGATTTTCCGAAAACAAAAAAAAATACGTGTTCCTTTATTTTTAATGAAGATTCTAAATACTAATTTTTACATCTCTAAACTTTAAAACTTTTGAGATATAGATGCACTCATTTTAAAAATTCACCCCCCTTTCACCCTCGCATTAATTGGATTTTCCACAAACAAAAAAATATGAGTTTCTTTATTTTTCACAGCGATCAAAAGTACCAATTTTGAAGTCTGTAATATCTTGAGTTTCTGAGATATAAGTAGCGGTATCCTGATTAAAGGCATTCAACCCCTTTTCACCCTTTTTCACCACTCCTATTGGGATTGTCTGAAAACAAAAAAATACGTGTTTCCTTATTTTTAAAGAAGATTCTAAATACCAATTTTCACATCTGTAAACTTTTAAAGTTTTGAGATATAGACACACTCATTTTAAAATTTCAACCCCCTTTTCACCCCCTTAGCGACGGAATATCCAAAAATCCTCTCTTAGCGAGCACCTACATCTTAATATGAATATATCCACAAACTTTCATTTCTTTATGTCCAGTAGTTTTGGCTCGGCGATGATGAATCAGTCAGTCAGTCAGTCAGTCAGTCAGGACAAGCTACTTTATATATATAGATGAATGTATGTATATTTGAAGTTCTTACGATAGTTCCTTACATTATGGATGGCTGCGAAGTTGCATATTACAGTGAAGAAGTTTTTTTGTGTATTGAATGAAGGCCCTTGGAAGGGTGGAAGGTAAAGGCTTCCATTATCCTTAACCTCGGCACTTGATGGGGTAGAGTGGTTAGTTCTTCGCCCGGCCGCCTTTGCCCCCAGGAATTAACCTGGTACTCATTTTTGGTGTAGGCTGAGTGAACCTCAGGGCCATGTGCACCTCCGGAAGTATCATTTCTTAAATTTTACGACTTCCTGACGGGGATTCGAAACCACGTCCTTCCGGGCGAACCGAGCACGCCTTTACCGCCTCGGCCAGGCAGCCCCTATTGAATATACAACGAATTGCAAAACAGCTGTTAAAACCCTGCTAATATTTATCTCAGAGGGACCATATAGACTGTGCATGAAGGCGAACTCAATCATCCTTGTTCCTGTGAAAATACCTTCATATGATGATGCTGGATTTAAAATGTTAAACTAGTAGTAGGCTATTTCATGTAATATTTTCTTTCCATGGAATTACTTGTTGTACTCTTGTTCTTGTTATTGGGTAATTATGTTTTTAACTTTATTATCAGTTGTAATGTTGAGCACTGGAAATACTTAAGTTGTATGTGAATTTGTATATGATGACGCTGGATTTAGAATGTTAAACCAGTAGTATTTCTTGTAATATTTTCTTTCCATGGAATTGTTTGTTGTACTGTTGTTGTTGTTCTTGTTCTTGGGTAATTACTTTTTTAATTTACTTTATTATCCCACTACTGTAAGTGACCATTGCAACCGGTATATTTCCCAATTGCGATGTATTTCTTAATAATAATAATAATAATAATAATAATAATAATAATAATAATAATAATAATAATAATAATAATAATAATAATAATAATGGTCCGCCTCAGTGGTGTAATAATTAGCGTGATTAGGTGCCATCCCTGGAGGCACGGGTTCGATTTCCGGCTCTGCCACGAGCTTTGTAAGGTGGTAAGAGGGCTGGAACGGGGTCCACTCAGCCTCGGGAGGTAAACTGAGTAGAGGGGTGGGTTCTATTCCCTCCTCAGTCATCCTCGAAGTGGTTTTCCGTGATTTCCCACTTCTCCTCCGGGCAAATACCGGGATGATACCTAACTTAAGGTATGGCCGCCTCCTTCCCTCTTCCTTATCTATGCCTTCCAATCTTTCCATGCCCCGACTAGGCCCCTCTTCAGCATAGCAGGTGAGGCTGCCTGAGAGATGTACTGGTCCTCCTCCCCAGTTTTATCTCCCGACCCAAAATCTGAAGCTCCAGTACACCGCCTTTGAGGCGGTAGAGGTGGGATACCTCGCTGAGTCCAAGGGAAAACCGACCCTGGAGGTTAAACGGATTAATAAATAAATAAATAAATAAATAAATAAATAAATAAATAAATAAATAAATAAATAAATAAATAAATAAATAAATAAAGTAATAATAATAATAAAAATAATAATAATAATAACAGTGCAAAATACTTTCTTCTTCTTCTACCGCTGTTTCCACATCTGTGGGGTCGCGGGTGCGAACTGTGTCGCACATGTGGATTTCATCTGTTTTACGGCTGGATGCCCTTTCAGATTGCCAACACTATGTGGGGAGATGTACACATTGCTGCGTGTTTCTGTGGTGGTTGGTAGTGTGGTGTGTTGCATCAGTGGAAAAGCCTGTAATAAGCAATAACAAAAACGTACAAGACAAAGCACAGAGCAATGCAAAAGTCCTCAGACGAAACACGTACACTTTTGTCACTGCGTGTTCAATCGGATCTATCAGTGTACATTGCAGTATGTAACAAATGCAGAACTATTCCCTTACAGGTATTTTTCAAAATGTCGACCACAATGATCACGGTATCGTTGGCTTCCGCCACATTAAGGAACTCCTGTACGACAAACTTCCGACACCCCGGCGATTGTCAAGAACCAGCATTTATTGTTTTCACAGCAATACAGATACGAAGCTATCTGGGGCAACAAACGAAACGAAATGGAATTACTCTTTAACGAGCCACCGGAGACCACGGTTTCCTGATACCAGTACACTAAAAAGGTATTCCTGAATAACCTCCGAAAGTTAGTTGGTGGAGTTCGGCTTAATCTTGTATAGGCTAGTAATGGAAAACCTTGTTTACAGGGAAACAACGGAAAGTTTACTTATGGGTGGTGTGTAAAGCATCAGTATTTTGAGCTGGAAGATGACATACAGTACAAGAGGTAACAGTTATATCTGACAAAACTGGGCATCGTCAGCGTTCATAAAATATTTACAGCAGACTTTTAATTTACACCATGAGCAGTGCATGAAGAACGTGTCACTACGCTTATCATAAAAGTACACTGCTTTTTGATATAAAAATGAACTCCTTCAGGCGTCATAAAGTATTAAGGACGACTATTCTCTATACCGTGTGATTCAACCGCCCCTTCCAATGTAGTTTTATGCAACCCAACTAACGTTCGACATGGTTCTAAGGTGGCTATTTCCCTGCAGGCGTACTGTATGGTACTAATGTCCAGTGAGCACATTTTGCACTCGATTCTGAACCCTATCGACAGGTTATATCGTCCGCTGGCAAAACATGATGCCCTGAAGTTATGTAGCGACGTTCTTTGAAAATGTTACTATGTTAATGTGTCGTGCCTCATGACCGAGTGTAACGTAGAAGTGAATCAATGCATAAAACTACGTAACCGTGCACAGGATGGTTTATGTGATCTACTCTCGTCGTACTACCAAGATGTTCTCAGCTGTGTTGCATAGCGGATGTGGTTAGGCGTTAGCGTTACCAGGAACGGTATCCCGAAAGGCGACACCCGTCTGCTACAACATTCCGTCGTGTTGAAAGACACTTAAGGACAGCAAGCGTGATATCCAAGGAGCCACCAGTCCGCGATAGGTCCGTTACATCGGGTGAAACAAAAGAGGCCGTTCTAGAGGAAGCTCGTAATAATCCACACATCAGTACAAGTGCGACTGCAAACAGGTGAACACCAGCCAGCCGTTCGTCTGGCAAATACTGGATGTACATACATTTCACCCATACCATACCATACCAGCTGGGCAATGATGCAGCATTCGTATCGCACATCTTGTTCTCGGACGAATCGCGCTTCCACAATAATGGGAACGTCAATCACCACAACATGCATTATTAGAGTCCGGACAATCCTCATTGGATGCGACAGGGGGCCCATTATATATGATGGGGAGTGATTGTGTGGTGTGGAATTTTTGGAAATCGCCAGATTGGACCTTATTTCATTGAGGGCCATTGGACGGGCCCACGCTACCTGTACGTTCTGCGTCAGGTTCTCCCACTGCTCCTGGAGGATGTGCCCTCGCACGATCGTTTGACGATGTGTTTGCAACAGGATGGAGTTCTACCACATTCGACTTTACCCGTTCGTAACTATCTGAACGAGGAGATGTCAGTGAAATGGATAGGACGATGAGGCCCTGTTTCTTGGCCCGCCAGATCACCGGATTTAACGCCGTTGGACTTCTTCTTGTGGGGGCATTTGAAGAACGTCATTTACACTCAAGCGCTGGAAAATACCCATCAGCTCCGGCAACTCATCAAGGACGCCTGCCGAACAGTTACACCTGGAATGCTTCAACGCACAAGACTGTCTAATAGACACCGGGCCCAAATGTGCATAAACCGAAACGGTTGTCACATCGAGCATTTGCTGCGATAAAACATTGGCAGGGCAGTTGTGTTCCTGTTATTTCCGGTCCGTATGTATTCGGCCTGCTAGGTAATCAGTCCTTCTTAGGGCCACAAACACATTCATTCACACATAATTTGCATGAAAACGGGTTTTGAACTTGCGGAACGTATTAAAAAAATACTTAAAAAATATGGAATATTCGTCCAACAGTCGAACATCCCTCCTCACACGTAAAGCCTCTCCGCCTTTACCAACTACGATACGGTTCCGTAGGGCACAATGTGCAGCGTATAGCATGCATTAGGTTTACTGCGGTTACAATAGCAATTTAGTGTTTCGTCGGTGTGTCAGGTTCATATGATCTAGAAAGCACATGCATGCCTTCCAGTGTTTAATACGAGAATATGAATGTGAATATGAATATGAATATGAATATTGCTTTCAGATGTACAATGTTAATGAAGTGTGGTTAAGTGTAAGAGAGGACCATGAGTCCTAACTTCGCCACTACAAATAAAGGAAAATATAATAATAATAATAATAATAATAATAATAATAATAATAATAATAATAATAATAATAATAATAATAATAGTATAATATTACGGCGTCATGTCATGGTGAGGCAGTAAATACCATGATATCCGGTTGTGTTGTCTGAGCACACCGGAAGGGCCGATATTTTCAGGACGGAATTAATATTGCGGGTTGCATAAAACTATATTGGAAAGTGCGGCTGAATCACACGTTATAGCGTGGTGATTCAGCAGACTACAGGTTAAAAATATGATCGTCCTAGATTATTTACGACGCCGAAGAAATTTGTCGCTCATGAACTAGGATGTAACTAGGGAAACTCACACCACGAAACGTCACGAATGAAAGCTAGGTGGACTCAGCATATATTATTCATAAGTTCGAGGGCCAGACTGTGTGGCTCAGATGATAAAAGCCTGACTTTCTGAGCCCAAGTTCGTCGGCTCGATCTCGGCTCACTCGGGTGGTACTTGAAAGTGTTCAAATACACCAGCCTAGTAAAATATTCTCCCGTGAGAAAAAAAATATTCGGGAGCTCGGCGTATGTCAGTCTCTGTGGTGTAGTGGTTAGTGTGATTAGCTGCCACCCCCAGAGGCCCGGGTTCGATTCCCGGCTCTGCCACGAAATTTGAAAAGTGGTACGAGGACTGTAACGGGGTCCACTCAGCCTCGGGAGGTCAACTGAGTAGAGGTGGGTTCGATTCCCACCTCAGCCATCCTGGAAGTGGTTTTCTGTGGTTTCCCACTTCTCCTCCAGGCAAATGCCGGGATGGTACCTAACTTAAGGCCACGGCCGCTTCCTTCCCTCTTCCTTGTCTACCCCTTCCAATCTTCCCATCCCCCGCCAAGGTCCCTGTTCAGCATAGCAGGTGAGGCCACCTGGGCGAGGTACTGGTCATCCTCCCCAGTTGTATCCCCGACCCAAAGACTGAAGCTCCAGGACACTGCCCTTGAAGCGGTAGAGGTGGGATCCCTCGCTGAGTCCGAGGGAAAAACCAACCCCGGAGGGTAAGCAGATTAAGAAGAAGAAACTCGGCGTATGCGAAAACCGTTAAAATACTTAGCGGGTCGTAAAATGAAATAAATTATTATTAACCCGGTGTAAGAATAATGACCGGGCGAGTTGGCGGTGTGGTTAAGGGCGTGCGGCTGTGAGCTTGCATCCGGGAGATAGTGGGTTCGAATTCCACTGTCGGCAGCCCTGAAGATGATTTTCCGTGGTTTTCCATTTTTACACCAGGCAAATGCTGGGGCTGTACCTTAATTAAGGCTACGGCCGCTTCCTTCAACTCCTAGCCCTTTCCAATCCCATCGTCGCCATAAGACCTCTCTGTGTCGGTGCGACGTAAAGCCACTAGCAATAAAGGTAATGAAAATAGCTAGAAAGATTGATAAACCACACAGGTGTAAATGACCCCAAGGAGGCACTTCCAATGAACTCAATGGATGTGCATATGGATCGGCTTCGATGATGCAATCATGAGAGGAGACCTAAGATACAATGATTGGACTCAGTTCCTAATTATCTGAAGGTCAGAGGCGGAGAAATAGACAAGGCAACAGAGCGAGTTGTGGAGGAGCTTATTTAACACAAAGAGGTTGTAGAGTGAACAGTGAATAGCATTAGAGTATATAATGGAGATATATCTATGTACCTGTTGACAAACAGAAAACTCACATCGTTATTTTAACTCAGACAGTGCAACACTGAAAATTATGGGTTCTATACAGATCTCTCTATTTTTCAAAAGCGAGTTAGATGGACTAGCTGATAGCTAACTGTACCTCTCTTTATGGCTAGTGATGTCAATCACTGCATCAGCACACAGCCTACTATGGGCAGCTCACTATGATGTCACAGCACATGCTCTAACTATTCACGCCTTTTCGGGCAAAATTTCACTGACATGTTATGTAAATAGGGTTAGATACTAATTCGCAATTCTGAAACACACCTTTTTATCGAAACGTAAAGACTGAAGTTGTCTCCGTGGTAATGCGCTCTCGTATATTGTGCTTAACTACTCAATGTTTGATAGAGAGAGGAGAACAGGATTCGTGACCGTAAATGGAAACAGAACACAAGTGACTAGACACGAGGCAACTGGGTGTGTGCTGGACGTCACACACCTCTCAGATACCCCGAGCCTGTAAAACGCATAAATAAGTTCCCACACATGCACAGAAATTAATACAATTAATTTAGGCTTACTTCATTCAGTTAACCAATTTTTTGCGCACTTCCTTCCTCACAGTAGCCTACAAGAAAGTAAGAAGGTTGGGTTCAATGAGGCGTTATTAATAAATAATAATATAATGTCATTTGCTTTACGTCCCACTAACTACTTTTACGGTCTTCGGAGACGCCGAGGTGCCGGAATTTAGTCCCGCAGGAGTTCTTTTACGTGCCGGTAAATCTACCGACACGAGGCTGTCGTATTTGAGCACCTTCAAATACCACCGGACTGAGCCAGGATCGAACCTGCCAAGTTGGGGTTAGAAGGCCAGCGCCTTAGCCGTCTGAGCCACTCAGCCCGGCATAAGGCGTTATTAGGGCCCGAGGAGTTTAAAAGCCCCATTCATCTCTATAGTAAATAAAGTATTGAGAAGTATGACAAAGAGGAAATCACTGCAGAAATATTAATATCTTAAGTAAGAAACTTCATATCGGATCCGTATTGACACAGTATTCAGAAGAATAGGAGAGGAATAGTCCACATTTCAGTACAAATTAAATGGAATAACTAGAAATTACACCATGTCATATGCATGGTATCGGTTTCGACCTTTCCGTAGGATCATCTTCAGCCATGTAATTTAAAATCGGAGTATTAATGAAAGTATACAAAACATTTAAAACCAAGAAAAACCACACCCCAAAACATTAAAAGACGTTAAAATACTACACACACAGAGCTTAAAAACACTTTAAATTGCTCTATGTGAGCCGATAAAAGCTTTGTCAAACTTCGTTGATGTTAACTTATTAAGTCCCACAAGAATGGTTGCCATGAAAAGCATACTCCTTATCACATTTGATCACTGCATGTATGTCCAGCTTGTTATGGACTTTCCAGTGTTCACTTCTACCATGATTTGTCTTCTTGAATTGATGTTGAAAAATGGCTGCTGATACTTTGGATTATAAACAATGTAGCCGATATATGGCTGTAACATGTATCCAGATGACACTACGCAAGAGTCGAATCCGGTCCTATACATAAGAAATTGTGTAATTTTTCGTTATTCCATTTAATTTTGTATTGAAAGGTAGATAATTCCTCCCCTAGTCTCCTGAAAGATTAATATGAACATGAAAAAATATGTTTTGAATTCAGTTTAGAAATACACCCTCCAGTGAACAGACGTAGTTTGCAGATATTATTAAATATTGTAACATGGCAAGAAAAGAGGTGAATTACTTAGTATGAGTTTTCTTCCCCACTGTTAGTCCATTGTGTGGCAGCAGCATGCAAAATAGAGTCTCTGGAATTATACGTGCTCAGCATTACCTACGTTACTTCAGTTTTTCACCAGGTGCGTTCATAAAAATATCATACATACATACATACATACATACATACATACATACATACATACATACATACATACATACATACATACATACATACATACTGTGCCCTTTTTAAATTCGCTTATGGGTGCAATACATACATACATACATACATACATACATACATACATACATACATACAACTTCATTATAGACAGTTGTGTCTTTCAGCGTTCAGTCTGCAAGCCTCTGCAAATTTACTAAACAACTCCACAATTCTCTACTTGTAACTAGCTCTCTGGCCTCGATAAGTCCCATACCTCTTATCTTTAAATCATTAGAAACTGAATCTAACCATCGTCGTCTTGGTCTTCCTCCGAGTCCGTTATTCTTCCAGGTAACCTATTCTCCTCCATTCACCTCACATACCCGCAACATCGAATCCGCTCTATGCGTACCGCTTCACTCGTCGAGTTCATTCCTAACTTAGCTTTTATCGCCTCGTTCCGAGTACACCCCATCACTTGTCTCACCTTATTATACCCGCGAGCATTCTCGCTACCTTCATGTCTGTTACTCCTAAATTATGAATAAGATATCCTTAGTCCACCCAGCTTGAAATCTCGTACAGCAAATTAGGTCTAGAAACAGGCCGGTCTGTGTGACGACTTCTTTCCTACAGAATAATGTTGATTACAACTGCGAGCTCATTTTATTAGCTTTGCTACAGCTTGATTCAATCTCACTGATTGTATTACCATCCTGGAAGAATACACATCCTAAATACTCGAAATAATTCACTTGTTCCTGCTGGTATTCGCAACCAGAATTCATTTCTCTCACATTAGTCTTGGATATGCTAATTTTCGTATCGTACTCAATTCACCTATTTTCAAGTTCAAAGATATTAGATTGCGGGCTTTTAGTAGAGTCTGCCATTAAGACCAGGTCTTCGGCATAGGCCAAACTCCTTACTACATTTCCACCTAATTCAGTCCCTCCCTGCCACTCTATACCTTTCAGTATATGATCCATGTAAACTAACAACAAAAGTGAAAGAGTACAGCCTTGAACCAAGAACTCATTCTACCATCAATACTTACTGTTACCCAATTGTGAACATAAATTAATTTGATTGCTTTTAATAACAGACCCTTAATCCTATAATCCCTCAGTACAGGTAATATATCTTCCCTCGGTACACAGCAATATATCTCTTTAAGATCTAAGAAACTTGAACATAACCGGCTATTCCTCTCGTAGCATTATTCAATTACCCGGTGCATACTGATATAAACTAATTTTGACAGATCCTCTGTCCAACTTACTCCCAACCATCGATGGCACTCTTCTTTCCAAAATGCCCGTGAACACTTTATTTGATCCTTCCTGTTCCCTTGCTTACAAAATAGGTGCAATTACCTTACGAAATTCCTTGCTGATCTTATTGCTCTCTGAAGACATTTCATCGCTGCCTTCTCACTACATTTCGTCTGATTTAATCTATTTCTGTGGTTTTATGAAAAATGGAGTTTATTTAGCATCCTTTCCACTTCCTCAAGCGTAATTTCAGTAACATCATTGTCCTCTTCCCCATGAGTTCGGATGTTTGCGACATCAATAGAAATATTTCCTTTTACCTTTAGAAGATTTTCAAAATATTTCTTCCATCCAGTGATTCACTGGGATCTATTATGAGTTCACCTGATTTATCCACAACAATATTTAATCCCCTTTTCCCTCCATCAATAAGATTCCTTTTTACTGCCCAGAAGGCTTTCCCCGCTGCTTAACCTAGCCTTTCCAGCTTATTAAGGAAATATTCCCATGCTTCTTGAATTCAACAAATATTCGTTCCACCCTGTTTGTTTCATCTACGTACAATTTCCTGTCTGCATCAGTCCTTATTTGGAGCTTTTGATACACCTTCTTTTTACGTTTACAAACTGCCCTCACTTCACCATTCCGCCAAGGTAGTCGTCTTTTCCCATCTTCACACACAGCTGTTCCTAGGTATTCCCATACTGTTTCTACTACAGCATCCCTGTATGCCACCCACTACCTTTCTATATCCTGAATCTGCTTACTGTATATTGTTTGGAACTTACGTACTTCTGTCTAATTCCCGTGTCCTGAAAATGCTCTACCTTTATTCGTCTGCAGACGGATTTCACTTTCTCTATCCTAGGCCTAGATATACTTAGTTCACTACAGACCAGATAATAGTCTGCATCATTGCAAAGTTCCCCGAATACCCGTACCATTCGTAACAGATTTCCTGAATTCATAGTCGGTTGTAATGTAGATTATCATGGGCCTTTTGCTTGAGGAATGTATTCGTAACTGTTAATTCCACACGTCAAGCAAACAATTCCTATTCCCATCAGCTTCTATATCTTCCCCAAATTTACCCATCACCGTCTCATATCCTTCCATTTTACTTCCAACTCTCGCACTGAAATCGCCATTAGCACTATCCTAGCCTTGCTGTTCACCTTGACTACGATGTTACTCAGCACTTCATAAAACTTGCCAACTTCACCCTGATATACACACTCACATGGTGAATAGAGTGACACAATTCTCGCGCTTCCTCTAACAGGTAAATCTACCCACATCATTCGCTAATTTACGTGTCTAACAGAAAATATACTTCGTGCAATGGTATTCCCGATCAACAGTCCTACCCCATTCTCTGCCCTTTCCTTTCTTAACATCTGTTCAGATCACTTTATTTTCAGCGAGTTTCATAAAAATAACTGGCGTCAATGTGTATCATTGTAAACTGTAAGTAGGTACAAATTCTGGCATGGAAATGAAGCGTAAATCACACATAAACATGCACATTATTGGTTGTCCTTAGCAGAACGGATTTTCCACGATAACTACAGCTAAATCATGTGCTCATGGGGGCTGTTTCCTTTCTCGTTACTTGTTAGGAATTCGAACAGGTCTTTTGGTCACCCATCCCTTAACGATACAGTCTGATATTTAGAAGGACTGAGAAAGTGGCTGCGCGGTTTGGGTCACGTAGCTGTGAGCTTGAATTCGGAAGAGCGTGGGTTCGACCTCCACTCTCAGCAGCCTTGAAGATGGTTTTCCGTGATTTCCCATTTTCACACCAGGCAAATACTGGGGCTGTACCTTAATTAAGTCCATGCTCACTTTCTTCTCGCTCCTAGCCCTTTCCTCTCCTATCGTCGCCATAAGGCCTATCTATGCCCGTGCGACGTAAAGAAAATTGTAAAATAAAATCTAGAAGCCAACACAATGTAGACCTACAGCACACACAATATACGAAATTATTACTATTTTTTCAGTCCTTCAAACACTACTTAGTGTACAGTATATACGACAATTTAAGACATACCTACTGAAAGAAAACAAAAAATAATTGAATATAGAACTGAATGTACACCTACTGAAGAGGACTTAATTTAAGATTTGTCATATCGCATCAGATACGAGAATTCATAAGATATTTACTTGATCGGACGTTTTATGCAATTCTGTGTTTAATAACGTTTTCATTTTAGCTTTTACATTTAAACTCGTCGTTTGTTCTATAAATTTTTGGAAGATTTTCCTTAGTTACACTGTTAAAAGCATGATTTATATCCAGCCAGATCTATACAGTCTGTTCTAATAAGATGACAACAGAATTAATAGGTTCGTAGTCTACTTTAAGATAATGTTTCCTATTTTGGTGTTGGTGGAATTTTGTCAATATTGTGCAGGTTGTTATGACTACAAGATATATGTTATAATCAATCAATCAATCAATCAATCAATCAATCAATCAATCAATCAATCAATCAATCAATCAATCAATCAATCAATCAATCAATCAATCAATCAATCAATCAATCACCACTGATCTGCATTTAGGGCATTCACCCAGTTGGCAGATTCCCTATCTGTCGTTTTAAGAGCCTTTTCTTAAATAATTTCAAATAAACTGGAAATTTATTGAACATCTTTCTTAGTGAGTTATTCCAATCCCTAACTCCACTTCCTATAAACTAATATTTGTCCCAATTTGTCCTTTTGACTTCCAGCTTTATCTTCATGTTGTGATCTTTCCTAATTTTAAAGACACCACTCAAAATTATTCGTCTTCTAATGTCATTCCACGCCATCTCTCCACTGACAGCTCGGAACGTACTACTTAGTCGAGCAACTCGTCTGCTTTCTCCCAAGTCTTCCCAGCCCAAACTTTGCAACATTTTTGTAACCTTACTATTTCGTCGGAAATCGCCCAGAACAAATCGAGCTGCTTTTATTAGGATTTTTTCTGTTCTTGAATCAAGTAATCCTGGTGAGGGTCCTATACACTGGAATCACACTCTAGTTGTTGTCTTACCAGAGACTTACAGTATATGCCCTCTCCTTTACATCCTTATTACAACCCCTAAATACCCCCATAACCATGTGCAGAGATCTGTACCATTTATGTGATTACCCCAATGAAGATCTTTCCTTACAATAACACCTACAGTAGGTACTTACAAAGATCCCCAGAAGGAATTTTCACCCCATCAATGCAATAATTAAAACCGAGAGGAATTTTCTTATTTGTGAAAATCAAAGCTTTAGTATAACAATAATCATTCAATGAAATTAATAACATACGCATCGGTAATATGGACAGACTCCAACTACTGTAGGAGGCTATGGTAAGCTGGGTTTCAAGGTCAATTTCTCATCACTGTTTTTTAAGACCGGATGAATTTTATTTACGGAAAAAAATGATTGGCTCTATTCAATTGGGGTGCGAAGGTCTCGCAAGGTATTGCCGTGACTTGTGACCGAACTTTGTAGGAAGCTAGCCCCCTCTTTTGCAGCGAACAGTTAAAATACCTCTTACTGCTTTGTACAGGAGGTTATGTTTCCCGTCGAACGCCTTGCATTTTTTTTCCATCAATGCGTATCTAGTCAGTCTCATACAAGCGCATTGTCCCTCAAAATTGGGTACACTAAGCTAATGAAGATATGATTGGTTTGTAATCATTCTTTTTCGTGAGAATTATTGTGGCCATCAACTGCTGGGTGAATATGTTTGATAATCTCTATGTGCAATCTAAAATATTAAGATTGGCCTAGGTGGCCTAGAAAAGCAGCCACAATGACCACTGTCAACACAAAGACTCAAAGATCGTTTCCGAAATGTGAAACTCCCCAATCTTACGCTCCCTCCAAGTGATTTTCGTGTATACCAGTATCACAGAATGAGGTAACTTATATCGTGAAACTGAACCAGTTCACTGGAAGCACGAAACTATACGGGACTTAATGGTGTTGATCCATCAGATTTTGATGCATATCCTATTTAACCAATCAAGTTCGTCGCTGACAAGACGTCTGGTTGAGTGACGTCTGACTGTCTGAGTAGAAGACAGAGGCGACAGGTCAACGATGACAGATTAGCTTGGCCGAAAGATGAACCAGTACGACAATATGCCGTTGACGCTCGGCAGAACAGAAACTTCACTCATAATTCCGAAACTGGGGTTGCATTTAATAATAATAATAATAATAATAATAATAATAATAATAATAATAATAATAATAATAATAAATGCTAATGCTGCGTGTTTAAGCTTCTTTGAATTGTTGTAGATTTTACTAAAAGTAAGATTAACGGTACGTTGTCCTGAAAAGGGTTTCTTTAAGCTACCAGTAAATCTCATGACACGGGCCTCTCCTAATTATATAAAGATGGACGTTGAGTTCTCAGTCTGCGGAAGACTACTGGCAAAAATGAGTGCTATTGGACTAGAAAAAAAGTGACTGAATGGGTGGCTATATTTCTAGAAAATAGAACTCAGAGAATTAGAGTAGGCGAAGCTTTATCTGACCTTGTAATAATTAAGAGGGGAATTCCTCAAGGCAGTATTATTGACCTTTATGTTTTCTTATATATATCAATGATATGTGTAAAGAAGTGGAATCAGAGATAAGGCTGTTTGCAGATGATGTTATACTGTACAGAGTAATAAATAAGTTACAAGATTGTGAGCGGCTGCAGGGTGACCTCGATAACGTTGTGAGATGGACGGTGGGCAATTGTATGATGATAAACGGGGTTAATAGTCAGGTTGTGAGTTTCACAAATAGCAAAAGTCCTCTCAGATTTAATTACTGCGTTGATGGGCTGAAAATACCTTTTGGGGATCATTGTAAGTACCTATGTGTTAATATAAGAAAAGATCTTCATTGGGGTAATCACAGAAATATGATTGTTAGTAAAGGATACAGATCTCTGCACATGGTTATGAGGGTATTTAGGAGTTGTAGTAAGGATGTAAAGGAGAGGGAATATAAGTCTCTGGTAAGACCCCAACTAGAGTATGGTTCCAGTGTATGGGACCCTCACCAGGATTACCTGATTCAAGAACTGGAAAAAATCCAAAGAAAAGCAGCTTGATTTGTTCTGGGTTATTTCCGACAAAAAAAATAGCGTTACAAAAATGTTGCAAAGTTTGGGCTGGAAAGACTTGAGAGAAAGGAGACGAACTGCTCGATTAAGTGGTATGTTCCGAGCTGTCAGTGGAGAGATGGCGTGGGAGGACATCAGTAGACGAATAAGTTTGAGTGGTCTTCAAAAGTAGGAAAAATCACAATATGAAGATAAAGTTGGAATTCAAGAGGACAAGTTGGGGCAAATATTCGTTTATAGGAAGGGGAGTTAGGGATTGGAATTACTTACCAAGGGAAATGTTCAATAATTTTCCAATTTCTTTGCGATCATTTAAGAAAAAGCTAGGAAATCAACAGATAGGGAATCTGCCACCTGGGCGACTGCCCTAAATGCAGATCAGTAGCCATTGATTGATCATAGCAAATCCTGGCACTAATGAATAGCCAGAGAAATACTGTAAGTACTTTCCTCACTGAGCCAGACCGTGCTATTACATGCAGTATGTCTCCAAAGCCTACCGAAACGTGTAAACCAACCGATCCAACAAGCCAGATTTCACATAATTCATCACCGGAACTGATATATCGCACGTAAACTCTCTTAAATGCCAACCCACTGCACCAAGGTTCGATTCCTCCGCACTAAATATAGACGGTGAGTACCTATCCAACTACGTTCAACAGTTCAAGAATAATATTAGAGTTGCTTGGGTCAGCAGCCCATAGACTAGTTTGATGAAGCTCTCCATGCCAACCTATTCTTTTCATTTCTACGTAACTACTACATCCTATATCCACTTCAATCTCTTTGCAATATCCATACCTTGGTCTATCTCTGCCGTTTTTTCCACCTACACTTCGCTCAAAAACTAACTGAACAATTCCTGGGTGTCTTAAGTTATGTCCTATCATTCGATCTCTTATCCTCAAATCGTTCTCCTCTGACCAATTGCATTCCGTATCTTGACATTCGTGATTCGATCCACCCATCTCATCTTCAGCATTCTTCTATAACACAACATTTCAAAAGCTTCAATTCTTATTCTTCCTGAGCTAGTTATCATCTATATTTCACTTCCATACAATGCCACGCTCCAGACGAAAGTCTTCAAAAACATCTCTCTAATTTCTATATTAATGTTCGAAGTGAGCAAATTTCTTTTCTTAAGAAAGGTTTTCCTTGCTTGTGCTAGTCTGCACTGTACGTCCTCCTTAATTCTGACATCGTTAGCTGTTCTACTGTCCAAGTAGCAATATTATTCTACTTCCATTAAGACTTCACTTCTTAATCTAATATTTCCTGCATCACCCAAATTCATTAGATCGCACTCCATTACTTTTTAAAAATGTATATCTTAATGGCAGATTGTGCCAAAAGCCTGCAGTTTAATATCTTGGAACTTGAAAATAGGTGCAATGAGTGTGGTATGAAAATTAGCCTCTCGAAGACTAAATTGATGTCAGTAGGTAAGAAATTCAACAGAATTGAATGTCAGATTGGTGATACAAAGCTAGAACAGGTCGATAATTTCAAGTATTTAGGTTGTGTGTTCTCCCAGGATGGTGATATAGTAAGTGAGATTGAATCAAGGTGTAATAAAGCTAATGCAGTGAGCTCGCAGTTGTGATCAGCAGTATTCTGTAAGAAGGAAGTCAGCTCCCAGACGAAACTATCTTCACATCGGTCTGTTTTCAGACCAACTTTGCTTTACGGGAGCGAAAGCTGGGAGGACTCAGGATATCGTATTCATAAGTTAGAAGTAACAGACATGAAAGTAGCAAGAATGGTTGCTGGTACAAACAGGTGGGAACAATGGCAGGAGGGTATTCGGAATGATGAGATAAAGGCTAATTTAGGAATGAACACGATGGATGAAGCTGTACGCATAAACCGGCTTCGGCGGTGGAGTCATGTGAGGCGAATGGAAGAGGATAGGTTACCTAGGAGAGTAATGGACTCTGCTCTGGAGGGTAAGAGAAGTAGAGGGAGACCAAGACGACGATAGTTAGACTCGGTTTCTAACGATTTAAAGATAAGAGGTATAGAACTAAATGAGGCCAGAACACTAGTTGCAAATCGAGGATTGTGGCGACGTTTAGTAAATTCTTAGAGGCTTGCAGACTGAACGCTGAAAGGCATAACAGTCTATAATGATAATGTATGTATGTATGTATGTATGTATTTTTCAACTTGCGTTCCTTCTCCAAAACTGTGTCCATAACATTCAGCAATTTCTCCAGTTTTTCTGCCGACTCAGATAAAATAACAATATCATCGGCAAGTCTCAATGTTTTGATTTCCTCTCCTTGGATTGTCGTTCCCTTTCCAAATTCCTCTTTGATTTCCTTTACAGCCTGTTCTATATACATACTGAAAGGGAAAAGGGCAAGCTGCAGCCTTGTTTCACTCCTCTCCCGATTGCTGCTTCTTTTTTCATAGCTTTTGATTCCCATCACTGCAGATTGACTTATGTACAGAATTGCTGATAATTCTTCTTTCTCGGTATCTGCTCCTGATCACCTTCCGAGTCCGCCTCCATGGCTAAATGATTAGCGTGCTGGCCTTTGGTCGCAGGGGTCCCGGGTTCGATTCGCGGCAGGGTCGTGAATTTTAACCATAATTGGTTAATTCCCCTGGCACAGGGACTGGGTGTACGTGTCGTCTTCATCATCATTTCATCCTCATCACGACGCTCAGGTCGCCTACGGGAGTCAGATCGAAAGACCTGCACCTGGCGAGCCGAAGTCCTTGGACACTTTCCGGCACTAAAAGCCATAGGCCATTTCATTTCATTCATCACCTTCAGAATCTCAAATAGCTTGGTCCAGGCAACACTATCGACTGTCTTTTCTAGAATAATGAGAAGAAGCGGAGCTATTAACGGTGGTTGGACTAAGAGACGTGAGTACTAATAACATTGGCTTGCAGCGGACATTGCAATAACTCGAGCTATAGAAATAATTCTACAAGCCCTCAAATCGACCACCTCGTTTCTGCACACCTTCCGCCACTTTTCGCACACTCTGGTGTGTTCGTGGGTGAGAACTGTGCTGCACACGTAGATATAGTGCTGTTTTGCGCGTGAATGTCCTTCCTGACGTCAAATCTATGTAGAGGGTTGTAGGTTATTCACTAATATATGTTTCTATGGTGGTTGATAGTGTAGAGTGATGTGTGATGTGTGCATGTATGAAGAGATGCGCAATGAGACTGCAAACACTAGTCCCAGAGACGGAAGAATTAACCGTAGGTGAAGTTTGTCCGGACCCGCAATGTAGGGGGCAACACATCCACCTGTCATATGCGGCCCCGGGTTCGATTCCCGGCCGCGTCAGTGGTCTGTAATTGTAAATTATTAATATCCATGGCCTGGGAACTGGGTATTTGTGTCGTCCTTAAAGTTCCTTTCCTCACATTCAACACTTTACACTTCCGCCATTTACAAAAATACACGCAGGTTTCTCACATATGGTGCAAGTAGGGGCAAAAGATCTTTGTAGGTCGACGCCCCGAACTAATAGCATTAGAAAACCGTAGGTGGCTAAAAATCCTCGACCTAGCCGTGATTTAAACTCAGAACCCTCGGAACCGATGGCTATGACGCTAACTCTTTAGCCAAGAATTTGGCAACAATAAGGCAACGGGGCATTAACCTTATATCTTGAGCAGGTATACTGCAATGAATAGTATTCCAGTTTAATGTGCAAGATGTGGTTTTGAAATTAATATGTTAACGACTGAAATGACAGTAATTTAGTGGAGTACGTCTTCCGTGATAAGTTTTCGGAAAATGTAAAACTTAAATTTCGTTAACTTAATTTCCCAAATTCGGTATGTGTTCATCGTGATACATTGATATATTTAATTAATACATTTAATGAAATAAAACACGATCTTTAAACGACGCCCTGAAAACCGAGTCAAAACTGGAAGAAATTTCCGATATAACGTTGAGGAACCCCACTAATTCAATGCGGAAATGAATACAGGAGGCTAATGTTTCTGTGCGATCAGCATAGGGCCGTACATAAGGAAGTTAATTTGCATCCTTATAAACAACTGATGAACTTAAGGGAAAAATCACCAATTACGTTAACTCAGTTACACGGCAAACCCTACACAAAGTGTTCGGAAACACATGCATAAGAGTCGAACTCTGCCTTCAGCTAGAACGATATTTCCAGCATCTCCTGTAACAGTGTAAGTACGTAATTCCGTTCAGTTTAATTTAATTGACCGAGGAAGTTGGCCTGCGGTTTAGGGGCGCGCAGCTGTGAGCTTTCATTCGGGAGATAGTGGCTTCGAACCCCACTGTCGGCAGCCTTCCGTGGTTTTCCATTTCCACGCCAGGTAAATGCTGAAGCTGTACCTTAATTAAGACCACGACCGCTTACTTTTCACTCCTAGCCAATTGCAAAAAAAAATGGATACATCTTCCCAGAACATATATAGCTAAATTTAGCGGGATCCATTGCCTACGCAACTGAGTGTAAGTGTACTAGCGTATCCACCTCGCAGCGGAGATAGAGGCAGTGTATTTACAGATTTACACAAGGCTGAAATGTTTTATCCTTATTGTTTACATGGATCGTTTGTCGAAAGATATAAAATTGTAGTATGTGATTCAGATGGGTGAAAATACAATAAGTAGTTTGGCTTATGCCTATGACTTCATTTTAATCACAAAATGTACTTAAGATTTGGAACCTAGTACGTTAAAGCTTGAAAAGAAGTGTAACGTTTGGAAGAAAATGAAAATCCACAGCCTGTTTTCAGTCATTTGACCGGGTAAAGAACGAAATAAATTAAGGCCCCCCCCCCATCTAACGGCGAGGATAGTAATTGTGCCGGATGGGGCCATGATTAATGGCTGATAGATTAAATTAAATGATAATGGAGAATGTCGCTGGAATGAAAGATGACAGGAGAAACCGGAGTGCCCGGAGAAAAACCTGTCCCACTTCCGCTTTTTCCAGCACAAATCTCACATGGAGTGACCGGAATTTAAACCACGGAACCCAGAAGTGTGAGCCACGGAGGGTTGGTAAGCAATTCGCATCTCCTACACTAAAGTGATATCGATTGGGAAGAAACTATAAGAGGAATGAATATCGGGTTGAAAATACTAAACTTGAACAAGTGAGCCAAGTGAGGATGTATTTTCTCCCAGAATGGCGATGTAGTGAAATTGAATAAAGGTGTAGCAACGCTAATGCAATGACTTTATACTAGAGATAATTGATATTCAGTAAGAAATAACTGAGTTCACAGAGAAAAATATAATTACAATGCTCTGTTTTCAGATAGATTTTACTCAAATTGAGTAAAATCTGGGCAAATACAGAACATGTCATTCAAAAACTGAGAAAATATCAAATGTGAACGTAGCTAGAATAATTACTGAAACAAAGAGGTGAGAACGATAGCATTAGAAAACGTACAGTGAACAGATAAAGGATAATTAGGAATGAATCGATGGATGAAGCTGTGTGTATAAAGAAGCTTCGATGGTGGGGTTGCATGAAGTGAAGAGAGAAGGATCGGGGACTAACTGGACTATGCGGTAAATTTGTGCTCGGTACGCCCGGAAGGACGTGGGTTCGAATCCCGTCAGGAAGTCGTAACATTTAAGAAACAAGATTTCCACTTCCGGAGGTGCTCATGGCCCTGAGGTCCACTCAGCCTTCACCAAAAATGAGTACCTAGGAGGCAAAGGCGGCCCGGCGTAGAGCTAACCACTCTACACCATCTAGTGCCGAGGCTACGGATAGTGGAACCTTAACCTTCAACCCCTCCAAGGGCCTTCATGGCTTGTTCGGAGATAACTTTGCTTTGCTTTTTTGCTTTGAATAGAGAAGGATAGGGTAGCTAAGGGAACAATGGACTCGGACAAGGAGGGTACGAGAAGCACAGAACGACTTAAGAGACGGTGATTAGACTCAAATGAAAAGAAGAAGAAGCCAAATAGTAATGTTATTGGTTTTACGTCCCACTAACTACTTTCATAGTTTTCGGACGAAGAAGCCAATGTGCTGGTTCCAAATAGAGTGCTGTGGAGGCATTTAGCTGGTAGACTGAACGGTTAAAATCACAACAGTCTATAATTTTTAATTAAAATATGTGTATTTTTTTTGCTAGGGGCTTTACGTCGCACCGACAGGTCTTATGGCGACGATGGGATAGGGAAGGCCTAGGAGTTGGAAGGAAGCGGCCGTGGCCTTAATTGAAGTACAGCCCCAGCATTTGTCTGGTGTGAAAATGGGAAACCACGGAAAACCATCTTCAGGGCTGCCGATAGTGGGATTCGAACCTACTATCTCCCGGATGCAAGCTCACAGCCGCATGCCTCTACGCGCACGGCCAACTCGCCCGCTAAAATATGTGTATTAGAGTCATACATGACCAAATATGAAGACAATAGATTAAAAGAAATTGTCTGACGCCTGGCTATATCGGCAAACCGCTAAGCTTTTCCGTGAAGCAGTGTTGGATACTAACAACTGAGTCTGTTATTATTCGGTCTTTTCTGTGTCAAACGTGCCTCTTCAGGCAATTCCCTTTCCGAGCGTAGAATTCCTGTACGGAGATACCACCACCATCCCCACCACCGAAAACAAAAACAACATAGTCATACGGTACCATGTTCTTTTCTGTTTTAATTTGTATTATAAGGGAGAAAATAATTATCTGTCAATTATTACACACCAGTCATTAAGTAATATAATAATTATTTTTGTTAAGACAATGAAAATACAAAAAATTGCATAATTTAAACTGTTCCCTGTTTTAACATTCAAATGCATATGGACACAATCTATGTCTTCGCTTAAGAACTAGTACAATGTCAGGACAAAATGCAAATTTTACACCAGAAGGTAAAGAATATGTAAAACTATAAAAATTGTCTAGAAGTCTCTGGAATTTGTGTTTTATAATAAATAGCTCAACTAATTTAAGTAAGAGAAAAATACACAACCCAGCATTTTCAAACTTATTTTTTGCGGCAAGAGGTGTGATAGGTGATCCTAACTAATTTTGGGTCGCTGAACACAAATCCGTTGTCCGTTTCTACGTATCACGTCACGTTTTCTCGCAATAGTTATATCAAAATAAGAGATAGGTCTTAATATTGGATAAAAAAGTACTGAAAAATACTGATAATTTTGAAAATATTTAAAAAATTGTATTATTATATATTTTGAAATGGTTGAATATTGTCTTGAATTATTATATACAATGAATAATTATTGAGTATTAAATTAAAATGAAATATTTAGCATTTATTGTAATATAGTACTGATTTACACAAAAACACATAAAACTCTGAGGCAAAAAAAACAATTTATTTTGACAATTAAACGCGATTTACAAGCAAACAATGTTAATTTTATTCAGTATCTTTATGAATTCGTCCGCCTCTGTGGTGTAGTGGTTAGCGTGATTAGCTGCCACCCCCGGAGGCCCGGGTTCGATTCCCGGCTCTGCCACGAAATTTGAAAAGTGGTATAAGGGCTGGAACGGGGTCCACTCAGCCTCGGGAGGTCAACTGAGTAGAGGTGGGTTCGATTCCCACCTCAGCCATCCTGGAAGTGGTTTTCCGTGGTTTCCCACTTCTCCTCCAGGCGAATGCCGGGATGGTACCTACCATAAGGCCACGGCCGCTTCCTTCCCTCTTCCTTGCCTATCCCTTCCAATCTTCCCATCCCTCCACAAGGCCCCTGTTCAGCATAGCAGGTGAGGCCGCCTGGGCGAGGTACTGGTCATTCTCCCCAGTTGTATCCCCGACCAAGAGTCTGAAGCTCCAGGACACTGCCCTTGAGGCGGTAGAGGTGGGATCCCTCGCTGTGTCCGAGGGAAAAGCCGACCCTGGAGGGTAAACAGATGATGATGATGATGATGATCTTTATGAATTCATAAATGTGAACAAAATAAACTTTAACAATCCTAGATGTCCTCTTGGAATGAACGCTTGGCTGCCCAGCGTCTGACTGCATCAAGTTTGTCTTCTCTTTTCTAACACCAACCCTAGTCGGCCATCACTGGTTCATCCCACCTCCCCTGGTATCTTCTTTCTGCCTCCCTGATGTCCTGGTGGAACCTCTCTCCCATCTCTTCACTAACAGCCCCAAGTTTTTCCGGAAAGTGATCGAGATGAGAATGAAGGAAGTGCATTTTCAGGCTCATTCTACACCCCAACTCTTTCATGTCATCCAACATTGTTTTCACTATTGTTTCGTATTGTTCAACCTTTACATTTCCTAGGAACTTCGTTATGACGTCTCTTCTTGAATTCCATTCACCAAGTTCCACGGCATTAATCGTCTGTTCAAAGTTTCTGTCTTTCAGAAGCTTTCTAATTTGTGGTCCATTAAAAATGCCTTCCTTATCTATTGCATCAGATAAATGTGGAAATTTGCTTGCAATGTACTTGAAACAGGGGCTACTTTTGTCCAACGCCTTAGCGAACTGCTTTAAGATTCCCAGTTTGATGTGTAGCGGTGGCAAAATAATTTTTGTTGGTCAGCTAAGGCAGCATTTGTAACATTTTTCACACCAGGTGTCAAGACATGTCTCTTGAGCCAGGAAGGTTAATAACAGTGTTTGTCCCTAGCTCTGCGGTCCCATTCATATAAATTATAAGGGAATTTAGTGTAGCCCGCTTTTTGTCCTAATAGAATACCACACACCTTCAAGTCACTACACACATCCCACCAGTGCTCATGATATTTGATTTTATCTAAAACAGTTTGCGCTGTGATATAATTTTCTTTTAGTGTAACGGAATGTGCCACAGGAATCGAAGCTAGAATGTTTCCGTTGTGAAGTAGTACAGAATTTAAGCAAACCACGGCCATTCTGACAACAGGCCATTCACTGTTATCACAAAAGCAGCACTGTGCCGCAATGACACATTTTCAGACAATGAATGGCAAATAACACGAAAACAAGATGTGATACAATAGAACCAGTGACCTTTCCGAAATCAGGAGACCTTATTTAGTTAAAATCGCGTATCAGACGCTCTGCTGCAAAAATCATGCTGGGTAGTGATATACGTATTATTCCATGTTAGTTAAGCGATATTGAACCACTGCGTTTAGCCGTATTTTGTTAGCTACGCGGGTTGTTTTTTAAGCGACGGTATGAGCAGAGGCAAGACCGGTGCGCTACGAAATGTTTGGCCGAGTACAACTGTCGCATTATGTCAGCTGGCAGGTTTCAGTCGAACGGAATCTAAATCCGTTTCTGAAGGACTGTATTACGTAGGCTATGTATGTTATATATTATCCATAATATTACTAAGAGACATGGCGCAACAAAAACGACTGTTACCCAGCCTTAACGCCCTGCAAATACTGTATTTACACGTGGTCAGCGTAACGAGATTCTCAGTCGTGTTGCCTACCTTTTTGACCAAGTCCACTGCCTCTAGTGATAGACAGCTCCTCAGTTGGTTTCACGAGGTGGATTAAATCCCGTTCCAGCCCTCAGTTCAGAAGTGAAAATCATTGAGCTCTCCGGGAATCAAATCCGACGTGTGAGACAAGCACGCTACACACACGCCACGGGGATGACTTACTATAATAGTTTAATATGGACACAATGGTATTTATTTATTTATTTATCTATTTACCGTATTTATTTATTTATTTATTTATTTATTTATTTATTTATTTATTTATTTATTTATTTATTTATTTATTTATTTATTTATTTATATACGTCTTTGCACCCGCGTTTAGAGCAGTGAACTGTGGAATCGGGTGTTAACCTCCAGAGTTCCTCCACCCTTCGAGTATGCTTTTACTAGCACTCATTTTAAGCAATCTAACCCAGTAACAGACCGAGGCGCAGTACCTTTATGTAGGCCTGTAACTTACCTGCTTCAACATAGCTTAGTTCCCTTACCAATAATTTGCACCCAAACACAGCTAATGCACACAAGATTATCGCAGTCTATCGACCAAACTAACAAAAATGTAAAATTAAATAAATGATGATTTAAATTTTTAAATATTATTTTACAGGGACAAATACATTGTTAACTGTCAGATATGTTACACGGTAAGAGGACATTTCTAGCCCTAATGTCTGTCACGATATACTTGGTTTAGTCTATGTCCTAATAATATCGCTGTAACCACCAACAGCTAAACCGAGCGTGCTGGCTGCACGTTCCGGCCGTATAGCCGTTAGCTGGCATTTGGGAGATTGTGGATGTCGGCAACTCTGAAGATGGTTTTCTGTAGTTTCTCATTTTCATATCAGCAAAATTCCTAGGCATCCTTCCAAAACCTATCCTATTCCATTGTCGACATAAGGTCTGCCTGAGCCGGTGCGACGTAAAGTCAATAGCAAAAAAGAAGAAACGAGTGCTTTGATAGTGATGACCTGATGACTTGTTTTGTTAACAGCGTTGTAAAGGTTAAGGGGGCATGTTGAATTGAATGCACGCCATTGAATAATACCTAGCTCATAACACAGGAGAGCGGTGAAATTTGAAGAGACATCTGTTGCTCGTTCGCAATTCTCGACGAGCAGACGGTTGAACCTTTGTAGAAGATCACATACAGGCAAATACGAATTAACTCCTTACAAAGAAACGTATGCGACTTTAGAAGAATGGAACAGGTTTGTGATTCACTCCAAGGAAATAATGTCATCCAAATCGTCTTCAAATCATATTCAACAAACTCGTGCTATTTGCATCACGAAGGCAACGTATGCAAATAAGAAATCAATCATGCACTTTAACAGTTTAAATTCCCCCATTAGCTTGAATATGACGTCATTTACTATGACGTCACTTGGACAAGGTCACCACGCTCGCACTGTTATCCAGCTGTCACGTAGGGCGATACTCAGCGCTTAATCAAACAGTCAATTTTGCTGTACTTGGCTACACTTTGTGTCACCTTTGAAAATGTTGAACTCATTTGCAGTGTATAACTAGTGGTACCCATACAAATAATAACGAGTTTTAAGAAAAATGTTCAACAATAAATACATATCACCCATGGAATGGATCGTCTTACGCAATACTATTAAAAAATGTGGATCAGGTCCTCAAATTAAGGGGTCAAAATGCATTCAGTAACGCATGTATATAAACTGTATATTTCTTATTGATTTATAAAACATTCGGTGTACTCTAAGAATCAATACAAGTGTTTTTACTTCTCAAATCAAAATTTCTCAAAAATAACAAAGTCATATTGGAGAGAGGTGTATGGCAGCCATCACAAGTATGTATGACGTCAGTGCACCCGCTGGATTATCAGTAACCACAGCTATAGCCTCGTTATCTGCTAAGGTCCTCCCTGTGCTAAAGGCGGGTTTACACGCAACGATAAATTGGAGCAATTTATCGTTGTAGAGCAATTTATCGTTGTAAGGGTATCGTCACGACTTATCGTTGCGTGTACACAGGATATTGTAGCGATTTATTGGAGTTGGAATTGGATTGGATGGTTGGTGCCGGCCGGCCGGCATCAATTTCTACGAATCGTAACGACAGGTAGGAACATGTAAACAGTTGCAAGCACATGTCGCTAAGATCTGACTCAGTTTGCGCTGGCTGTTCACAGGAGTGGTTGTTTTGAAATACTGTTTCTCTTCCTTGAGATCATGACAATTTCCAAGCAAAGTCCTCGTGAGTTCTTGAGTGAATTAATTGAACAATATCAGAGATTTTCGTGCTTGTGGCTCATTAAGAGCAAAGAATATTCCGACAGAAATAAGGAAGACCTGGCGTATGCAGAGCATGTTAAGAAATACAAGGAGCTTGATCCGTCGGCAAACAGAAGCACTGTGGTGAAAAAGATCAATGCATTGCGTACGGTATATAAAGAAGAACTAGCCAAAGTCAACTATTCGTTGACATCCGGGGCAGATGCGGATGATGTATAAAAACCTAGTTTTTTGGTAGGCTACTTCGACCTTCTGTATTTTTTGAACAATCAGGACTCTGCAAGACCTGGTAGGAGTACAAAGGATGACGGGGACGAAGAAAGACCACAAGATGTAAGTAAACCGAATTTTTATTTGTAGCAAAAGTAGTTTTCTTTCTTATTCTTCTTATTCTTAATCTGTTTAACCTCCAGGATTGGTTTTTTACTCGGACTCAGCGAGTGATCCCGCCTCTAGCGCCTCAAGGGCAGTGTCCTGGAGCGTGAGACTTTGGGTCGGGGGATACAAATGGGGAGAATGACCAGTACTTCGCCCAGGCGGCCTCACCTGCTATGCTGAACGGGGCCTTGTCGGGGGATGGGAAGATTGGAGGGGATAGACAAGGAAGAGGGAAAGAAGCGGCCGTGGCCTTTTAGTTAGGTACCATCCCGGCATTTGCCTGGAAGAGAAGTGGGAAACCACAGAAAGCTACTTCGAGGATGGATGAGGAGGGAATCGAATCCCCCTCTACTCAGTTGAACTCCCAAGGCTGAGTGGACCCCGTTCCAGCCCTCGTACCACTTTTCAAATTTCGTGGCAGAGCCGGAAATTGAACCCGGCCCTCCGGGGTTTGCAGCTAATCACACTAACCACTACACCACCGTCCGGCTCCATGGCTAAATGGTTAGCGTGCTGTCCTTTGGTCACAGGAGTCCCGGGTTCGATTTCCGGCAGGGTCGGGAATTTTAACTATCATTGGTTAATTTCGCTGGCACGGGCGCTGGGTGTATGTGTCGTCTTCAACATCATTTCATCCTCATCATGACGCGCAGATCGCCTACGGGTGTCAAATCATGTCCTCGGACACTCCCGACACTAAAAGCCACACGCCATTTCATTTACTACACCACAAAGGCAGACCAGTAGTTTTAATATTTTTTCAAATTATTATACACATTACATGTCAAACTCAGTAGGCCTACATTAACCGAAACGCGCATTAATTAATAATTAATGACATACACGGTTCAAATCATTTTCTGTATATATAACTAAAGGTGCATATGGCCCTAAGGTTCACTCAGCCTACACCAAAAATGAGTACCAGGTTAATTCCTGGGGGCAAAGGCGACCGGGCGTAGAGCTAACCACCCTACCCCAATACGTGCCGCGGTTAACAATGGTGGAAGCCTTTACCTTCCACTCCACCAAGGGCCTTCATGGCCTGTACGGAGGTGACTTTGCTTTGCTTTGCTTTTTATATATAATTAAATGTTTGCAACGCAATGAAGTGAAAAACATTACTATAAATAAAACAAAATTATCGTAAACAATTATTACATGCTTTTTCAGGATCTGTAACGTTCAAACTTTCAATGTACTTTGTTCTTGCCAAGCAAGTGACCCCTCCCCGTTAAAATACGTACAGAACTTTTCTTCCACAATTTTTGCTTTCTCTAAAACTTGACCTGCTGAACGTCGTACTTCAGTACTTCCACCATCGCAACAGCAGATGATTGCGTTGTACCGCGGTCCACAATAAATATTGGACAAGACATCGTTGCGTGTAAACAGTACTCACTCTTTCGATTTATTTATAACAATGAATTGTTACAATCACACCGTCACGATTTATCGTAGCGTGTAAACCCGCCTTAACTTACGAATTGGAACTGATTGGGAGCATCTAATACTATCCGACCTAAGAGCTATCGAAAATTATAAAAGTATATTCCTCAAATGAACACTAGGAATTTCCAACATGCCATCTTCAAGACTGACATTCGAGCTAGCTTCAGAGACATTTCTAGCAGAAGGTCTATGAACCAGACCACAGCTTCCACCAACACGTCAGGAACAACTCCTTCGAACCAAGCAGAAAAAATGGGCAAAAATCGACCTAGACCTCCACTCAACCATACCATATTATGTATGTATGTTGGGTATTCATCCCGAAGGCTGGTTGGATCCTCAACAGGTTCATGTTAAGTGAAAATAATAAGCCTTACGTCGCACAGACAGAGATAGATCTTATGGCGACAATGGAACAGGAAATGGCTAGGAGTGGGAAGGAAACGGCCGTGGCCTTAAGGTATAGCCCCTGCATTTGCTTGGTGTGAAAATGAGAAACCACGGAAAAGCACCGTCAGGGCTACAGACATTGGGATTCAAAATCCACTATCTCCCGAATGCAACCTCAGAGTTGCGCGCCCCTAACAGCACGGTCAACTTGATCGGTATCATGCTAAACAGAAGTTGGACAGGATCAAACAACGACCTGAGACGTGCGTTAAACAGACTGGCGGTACATGGGTTCTACCATAAACTGTACGCGTCCAGGGATTCACAAGTCATCTACAGTATGCAGTGTGTGTATTTTTTTTTTTGCTAGTTGTTTTACGTCGCACCGACGCACCGCTGCCTGCATTTCAGAGAAGCGTGCCCGGCCGAACGGGGCTACCCTCAATGGGGCGCCTAGCTGAGCAGTTCTGATGTAGAAGAACCGAACATAAACGTGCATTAGTATTTACAATATTTCAATGAAGATTTTGTTCTTTTTAAAGCGATAACTCTCACACTAGCTTCTGCACAGAAAAAGAAAAACCGAGCTCGATAGCTGCAGTCGCTTAAGTGCGGCCAGTATCCAGTATTCGGGAGATAGTAGGTTCGAACCCCACTGTCGGCAGCCCTGAAAATGGTTTTCCGTGGTTTCCCATTTTCACACCAGGCAAATGCTGGGGCTGTACCTTAATTAAGGCCACGGCCGCTTCCTTCCCACTCCTAGCCCTTTCCTGTCCCATCGTCGCCGTAAGACCTATCTGTGTCGGTGCGACGTAAAGCCTCCAGCAAAAAAAAAAAAAAAAGCATGCCCACTCTTAAGACATTGAAAATATTAATTCATTGCGTAGAGTACAAAAGTATTTTGAGGTTCCGGTAAACTCTACTGAATCTGATCAATATACGTAAACAGAACAGAAAGTAGTAATTTCTTACAACGTAAGTTATCTTGGAAATGATCTGGATTTCAGTCCACTGGGAATAAAAAATAACACTATTCCCTTAATACTCGAATGAACCTTCGCCCTTCATTGACCTTCACGGCTTGTGAAGTTACTATTGCTGAAGCGCACAAATTGGTCCCTCGCCCGCTCTCTCGCCCGACCACTTACACTGAGTGGCCAAAAGTCACGGGAAGGGGTGTCCCATTAGAGCGTTGCGCATAATTGCGGCGTAGCTGAGCAGTCTGTCACAGACACTAATGTCGTGAAGATGACAACACGTCGCGAGTTAACCGACTTTGAACGTGGGATGATCATCGGCGCACGGCGCATGAGTCATAGCATTGCCGATATTACACGCGAATTCGGGTTTCCGAGGTCAACAGTGTCGAGGGTGGATGTTCAATATCGCAGAGAGAATGTTACCATCCGCATAGACTGCCGCACGGGGAAGACCACAGGTGTTTTGTTGAACGGACATCACGTCGCCTCAGCAGAACCATGCTGGGCGCTCGACGTTCTACTGTGAATCAGATCATCGCCCAGTTGAATGTTGGGAGTCAGGAACACATTTCTACCGCATAGGCTTCACCAGCCGACGACAAATTCGTGTCCCTTTGCTGACACTTCTACACAGGGGTCAACGACGTGCATGGGCCCGCGAACATCGGCAATGGACCATGGAACAGTGGCGGCGTGTGGTATGGTCCGATGAACCACGGTTCAAGTTGTATCGAGCTGATGGGCGCGTAAGAGTATTGAGTATGCCCCATGAAGCTATGGATCCTGCGTGTCAACAAGGGTGTGTCCAGGCGGAAGGTGGTTCAGTTCTGTTCTGGGCGGCGTTCTGACGGTCGCAATTAGGCACCATTGTCCGGTTGCAGTGAGCGCTGACAGGTGGACATTCTTTCAGACCATCTGCATCCCTTTCTGGCCCTAGAGTACCCTGATGGAGATGCTATGGTTCAACAGGACAATGCGCCATGTCACCGCTCTCTGGTAGCACGTAGGTGGTTGGAGGAGCACTGCAGTGAAGTTACGACCCTGGATTAGCCCTCTAGATCCCCCGATCTTAGTCCAATCGAGAATTTATGGGATGCTGTCGATGCTGGTTTACGCTCCATGAACTACACAAGACCAGTTGTGGGTAGTAGTGCAAGATGCGTGCGTCTAGATCCCTCCAGAACGATTCCAACACCTTGTAGAGTCGATGCCTCGCCGTATTGTTGCCGTTTGAGGTCTCGCGGAGGAGCAACTCGTTATTAACATCGCATTCAGTGTCTTACCATAACTTTTGGTTACTCAGTGTGTATGCTGTGTGCCAGCGGGACGTAAAGCCCAGCGTGAGCACCTCAGACCTACAGAGTGTGACGGTATCTAAGTTCCTATTACACACTGTCAGAACTTGCAGGGGGGGGGGGACTGTTACATAACATTCTGAATAGGAAACTGTGTCTGGAAGCGTACCGTTTCCTCGCTAGAAGCAAAACACTACTACGCGTTTAAATGTCCCGCGTCTGCTGATTTAATGAGCGGAGCGAGGTGCGTACATTGTTGCTGCAGTGCTTCTACGTCCACCTATAAGAACGGCTCGACTTGACGACCACCCCTTTCAATACAAACATTGTAGTTGGGTATCATGTTCTCCAGTGCACTCACTCACAAACACCCGGTATTCGGACATCCACCGCTGCAATAACCCGTGCAAGCAAACCTTCCTCGGATTCCGCCAGGGTCTCTTAAATCCCATTCTTCTTGTAAATGGATGCAGAAGTGCTGCAACAATAAAGTACGTACTCTGCTCCGTTCATTGACGCAGCAAACGCGGGATATTTAAAAACATTTTGGTGGTTTGTTAGTAGCGGGAGAACGGCACGTTTACAGACCTGTCTTACTACTCTAAGTGTTACCTATTTGGACCCCCATACAAGCTCTCAAAGTGTGTTTTTAGGAATTTATATATACCCTGAATAACAATACATGTGTTTTTTCCTAAGCGTCGGGCTGAGTGGCTCAGGCAGTTGAGGCGTTGTTCTCCTGACCCCAACTTGGCAGATTCGATCCTGGCCCAGTCCGGTCGTACTTGAAGGTACTCAAATACGTCAGTCTCGTGTCGGCAGATTTACTGGCACGTTGTTCGGCTACATGGCTAAATGGTTAGCGTGCTGGCCTTTGGTCACAGAGGTCCCGGGTTCGACTCCCGGCAGGGTCAAGAATTTTAACCATAATTGGTTAATTTCGCTGGCACTGGGGCTGGGTGTATGTGACGTTTTCATCATCATTTCATCTTCGTCACGACACGCAGGTCGCCTACGGGAGCCAAATCAAAAGACCTGCATCTGGCGAGCCGAACATGTCCTCGAACACTCCCGGCACTAAAAGCCATATGCCATTTCATTTACTGGCACCTAAAAGAACTCCTGCGGGACAAAATTCTGGTGCGTCGGTGTCCCCGAAAACCGTCGAAAATGTAGTTAGTGGGACGTAAAAATAATAACATTCTTCTTCTTCTTCTTCTTCTTATTATTATTATTATTATTATTATTATTATTATTATTATTATTATTATTATTATTATTATTATTCCTAAGCAACCTGGCAACTTGGCCGTGTGGTTAGGGGCGCGTAGCTGTGAGTTTCCATTCGGGAGATAGTGGATTCGTTCCGCACTGTCGACAGCCCTGAAGATGGATCCCGTGGTTTCCCATTTCCAAATCAGGCAAATGCTGGGGCATACCTCGCCAATCCCAGAGCCAGTTAAATATAGATTCACACACTAGTACAGTCGCTATATTGATAGAGGTTAACAGCAAAACCATACACATTAAGTACATAGGGTTGATGATCGAGATGTTGAAAACATTCACAAGACTTATATCAGACACGTTCCTGACTGAACCTCAGGTTATATTCCTTTATAGTGGTTTATAAAATGATATTGTAGCCAATAGTCATAACATGAAATTAACAATAAAGTTTATTCTCGTAATTACTCAGATACATTTTACACCATCATTCGGAAACTTACAAGACAAAAGCGGCAAATTACTTCTTATAAAAGGTGAGCAAGGTGCTTGATGGTTTTCATAGGAACGTTAAATCAGTCAATTCTGTCCAGTAACTTCTATTTTGAAAATGAGACATACATGTAAGACCTACAAGTAAACGTAGACATGATTCTAGAGATAGAGGTGCATGCAGCAATTAGGGCGCTCAAATAGAACAAAGCAGCAGATTTAGAGGAAATGACGAGTGTCTGTTAAAAATGACTTCCAAAATATAAATCAGTATTTCGTCCACATGAATTATAATAATTGAATATTATCGAATGCCATAAGCAATCCAGACCAGAACGATGTAATTCCTTAAAAGTTGTACCGAACGAACCCGATCATGGATAAGTTCCATGTACCTTTTATTTTTACGTTTCTTGCCCTTTTTAACTTTCTGAAGGTGGAAATAGCACTGAACTGAAACTTCTCAAATATCAACGTAATGCAACAAAATTGTCCACAAAACGTTACCAGATTTCTAGTGGTTTAACTTTGATTACGTTTTCGGCTACGATGGGACTGGGGAATAAGTAAGGTACAGCTTCATTGCAAAGAGAAATGACTAATTCATCCAGAAACAGGTCTGTGACCTTGGAATGATGTCATAGGGTGATGAAAAAATTTCTGACCCTCGGGCGTCTCTTAAAAACAATACTTTTTTTTTTTTTGCTAGTTGCTTTACGTCGCACCGACACAGATAGGTCTTGGGGCGACGATGGGGCAGGGAAGGGCTAGGAGTGGGAAGGAAGCGGCCGTGGCCTTAATTAAGGTACAGCCCCAGCTTTTGCCTAGTGTGAAAATGGGAAACCACGGAAAACCATTTTCAGGGCTGCCGACAGTGGGGTTCGAACCTACAATCTTCCGAATACTGGATACAGGCCGCATTTAAGCGACTGCAGCTATCGAGCTCGGTGCAATAAGAATTGACGGAATTTCGAAATTATATAATTACTTATTAATTTAGGCCTACTTACTGAATTACGTATTTGTAAACGACGTTAATAACAACACAAAGTCTGACTCGTTGGCTGAACGGTCAGCGTACTGGCCTTCGGTTCAGAGGTCCCGGGTTCGATTCTCGGCCGGGTCGGGGATTTTAACCTTAATTGGTTAATTCCAATGGCACGGGGGCTGGGTGTATGTGTCGTCTTCATCATAATTTCATCCTCATCACGACGCGCAGGTCGCCTACGGGAGTCAAATAGAAAGACCTGCACCTGGCGAGCCGAACCCGTCCTGGGATATCCCGTCACTAAAATCCATACCACATTTCATTTAATTTCAACAACACAAACAAAATCCAGATGGAGTCACGAATGCCGATAATAACGTCATGTTTACTATCGAATTTTATTTAGTAAATAGAGAAAATGTCCGCCTCTGTGGTGTAGTGGGTAGTGTGATTAGCTGCAACCCCCGGAGGTCCGGGTTCGATTCCCGACTCTGCCACGAAATTTGAAAAGTGGTACGAGGGCTGGAACGGGGTCCACTCAGCCTCGGGATGTCAGCTGAGTAGAGGTGGGTTCGATTCCCACCTCATCCATCCTGGAAGTGGTTTTCCGTGGTTTCCCACTTCTCCTCCAGGGGAATGCCGGGATGGTACCTAACTTAAGGCCACGGCCGCTTCCTTCCCTCTTCCTAGCCTATCCCTTCTAATCTTCCCATCCCCCCACAAGGCCCCTGTTGAGCATAGCAGGTGAGGCCGCCTGGGTGAGGTACTGGTCATCCTCCCCAGTTGTACCCTCCGACCCGGAGTCTGAAGCTCCAGGACACTGCCCTTGAGGCGGTAGAGGTGGGATCCCTCGCTGAGTCCGAGTGAAAAACCGACCCTGGAGGGTAAGCTGATTAAGAAAGAAAGAAATAGAGAAAATTCCATCTGGAAGATACGCTTTAAATGTAGTTGTTGGTCCATTTATTTACTTATGATTTTTGCTTTGTGTTTTGCTTTTTTGTCTTCGTAACCGTTCGTTTGTTTGATTATTCATTTACTTTTTAATATTTTTCTTTGTTTATATGTTTGTTTCGTTTGAGTGTTTGTTCATTCCTTCGTTCCTTTTGTCCGCTTGTGGGTTTGTTATTTGGATCCTCTTGTAACTTTTCGTCACAGAGAGAAACTATTTACTCTAAGAACATTTCACAGGCTTGTTATGAAATTTTGAGTATTTTTGTTGGAAGTATCAATTTTCACTTGCTTACCAGTATGCAACCTGTGCTAAGGTAATAGCCGGTACAACCGCAAAGCAATTATGACAAGGACAGTTGCTGTTCTTGATTCATACTAGAGGACTGGCCTAGTTTTTGACAAAATCTCTACATACTTTTGTGTGTAGAAACTGTCTGATAATCTGTGGGTTTTGCGGACTGTGTGGTAATGTGCGTAAGAAGTAACTTAGGCTCCGATTTGGGATAGGTCCCATCGGGACTTGCCATAAATATTTCTGAAATACTGGTAAATTGGAAGGCCTCTACATTCAAGATAACCGTTATCAGGTGACTCTAACCTAGGATTAAAGGACGGAGTAACTTCTCCTTTCCTTCTTTTTTATTTAACGTCGGACAAATACACAGAAGATTTATAGTTACGGATGGGAGGGAAGATAGTAGCCGTGGCCTTAATTAAGATAGAGGCCCAATTATTGGCTTGGTGTTAAAATGGGAAACTAGGAAAAATCCATCTTCAGGGCTGTCGACGGTGGAATTCTAACCCGCAATCTCCCGTGCAAACTCACGGCCGCGCGGTCCGAACAGCAAGGCCCACTCAAGTGTTATCATGAATGCAGTCAACTCATCTACAAATATAGGCCTAAGTGTGCGCATAAGATGCCGAACTAAATTCATCATCATCATCATCATCTGTTTACCCTCCAGGTTCGGTTTTTCCCTCGGACTTAGCGAGGGATCCCACCTCTACCGCCTCCAAGGCAGTGTCCTGGAGCTTCAGACTCTTGGTCGGGGGATACAACTGGGGAGTATGACCAGTACCTCGCCCAGGCGGCCTCACCTGCTATGCTGAACAGGGGCCTTGTGGAGGGATGGGAAGATTGGAAGGGATAGGCAAGGAAGAGGGAAGGAAGCGGCCGTGGCCTTAAGTTAGGTACCATCCCGGCATTCGCCTGGAGGAGAAGTGGGAAACCACGGAAAACCACTTCCAGGATGGCTGAGGTGGGAATCGAACCCACCTCTACTCAGTTGACCTCCCGAGGCTGAGTGGACCCCGTTCCAGCCCTCGTACCACTTTTCAAATTTCGTGGCAGAGCCGGGAATCGAACCCGGGCCTCCGGGGGTGGCAGCTAATCACGCTAACCACTACACCACAGAGGCGGACCGAACTAAATTAACTAATGTAAACAAATAATCACAAAAGTTAGTTTTGCGGTGGTGTAGAATATTTATATTGCCTCATATTCTCGTTATTGCGGGTTAACTGTATTTACTAGTTTACTTATTACAACTAATTGGCTTGGTCAGAGAAATATAATAGACATTACCACGTCGGAGTGCAAAGCCGTGTTGTTAGTCGAAACACTTTCAGATATGACCAGGCTTTAAACTTAATTAGCATGCTCTAACAACACCACAGTAGTAACAAAGAGATGTACTTGGCAGGTACTTAACATAATCAGAGGAGCTGTTCCTTTCAATAAAGAAAAAAAAATTCATTGTTAGGTACATGACTTGGACAATTAAGTACCGTAGTTTTATTCAGACCGGGCGAGTTGGTCGTGCGGTTAGGGGCGCGCGGCTGTGAGCTTGCATCCGGGAGATAGTGGGTTCGAATCCCACTGTCGGCAGCCCTGAAGATGGTTTTCCGTGGTTTCCCATTTTACACCAGGTAAATTCTGGGGCTGTACCTTAATTAAGGCCACGGCCGCTTCCTTCCTACTCCTAGGCATTTCCTATCCCATCGTCGCCATAAGACGGTGCGACGTAAAGCAAAATAGCCTAGCCACACACACAAAAAAAAAGTTCAGATTTTCAGTACGCTACAGTACAGGCCCATAAAATTCCCGGAACAAAACGTGAGTGGACTCTTGCACAGACTCTGTTGCTCATACTAAAATATTTTTTGTCTTATTTTTGTCCAATACCACCTTGCGAACAAACTTGCGTAGTCCTATTTTGGTAGGACAGGCATGACAATCTGAGCCATTGTCACAGTGTTCTACTGTGGCTGGTTTAATAACCAACTTTTCTTTAACCCGCACTTATCAGTGAAATGAAAATCCACAGCCTGATTCCAGTCTCGAGGGGGTCAGGAATGGAATGAATGAAGCCCCCATCTAGCAGCGAGGCTGTCATCTGCCGAAGCATGTCGCTCTCCTCTGGGGAAACGATAAATGAGTGACAGATGAAATGAAATTATAATGGATAGTTTTGCTGGAATGAAAGACGACAGGGAAAACTGGAGTACCCGACAACAATCTGTCCCCCTTCGCTTTATCCAGCACAAATCTCATGTGGAGTGACCAGGATTTGAACCACGGGACCCAGCGGTGAAGGGCCAGCGCGCTACAACCTGTGAAATGTTGACCAAAAATATTGTGATGGCTGTGTTCCAATTGTGATTTTACTTATTGATTTTACAAGACCTATTTATTAATTTGTATTTACTTACGTTTTCTACTGCCTGACTTCGAAATAAAAGTCAAATCTTGTTTATTTGTGATTACTGAATACAATTTATTTTCATTCCTTATTGCGAGAAATATTGCGAAATATCAAATATTTTCCTGTGAATGTACGATTTTGTTTTTAGCGTATGACTTTTAGTGCCGGGAGTGTCCGAGGAGATGTTCCGCAAACCAGTTCTATACTCTATAGCTGCATTTCCCAGTATGCTACATGCACCACTGTGTGAGGGTATAGTCTGTGGGTGTACGTGTAATCTTAGAGGCTAGGGATGGGAAGGAAGCATCTTATTACACAATAAAATCGACTGTCGTATAATGTAAAACAAGTTTAGGAATAATGTCCACTGTATGGTCTTCACAGCACCCTATTGTAATACTATGCAAACTAACCAAACACTCATAAAATATATCGCTCAATGGACTATGTTCATATGAGAGCTTTCATTCCACTGCATTTTAAACTTGCATGAGCACATTATAAACGGCTCTTGAAGTATGGGTGAGGAAAGTGCTGTCAATGCTGCATTTATTGCTATAGTCCCTAATACATTTGAGGGCTGCAGCATCTTCAGGGATGCCGACAATACTACACTATATCATCCTAGATAATACATCAAACACTCTTTAGCAAGACTATAACTAATCGCAGACCGGTAGGAGATCACCCATGTAAAGTCTAGTGGTTGCCCTTATTTGTTTAATGGCGACGATGGGGTAGGAGAGGCCTACGAGTAGGAAGAAAATGGCCGCGGCCTTAATTAAGGTTCGCCATCGTCATGTCAGTAGATGTACCGCCAGATAAAATAACTCCTGCTGGGCGGAATTATTATTATTATTATTATTATTATTATTATTATTATTATTATTATTATTATTATTATTATTATTATTATTATTATTGTACCGGGCGGTACACCTCCACGCCGCTAATTCAAATATTGCGCCAATTGAAACTTCTCTACTGGAGAAACTTGGAATTTTAACTACTGAACTAATTCCACGGTTATTCAGAAGATGTCACAGAGTGTTTTTTATTTGCCTTTGGTTTTTCAACGATTAAGAGGTGTGGACAATCTCTAACAGATGTCTCTACCCAAAAGTATGGTAACACACTCTGGTGCAATGGAATGAACTTTCTTGAAGAAATATTGTATTCCTAAGTTTTATTTTTACTAAATTTTGTTCTGTGGTTTGTAGGTTGGCAATATAAATCCTTTCTTTCCGCCCGTTTTGTATGTAACCAATCAGGAATTTATGTAATTAATTTTCCACCAATAAGGTTTTTCTTCTTCGTCTTGTGTATTAGTTTTTGCTGTTATCCAGTAAAAGCGAAAGGGTGTGTCTACTCATTCCTGAAAGGTCTCGAATGTTCCACGAGGGTATATAAACTGCTGATTTTCTTGTCTCGGTGCCACTTCAGTGTTGCCGACAGGAGCCCACTATCTCCCGGATGCAAGCTCACAGTTGAGCCGGGCTGAGTGGCTCAGACGGTTAAGGCGCTGGCCTTCTAACCCCAACTTGGCAGGTTCGATCCTGGCTCAGTCCGGTGGTATTTGAAGGTGCTCAAATACGTCAGCCTCGTGTCGGTAGATTTACTGGCACGTAAAAGAACTCCTGCGGGACTAAATTCCGGCACCTCGGCGTCTCCGAAAACCGTAAAAGAGTAGTTAGTGGGACGTAAAACAAATAACATTAAATATTAAATTAGCTCACAGTTGCCCGCCCCTTACCGCACCGTCAAGTCGCCCGGTATTTTAACAAATAGAAGCAGTTCCTAACAATATACCAGGGTGTTCCCAAACAAGTGGGAGGTAATCAGGGGGTGGATAATGCTAATTTATTAGCATTTAGTACACCCCAAAACAACACAAAAAGTTCCTATGGCATATAAGTTACCCTACGGTCAATCGTTTACGAGCTACAGACTTTTTTTGCTAGGGGCTTTACGTCGCACCGACACAGATAGGTCTTATGGCGACGATGGGATAGGAAAGGCCTAGGAGTTGGAAGGAAGCCGCCGTGGCCTTAAGTAAGGTACAGCCCCAGCATTTGCCTGGTGTGAAAATGGGAAACCACGGAAAACCATCTTCAGGGCTGCCGATAGTGGGATTCGAACCTACTATCTCCCGGATGCAAGCTCACAGCCGCGCGCCTCTACGCGCACGGCCAACTCGCCCGGTCTACAGACTTTCCAACATTGTACGGGAAGTATTGGTAATAGATTTACCTGGCACATCCCATGTCGAGTAGTTGTCCTCATGTTGATGTTGTACTAGGGTTTTCATACTTCTGTATTGCTTATGGTGAAAGCTAGAATACGTTTATGTAGTGTGAAGTCTTGGTAATCATCCTACCAAGTTTCATTGCAATCGGTCTGGTCCAACGCAAACATTCCCATGTTAGTCTCGTGAGACCAACATGAGAGGCAGCACACTTGATAAATAAAGCCAAGTAATACGGCTGAAGATGTTACGGTGAGTACGTTATACTCCCAATACCTTCAATTCATCTGGCTGGTCAGCATCCGCCTTGGTAAGCTAAGGCACTTGATGAGCTGTATATGCTCCAAAGACATGGGAGTATTATTCACACTACCTGGATAATTTCATGAAATGCATAAAATGGCAAGGAGGAATGCAGGTGGGCTGGCTAAAGCAGGTGACTCCTGAGCGTTGCGGCTAGCTGAGTAGTCAGTCGCAGACACTAGTGTCGTGAAGATGACAACACGTCGTGAGTTAACGTGGGTTGATCATCGGTGCACGGCGCTTGGGTCATAACATTGCGGAAATTACACGCGAATCCGGGTTTTCGAGATCTTCAGTGTCGAGGGTGGAACTTCAATATCGCAGGGAGAACGTTACCACGCCGCGTAAACCGCCGCACGGGAAGACCACAGGTGTTTAAGGAATAGACATCACGTGGCTTCCGCAGAATCATACTAGGAGCTCGACAGGTTACCGTGAGTGAGATCACCGCCCAGTTGAATGTTGGGAGTCAGGAACCCATTTCTATCAGGAATGTAAGGAGGCAACTGCACCGCATAGGCTTCACCAGCCGACCACCAACTCGTGTCCCTTTGCTGCCACCTCGACACAGAGCACAACGACGTGCATGGGCCCGCGAACATCAGCAATGGACCATGGAACAGTGGCGTGCGGTATAAGTCCGATGAATCCCGGTTCAAGTTGTATCGAGCTGATGGGCGCGGGAGTGTGTGGTGTATGCCCCATGAAGCTATGGATCCTGCGTGTCAACAAGGTTGTGTCCAGACGGGAGGTGGCTCAGTTCTGGTCTGGGCGGCGTTTTTGTGGTCGCTATTAGGCCCCATTGTCCGGCTGCAGGGAGCGCTGACAGGTGCACGTTATGTGGACATTGTTTCAGATCATCTGCATCCCTTTCTGGCCCTTGAGTACCCTGATGGAGATGCCATGTTTTAACAGGACAATGCGCCATGTCACCGCTCTGTGACGGCACACAGGTGGTTGGAGGTGCACTCTAGTGAATTTACGGCCATGGATTGGCCCTCAAGATCCCCTGAACTTAATCCAAACGAGCATTTGTGGGATGCTGTGAATGCTGCTGTATGCTCCATGAACCCCGCACCAACTACACAAGACCAATTGTGGGTAACAGTACAAGTTGTGTGGGTCCGGATCCCTCCAGAACGATCCAACACCGTGTAGAGTCGATGCCTCGCCGTAATGCTGCCGTTTTGAGGGCTCGCGGAGGAGCAACTTGTTATTAACATCTCACACAGTGTCTTCAAAAGACTTCTGGCCACTCAGTGTAAATTTCCTGAGTGAACCCCTAGACTCGACGAGTGGGTTGGCTGAATTGCTGGCAATCCCTGAATTGGGGAGATCGTGGGTTTGAACCCCACCATTAACAGCCCTTAAGATGGTTTTCCCATTTGGGGTTGTACCTTAATTAAGGACACGTCTGCTACCTTCACACTCATAGCCCTTCCCTATCCCATTGACGCCGAAAACCTGTCTGAGGTGGTGCGATCTTTGACCACCGGCAAAAAAAATTTTTACTAGTTGCTCCTCGTCGCACTCACACAGGTAAGTCTTATGGTGACGATGGCATAGGAAAGGGCTAGAAGTGAGAAGGTAGCAGCCGTGGCCTTAATTAAGGAACACCGAGCTCGATAGCTGCAGCGCTGTCGGCAGCCCTGAAGATGGTTTCCCATTTTTACACCAGGCAAATGCAGGGACTGTACCTTAATTAAGGCCACGGCCGCTTCCTTCCAATTCCTTTCCTATCCCATCGTCGCCATAAGACATATCTGTGTCGATGCGACGTAAAGCACATAGCAAAAGTAATTAAGGAACATCTCCAGCATTTGACTTGAGCGAAAATGAGATATCACGGAAAAACATCTTCAGGGCTGCCGATAGTGGGGTTTGAACCCACGTTCGGTAAAAAAAAATGAATCGTCCTCCAGATTGGAATTTCTCTCCGGAAGTGGAAGCCTCAGGGTTTAAATGATGTCAGCACTTCCCGCTTCTGGGAGGCAATCACGAATTGTGGAAAAGCCCCACACTCGGAATATACACAGACAGTCTCCGTCCGGGATTGAACCACCCAGCTGGGTAACGCTATTCCTGTTATTATCGTGTCTTAGCGCGTTTGGCCATGGAAGTGCGCCCAGCATACAGTAATAAAACTAATGTCTTATTTCAAGTCACCATTTAAGACCAAGAGTTCACAAACAATGCCTTAACACCAACGCAAGTCTGGCAGGAGGAGATAGATGTATTTTTGTCTGTGAAGTGACTGTGCGTGGGAAGACTAATGACTTACCACTATACTTGGACGTTATACAAATCAAGTTACTCATGTTGACACTAAGAAAACATTTCACTATACATGCAACAGCTTAATTGACGTGAACGAACACAGGTATCATTCTCCTTATCTTCCTTCTTTAAAGAGAATTTACACATCATTTCGAATATTTTGTCAACAACGTGATGGCAGTTTAAACCTAATAGTGTGATCAATTACACCCTCGACACTTAAGATAAATAATAATAATAATAATAATAATAATAATAATAATAATAATAATAATAATAATAATAAACAATCTTATAGCTTTACATGATTTGATATCCTGATCATAACCACAAGACCTTCAGGTTTACAGGTCTGTTGATGTCCTGAACGTACCCACTGAATCTTCAGTTGCTCGTGACTACTGCTATCCTGATGGGATTTCCACTTTTGCATGAAAGCAGTACGATGAATCTTCCTTCGTTATTGTCATTTTACTAAATCGGGTCACTCCTCGATTCATTTAGCTCTTCATTTGTTCTCATAGATAGTGCAGGGATTTAAAAAAAGTAATTGTGTTTATTCTTTGTAAGGTTACAAAAGGCCATATCACTACAACCCTAATGGACCTAGACCTAACAAGCAACCGCTTCTCAACCCGGAGGCCTGCAGATTACGAAGCGACGCGCGGTCAGCGGCACGATTCCTCTCGGCGGTAATTCTTGACTTTCGAGACAGGGGTCACCATCTTACCATCAGATAGCACCTAACTTTGTCATCACGTAAAGTGAGTGGATTTCGATCCAGTCCTCAAATCCAAGTAATAATCCCTGACCTGGCCGGTAATCCAACCCGGAACCTCCGGGTAAGAGGCAGGCTCCCTACCTTTAGATCGCAGGGCCAGCTTGTAGGGACAAAACAAACCTGAATTCTTTATGGTCATGTTGCAGAAGAAAAGTGCCTAAACTGAGAATCGTTGTTGAAACTTCTTTCCCTTTTTCGAGCTTTTGCTGGTTTTTTGAGATGCTGTATTTTTTTCTCAATGTTTAAAGGCATTTTAGATCATTGTATAACTTTTTTTCCTATATAACCTTGCATCCTTTGTTGTGTTCCGTGAAAAACGAGCTGATTCTTAGTGCCTGTTTCATTCCTTAAAAGTTACCTGTTCCTTGTAGCACAACAGCTACTCTCAGAGACCAGGAGAAGGCTACCTATCATTCTTATCGGTCTGCTGTTTACAAGTCACTTAGGTTCCTGGAAATTCTATGTTTTGACTTAGAACCTGATTTTGGGCATGCAAACTCAAGCATGACTTGCAGATATGTCTTTACTATTATGCTACGAGCCTACAATGGCATTTATTAAGACGCGAGTATCATAATTTTCAACAGAGCGTCTTGATAACCATTAACGGCAAGATGCATATGACTGTTTTCGTTCGACCATAGTAAATTGTCTAAGTTTTCAGTTTTTACAGCATATCTTACCTTGTTACTTTACCTTTATTTTTTTAAGTTTTCATCCGGGGTGAGTGGCTCAGATGGTAGAGGCGCTGGCCTTCTGACGCCAACTTGGCAGGTTCGATCCTGGCTCAGTCCGGTGGTATTTGATGGTGCTCAAATATGTCAGCCTAGTGTCGTTAGATTTACTGGCACGTAAAATAACTCCTACAAGACAAAATTCCGGAATCTCGGCGTCTTCGAAAACCGCCAAAAAGTTGTTAGTGGGACGAAAAATCATAACATTATTATTTAAGTTTTCATTCCGTACGTGGGGGGTAACGCCCCTCTCCGGCCAGGACATGTGAAAAATGTAAACCTACAACCTGTTTTCCAATCAGTGTCCGGGTCAGGGATGGAATGAATGAAGCCCCCATCTTGCGGCAAGGGTAGGAATTGTGCCGGCTGCCGAAGCCTGTCGCACTCCTCTGGTGCAATGATTCATGACTGACAGATGTAATGAAATTATATTGGAGTTTGTTGGTGGAGTGAAAGATGACAGGGAAAACCAGAGTATCCGAAGGAAAACCTGTCTCGCCTCCGCTTTGTCCAGCATAAATCTCACATGGAGTGACCGGGATTTGAACCACGGAACCCAGCGTTGAGAGGCCGACGTGCTGCCGTCTGAGCCACGGAGGATTTCCGGCCAGGAGATGTATACAAGTGATTTGAGGTGACGTAAAGGATGAGAAGGCATGGACTGTGGCCCATAAATAGCAACTGTCCCTGAAGCGAGAATGGTAAACCACAGAAAACCAGTGTCAGGACAGCCGATCTTGGGGCTAGACCACTCCCCGGCCGAATGCAGAGATTGGCTCACTCTCAAGTGGTGTAATTCTAATTTGTTTATATTTTATTCCTTTCGCTGAAGGGGACGAATCACTTACAGGGTAACGCTCTCTCCCTGACCAGGAGACGTGTGACAGTGATTTGAGGTGCGGTGAAGTGTGCCTATAAAGGGGAATTATCCCGGCATTTGCCTGAAGTGAGAATGGTAAATCACAGAAAACCAGTGTCAGGACAGCCGACCTTGGGGCCAGACCACCCGCCTCCCGAATGCAGAGCTCAGTTCTCTCTCTCTCTCAAGCCGCACTGCTCGGTAGGTACTCGAGAAATCACGGCAGCTTGTAGGTACGGCACGAGAAACATCCAAACATCAGTCGTGACATTCACTGTGAGCTCACTGAATTAATGCATGTTCATTATACACTACATACAGTACATGTGTAATTAAGGCACAATTGTACTAACACTTTGAAACTTTACGACAGCACCTTAATTCGCAAGAGTCATCGCGGACGAAACAGGTGTTGATTATCGGGCCTTGAGACTTGAGAACCCGCACCCGCACCTCATACCCCACATCCACGCCACTTCTCACCAGACAACCATAGTAATTATATCTTCTTCTTTTTTCTAGTTTTCATTCCCCGGCGGGCCACTTACAGGTGGCCCTCTCTCTGGCCAGGAGACTTGTGACGGTGATTTGAGGTGAGGGGAAAGGTGAGAAGGGATCGGCTGTGACCTATTAAAAAAAAGCTGTCCCGGGATTTGGATGAAGTGATAATGGGAAACCACAGAAAGCACTTCTTAGGACAACTGAGAGAAGGGCTAGCCCATTCGCCCCCCGATTGCAGAGATTGGCTCTCTTCGGGGGACGAAGAACTATGGGCACATGCTCATTGGCTGAATGGCCACCAGTGGCCGTTTCTGACAACTCTCCTGTAAGTTAGATTATATTTGTAAAGGATTGTGTACTGTAAGAAATCCGTGTAGAGGTTTGTGATAGTCATGCTGAAACGCCAGATTTTGATATGGCCGACGTCAAGCAACATTGGACATGGTCAACTTTCGAAAGGCAAACCGCGAAGGGTTGGCTAATGGTGAAGCATAAAAGATCCACCATTAAAGGACTCGACTCAGCAGGTCCTCTGGCTTGATTGGGGGACTAGTTAAGCTTTGGATAACACTACACTTTGTTCAAGGTTTATGACAGGTGCACCAGAATTGTTCTAGCCTTTGCTGGAGATAATGAGAAATCCGAAGGAAAACTACACTCGAAAAAAGGGATCTCTGGCTTTTTAGTCAGATCATAAAGCATCAGATAACCAGCATGACTAAGAAGAGGGTCGATAATATTTCATTAGACTACCCCAGATATACAATTACTTCGCCCGGTCACCGGTTGTTTAGAATAATTGGCTTATACGCATTTCATTTTAAAGAGATGATACGTAAATATTATGTCCGACTCATTAGCTGAATGGTTAGCGTTGAGGCCTTCGGTTCAGAGGGACCCGGGTTCGATTCCCGGCCGGATCGGGAATTTTAATCGCCTCTGATTAATTCTTCTGGTGTCCGGCTCCATGGCTAACTGGTTAGCGTGCTGGCCTTTGGTCACAAGGGTCCCGGGTTCGATTCTCGGCAGGGTCGGGAATTTTAACCATAATTGGTTAATTCCCCTGGCACGGGGACTGGGTGTATGTGTCGTTTTCATCATAATTTCATCCTCATCACGACGCGCAGGTCTCCTACCTGGCGAGCCGAAGTCCTCGGACACATCCCGGCACTAAAAGCCATATGCCATTTTATTTCAATTCTTCTGGCCCGGGGACTGGGTGTCTGTTTGTCCTAACACTTTTCTCTTCGTATTCAGACAACATACTACATTACCAACCACCAGAGAAACACGCAATAGTAATTACATCCGTCCATATAGGGTTGGTGTCAGGAAGGGCATCCGGCCCTCAAACAGGACCAAATCCACATGTGCGACACAGTTCGCACCCGCGACTCCACAGGTGTGGGAAATGCGGCTGAAAAAGAAGAAGAAGATACGTAGGCTACATATTGCACTGCGACACTGACTGGCCTAATAGGAGTGCCTTAAGTAAAATACAGTATATATTTCAGAGACATTCATCATCCTGGGAGCTGACTTCAGTCGGTTAGTCGTTGTTCTTCTATTCCGAAGATAGCCGGTTCAATTCCGGGTGTGGTTTGCGAAATCTGAGGAGCTTAAATGGCAGTCGTGTCGCTGTATTTCAGTAAGGTAAAGGAGATAAAGTTGGAATTCAAGAGGACAAATTAGGGCAATATTCGTTTATAGGAAGGGGAGTTAGGGATTGGAATAACTTACCAAGGGAGATGTTCAATAAATTTCCAATACTTAGCAATCTTTTAAGAAAAGGCTAGGAAAACAACAGATAGGGAATCTGCCACCTGGACGACTGTCCTAAATGCAGATCAGTAGTGATTGATTAATTGAGTACTGCGGGAAAAAATTCCGACACACCTGTATCTGTAATAATAATAATAATAATAATAATAATAATAATAATAATAATAATAATGGTTTAGTATTCCTTCAATTGCTATAGGTACTGAAAATGTGTGCCGTATAAAAGTCTGATATCTGAAAAACATTGTCTTGGGCTTATTATTATGGTACGACTGTTCCAATATCGAACAATGAATGTGCGATTGCTTTTCTACTATCTCTTAACACCTACAGGTTTTCTCCAACGATGAATGGGAGAGGGTTTCGAATGGGAAGGTAATAGCCATAGCCTGGATTAAGGTACAGCCCCGGCATTATCCTATTGTAGATATGGGAGACTGCGGAAAACCATCTTCAAGGCTGTTGATGGTCTGTGTCGAACTCATCAAATCCCGATTGGTGTGGGATTTTTACAATAGAAATCCACGTCTCGGTAGTTTGAATCCTACGTAAATCTAGGAGTTAGGATCACGATATAAACAGTCACTTGGAACTACATACGAGCTTGATTAATATTTTTAAAGACAAGAACGAGTCGTAAGAAAACTCACTGAAGCAAGAGTCTGGGGTGAATAAGAGGCTCAGATTCCTATTTTGATCTTATAACCTTTATGTAATCATGTGAAATATTAATATGACCCTAATGGCAATATTTATGAGGTGGCAAAGAAAGTTTCACCGAGTCTGCTTGCCTGTTTTCCTTGACCAAGCGCCAGAGTAAAGTTGCCAACCTTTTGGAAATCTTCCACGCACTAATATATCACAAGCTGACGTATCGCACTCGCACAGCGGACTACCAAATCATTAACGATGTGATAAGTATCCCTATGACACTTTCGTTCCAAGGTAACCGAGGCGTTAGTTACCCTGTAAGCGGTAGAGTACAAGAAGGTCACCGACCGCTTTCTCTGAGCCAACACAGGATCAATGAGAGGACGGCTGGACTAGATACCGGTTTTACCTAGTTACTTCCATCCAAATGGCAAACAGAAAATAGTACATTTCTTCCAGGATCTTCAATGGTTCACTAAAGTCGATTCCAAGTATACATTTAGTCGGATTTTAAAACTTATTTGTACTTCCTACAATAACGGGCTGCCTAAATCTGACAAGGTATACCATAACAATTAAAGATTGAATGCATGTTTTAATCGGGAGGTAGTGGGTTCGATCCCACTGTCGGCAGCCCTTAAGATGGTTTTCCGTGGTTTCCCATTTTCACACCAGCCAAATGCCAGGGCTGTACCTTAATTAAGGCCACGGCCGCTTCCTTCCACTTCCTAGGCCTTTCCTATCCCATCGTCGCCATAGGACCTATCCGTGTCGGTGCGACGTAAAGCCAATAGCAAAAAAATTAAAATACATGTTTAAACATGGTGAATTTTCTTGAGTTAGTCCTTCGCGTATGCAATATTATGAAGTGAATTCTAAGAATTTGGACAGTGCCGTTAATGGCCAAGAAGACTAAATCACAATATAGATTCTTGGAAATGTCTACACTTTTACAAAACTCAACTAAGAATTTCGATATGATGCCTCTTGCTCCGATGTAAGGCCCCACCACCCTTATACTGGAGGTAATGAAATGAAATGGCGTATGGCTTTTAAATGCCGGGAGTGTCCGAGGACAAGTTCGCCTCGCCAGATGCAGGACCTATGATTTGACTCCCGTAGGCGACCTGCGCGTCGTGATGGGGATGATAGGATTCCCCGTGCCAGGGGAATTAAACAATTATGGTTAAAATTCCAGACCCTGCCGGGAATCGAACCCGGGACCCCTGTGACCAAAAGACGGCACGCTAACCATTTAGCCATGGAGCCGGAATATACCGGAGGTGTTGTATGATTCTTTGAAGTAGCAGATGTTAGGTTCGCTTCTCCGCGTCTACATCTGCTGGCTGACAATAGGATTTAGCTGGAACCCATCATGTGATATGAGGACTCTATGATAAAAGAAAAGGTAAAACAAGCCTATGACCCTAAAATACCCTACATGAATAAATAAGTGAAACATTGCCATTGATAGAATATTTGATGAAATACGGGAGAGTATTTGGAATGAGGAGATAAAGGCTAAGTTAGGAAAGAACTCGATGAATGAAGTTCTGAACTAAGTCGGTTTTGGCGCTGGGGTCATGTGAGGCGAATGGAGGAGGGTATTTTACTTAGGAGAGTAATGGTCTTGGCGATGGAGGGTAAGAGGAGTAGAGGGAGACCAAAGCAACACATGATTTAAATATATGGGGGGGGTAGAACACAGAGGCGGTACTCGGTATTATTATTATTATTATTATTATTATTATTATTATTATTATTATTATTATTATTATTATTATTATTACTACCATCTTCCGCTTTCCCCATAACGTGGTGTGGATACGAGTGCGATTACATCACGTATGCAGATTTGGCCCTAGTATATTACTGGATGCTCTTTCTGACGCTAACGCTATGAAGAAAGGTTATTCCACTGAAGCTCAGCTTGTAGGATTTCAGCAAGATATAGCAGATATCCTGGATTCAGGAGGCCAAATGGACTGTATTGCGATTGACCTATCCAAGGCATTTGAATGGGTAGATCATGGAAAACTACTGTCAAAAATGAGTGCTATTGGACTAGAAGAAAGATTGACTGAATGGGTGGCTATATTTCTAGAAAACAGAACTCAGAGAATTAGAGTAGGCGAAGTTTTATCTGACCCTGTAATAATTAAGAGGGAATTCCTCAAGGCAGTATTATTGGACCTTTGTGTTTTCTTATATATATCAATGATATGTGTAAAAGAAGTGGAATCAGAGATAAGGCTGTTTGCATATGATGTTATTCGGTACAGAGTAATAAGTTACAAGATTGTGAGCGGCTGCAGGGTGACCTCGATAGTTTTGTGAGATGGACGGTGGGCAATGGTATGATGATAAACGGGGCTAAAAGTCAGGTTGTGAGTTTCACAAATAGGAAATGTCCTCTCATTTTTATTTACTGCGTTGATGGGGGTGAAAGTTCCTTTTGGGGATCATTGTAAGTACCTCGGTGTTAATATAAGAAAAGACCTTCATTGGGGTAATCACATAAATATGATTGTTAATAAAGGGTACAGATCTCTGCACATGTTTATGAGGGTATTTAGGAGTTGTAGTAAGGATGTAAAGGAGAGGGCATATAAGTATCTGGTAAGACCCCAACTACAGTATGGTTCTAGTGTATGGGACCCTCACCAGGATTACTTGATTCAAGAACTGGAAAAAATCCAAAGAAAAGCAGCTCGATTTGTTCTGGGTGATTTCCGACAAAAGTGTAGCGTTACAAAAATGTTGCAAAGTTTGGGCTGGGAAGACTTGGGAGAAAGGATACGAGCTGCTCGATTAAGTGGTATGTTCCGAGCTGTCAGTGGAGAGGTGGCGTGGGAGGACATCGGTAAACGAATTAGTTTGAGCGGTGTCTTTAAAAGTAGGTAAGATCACAATATGAAGATAAAGTTGGAATTCAAGAGGACAAACTGGGGCAAATATTCCTTCATAGGAAGGGGAGATAGGGATTGGGATAACTTGCCAAGGGAAACGTTCAACAATTTTCCAATTTCTTTGCGATCATTTAAGAAAAGGCTAGGAAAACAACAGATAGGGAATCTGCCACCTCGGCGACTGTCCTAAATGCATCAGTATTGATTGATTTTGAAACAATTCAGTGTGGCTATTGCTAGCCTGGTGCAATTCTAACGCAGCCCCTCCAACGACGTGGGCGGCATCTGGCGTGAACAGTATGGAGAACGGCATGTTTATGTGGATGAGAATAGTCTCCGAGTCAAGGGAATTAACCACTTGAGATAAAAATCCCTCGACCGGGCCGGGAATAGAACCCGGTCACCCGCTAAATGGAAATGATAGAGAATGTGTTCAGTGAAATCTGTAGGCTACATTGTTGAGGATAAAAATATTCACGGCATGTCCAATGCCGGTAATAACAAGCGTGGGTCGTTTAAGAATTCATCAATAGTTCCAGTGGGATGATAGCCGTCAAAGATCGCAGGTGTTACCACTGGATGATGACGTATGCATTTTACGCCGTCAGTCACGTGACAAGGTCGCGTTCTGTGCCGAGTCAGGAATTCGTCCTTCAGGGAGCGATGCACCGGGCCAGGTCTGTACGTGGGGACTCGACTTGCTGCAATTATCTGCTGACATCCTTCCACATGTTAATCGGATTCTCTCTGGGTTTTGGAGATCTCACAACTGACGGGGTGCATAAGAATGTAATGGAACGTTTCAATATTCTATTTTAGCGCTGCAAGCGCGTCTGTGAATAACGAAGAGCCCCCAAAATCCCCCACTACCTCTGTGGACTCGTCTATTTCCGCATCGTTTATCATTAAATCTTTGAAACTCAGTTTAATCATGATCGCCTTGGTCTCCCTCGACTTCTCTTACCCTCCACGGCTGAGTCTATTATTCTCCTAGGTAACCTATCCGCCTCACATGGTTCTAACACCAAAGCCGGTTTATATGTGCGGATTCACCCATCAACTTTATTCCTACCTTAGCTTTCATCTCCTTATTACGAGACTTCTCCTGCCATTTTCCACACCTGTTTGCATCAGCAATCATTCTCGCTATCTACACGGCTGTTTTACCTCCAGCTTATTGATAAGATATCCTGAGTCCACCCTACTTTCACTCCCGTACAGCAAAGTATGTCTGAAATCAAAAGGATGTAACTGTATTCTTCTTCTTCTTCTTATTATTATTATTATAATAATAATTAATAACTCCCCTAAAACTCAGATGGTTAAATGTTGATATTTCACCACTGCACTTCGAGATTAAAACTTATCTATGCATTTGACATTGTTTACGGGAAATGTTGGGATATTTACAAAGATATGAGATTTCCTTTGGCTCATTAATTCCTGGAATAGTCCGTATTTATTTCTCATGAGAGTCGATGACCTGGTTGTTTTCATCTCTTGAAAGATAATATTAATAGTAATGTTATTGGCTTTAGGTCCCAATAACTACTTTTATGGTTTTCCGAGACGCAGAGGTGCTGAACTTTAGTCCCGCAGGAGTTCTTTGACGTGCCAGTAAATCTACCGACACGACGCTGATGTATTTGAGCAACTTCGAATACCACCGGACTGAGCCAGGATAGAACATTCAATGTTGGGGTCAGAAAGCCAGCGCCTCAACCGTCTGAGCCATTCATCCCCGCTCTCTTGGAAGGACAATTATGATCATTTTATTTTTCTGGTTGTCCGTAGCAGGCCCCAGATGTCTACATGTCCTTATACCTATGTGCTGGATGGGACTAAATCACATTTGACGGGTGACTATATCGACATTTCTTATTCTCATCACCACCGCCTTCAGTACTGGGATTTAAAATACAACACTTTTTATTTTAATCTACGATATTGCATTTTATTCTTTATTACCTCGTGGCTTAAATAACAACTTACATCTTCTTCAACTCAACACAATATAGCTATTGAATGTACTGGTTCCAAAATTCATGGAAGTCATAATGGACGGTAATACTAATCACAAAGAATTCCATACACAATACAAACGCTATTTTATGTTGTAATAATCGCCCATGGCTTACTTAAATGATCACTGGATCACATAAGCCCGAGACTTAATGACAGACTATTTGAAGTCCAACTTTTCGTCTCCCGTTTTCATTGCCATCAAAGAGAACAGAAAAAAAGGCAAAGTCCTTATACAATATCTGACGTTTGCTCAATAAAACTGTCTAACTGGGGGTGATGATCTACTTCACGAACCGGTTCTGGCGTATCCATTCCATGGTACCCAACCTCTACGCCATTCACAATTAGCAGCATGAAACGTAAAATTATTCAATTAGCCGGTGAATACGACGATGGACTATCGCTGCTGCCAGCAATTTTCTGCTTATACAAATGTTACCGGTTTGACATATTATCCCTGTGGAACAGTGGGACTTTCTCTAGATACGCCTAATGTGCTATACATATCATCGCTAGCTTGCGATGTGAAATGGGACAGCAAAAAAATTAGTATTTTAATGAACAGTGTTTTGAGTAATTCAGGTGAACTCATAATAGACCCCAGGGAATCACTGGAGAGGTGGAGGGAATATTTTGGACATCTTCTCAACGTAAAAGGAAATCTTCCTGGTGGTGTTGCGAACAGCCAAACTCATGGGGATGAGGAAAATGATGTTGGTGAAATTACGCTTGGGGATGTGAAAAGGATGGTAAATAAACTCCACTGTCCTAAAGCAGCAGGAATAGATGAAATTAGATATGAAATGGTGAAGTATAGTGGGAAGGCAGGGATGAAATGGCTTCATAGAGTAGTAAGATTAGCAAGGAGTGTTGGTAAGGTACCTTCAGATTGGACAAAAGCAGTAATTGCACCTATCCATAAGCAAGGGAACAGGAAGGATTGCAGCAACTATCGAAGTATCTCATTGATTAGTGTACCAGGCAAAGTATTCACTGGCATCATGGAAGGGAGGGTGCTATCAGTCGTTGAGAGGAAGTTGGATGAAAACCAGTGTGGTTTCAGACCACAGAGGGGCTGTCAGGATCAGATTTTCAGTATGCGCCAGGTAATTGGAAAATGCTACGAGAGGAATAGGCAGTTGTGTTTATGTTCCGAACATCTAGAGAAGGTATATGACAGGGTACCGAGGGAAAGGATGTTCGCCATACTGGAGGACTATGGAATTAAAGGTAGATTATTAAAATCAATCAAAGGCATTTATGTTGACAATTGGGCTTCAGTGAGAATTGATGGCAGAATGAGTTCTTGGTTCAGGGTACTTACAGGGGTTAGGCAAGCCTGTAATCTTTCACCTTTGCTGTTCGTAGTTTACATAAATCATCTGTTGAAAGGTATACAATGGCAGGGAGGGATTCAATTCGGTGGAAATGTAGTAAGCAGTCTGGCCTATGCTGACGACTTGGTCTTAATGGCAGATTGTGCCGAAAGCCTGCAGTCTAATATCTTGGAACTTGAAAATAGGTGCAATGAGTATGGTATGAAAATTAGCATTTCGAAGACAAAATTGATGTCAGTGGGTAAGACATTCAACAGAATTGAATGTCAGATTGATGATACAAAACTAAAACTGGTTGATAATTTCAAGTATTTAGGTTGTGTGTTCTCCCAGGATGGTAATTTAGTAAGTGAGATTGAATCAAGGTGTCGTAAAGCTAATGCAATTAGCTCGCAGTTGCGATCAACATTAGTCTGTAATAAGGAAGTCAGCTCCCAGATGAAACTATCCTTACATCGGTCTGTTTTCAGACCAACTTTGCTTTACGGGAGCGAAAGCTGGGTGGACTCAGGATATCTTATTCATAAGTTAGAAGTAACAGACATGAAAGTAGCGAGAATGATTGCTGGTACAAACAGGTGGGAACAATGGCAGGAGAGTATTCAAATGAGGAGATAAAGTTTAATTTAGGAATGAACTCTATGACTGAAGCTGTACGCAGAAACCGGCTTCAGTGGTGGGGCCATGTGCGGCGAATGGAGAAGAATAGGTTAGCTAGGAAAATAATGGACTCTGTTATGGAGGGTAAGAGAAGTAGAGGTATACCAAGACGACGATGGTTAGACTCAGTTTCTAACGATTTAAAGACAAGAGGTATAGAACTAAATGAGGCCACAGCACTAGTTGCAAATAGAGGATTGTGGCGACGTATAGTACATTCACAGAGGATTACAGACTGAACGTTGAAAGGCATAACAGTTTATAATGATAATGTATGTACGTATGTTTAAATTTTGAAGTAATATCTTAGAAAAATAAACTGGTCGGGATATTCATTTTCTGCGCAGTATTAGTAACTTCTGTCTGCCTCTGTGGTGTAGTGGTTAGTGTGATAAGATGCCACCCACGGAGGCCCAGGTTCGATTCTCGACTCTGCCACGAAATGTGAAATGTGGTACGAAGATTTGAACGGGATCCACTAAGGCTCAGGAGGTCAACTGAGTGAATGGGGGTTCGATTCATGCCTCAGCCATCCTCGAGGTAATTTTTCGTGGTTTCCCACTTCTTCTTCTCGAGGCAAATGTCGGTATGGTACCTAACTTACGACCACGGTCGCTTTCTTCCCTCCCTTCCTTCCTTCCTTCTCCCCGTCACCCATGAGGACCCTGTTCAGCAAAGAAGGTGAGGCCGTCTGGGCGAGGTACTGGTCCTCTTTCCAGTTGTATCCGCCGACCAAATGTTTTGCGCTGCAGGATACTTCACGTGAGGCGGTAGAGGTGAGATCCCTCGCTGAGTCGGAGGAAGAAACCAATCCTGGACGGCAAACTGATGAAATAATAATAATAATAATAATAATAATAATAATAATAATAATAATAATAATAATAATAATAATAATAATAATAATAAAATAATGATAATAATTGTACCGGGGGTACACTTTCTCCGTCCCATTGAACTGCGCGCCTTCTAGAAGGCCATCTGTGTGGTGAATCCGGAAATAATGTAAATCAGGAAACTTGGACTTTTAACCTTCAGATGTCTCTCCTATAGGCCTATGTCCCCCCTCTGGTGGGATTACGGACAATTAATTTTTAAGGAAAATTTCAAGTTTCAGTGTTTGTAAACCTTAAGTTTTGTAGATTTTTTTATGAGTTAAAGTTGACAACACTCCTACAGTTTCCTTCTTCCTTAATTGCATTTTTCGCTATCAAATTAAAATTGGGGGTTTATACAGACATTCTGCCTAGCAACTAGCAAAAAAAAAAAAAAAAAACATTAGTCACTTGTGTCCAACAATCTTCATTATATTAAATGTTGAATATGTAGTGCATGTTTACAACACTTAACTTTTTACAGAAATATTATGAACAGTTATTAGAGATAGTATCTGAATTAATGTACAGTCGTCTTAGGCTTCGATCACATTGGAGGCACGCTTGCGCAAGTAATTTGATGGCGCGCGCGTGCGCAAGCTGGCGTGAACAGCAATGTGCTCACACTAAATGCAAGCAGGTGCAAGTTAATTATTATGACCAGGTCAGTCGAAATGGAGATGTGAGACGATGAGGACATTGGTTTGGAAAATGGTATTTTCAAGTTTTAATTTTTGGTTGAGCACGAAATCAGGGAAGTGTGGGTGAACGAGCATTTTTTGGACAGGGAGGAAGATGGAGAGTATGCACAAATATTCAACGATTTACTTAGACAGCTTGATAAGTTTTTCGAATACTTCAGAATGATACGAGACAGTTTCTACTATATACTGGACAAAATCACACCTAGAATAAGGAGGCAATCTAATTTCCGAAAGTGCGTATCACCTGAAGAGCTCCAAAACACTACACTGCCACTGATTCGATGGTCAGAAATCAACTGAGATCACGCACGCTTGCAACTACAAAACATATTTTTGTTTCGAAGTTGGGTCGGATCAAGCTTGCGCAAGCGTGCACTTGCTTGTGGCGGGCAGTGTGAGCGGCGATGGACAAGTCACCACTTGTTTCTGTCGGTCTCCTGCAGATTTTGTTTATATGTGCACGCTTGCGCACGCGCGCGCCACCAAATTACTTGCACAAGCGTGCCTCCAATGTGATCGAAGCCTTAGTAATTAAGGCTTTTATTAACGTGTTCTGAAAACATACTTATAAAATTTGACCGATTACTCCATTAAAATATTAGGAGTCAGACTGCTTTTACAAAAGTTTGGGGGTTTTCCTGTAATTGTACGGAAGTAAATTTATTTGATCAATTTTCAAAACTCGCGCCTAAATTCTGCACAAACTTTTTTTTGCTAGTTGCTTTACGTCGCACCAACACAGATAGGTCTTATGGCGACGATGGGACAGGAAAGGCCTAGGAGGGAAGAAAGCGGCCGTGGCCTTAATTAAGGTACAGCCCCAGCATTTGCCTGGAGTGAAAATGGGAAACCACGGAAAACCATCCTTAGGGCTGCCGACAGTGGGGTTCGAACCTACTATCTCCCGGATGCGAGCTCACAGCTGCGCGTTCCTAACCCCACGGTCAACTCGCCCGGTGCATAAACTAAGAGTAATAATATTAATATTATTCTCTTTTACTTCCCACTAACTATATTTGAAGGTCTTCGAGGACACCGAGGTGCCGAAATTTTATCCCGCGGGAGTTCTTTTACGTGCCAGTAAAACTATCGACATGAGGCTGATGTATTTGAGCACCTTCAAATACCACCGATCTGAGCCAGGATCGAACCTGCCAGTTCAGAAGGCCAGCGCCTCAACCGCCTGAGGTACTCAACGTGGCTCAAACTACAGTCTGCGCACTTTAGTTTAATATGTACGTCATTGCTACCCGCTTGTTGAGTAGATGCGTGCTTCTTGTGGGAGCTCACTCTCACCATAGTATATCAAGTTTTTAAAATTAATATATCATTCATGGTCCTATAAATCTGACAAAGCAGATTTATTCAACTGACGAAATTTAAAACACTGATATATTCAGGTATGTTTTTTTTTCTTGTGTGATAAAAATAAAATAAAATAAAAATTGTAATGGTTATCTCAATAATATAGTGAACAATCCGCATTATTTAATCATTAGAACAGGGCCTCTCGAACGCCCACAATCTCACGCGTGCAGAGCGAGTCGCAAGAGCTCCGTGCACTGTGCAACGGTGCCGCTCGGCATGGCTCGGATCAACGCTTCGTCACTGGGCTACTCGGCTAAGCTCGGCTCTACTCGGCTCAACTCAACCCGGATGTGGAGCGCTACGGCGCAAGTGGGGCAGAGGGAGACAGGCGGAGCTAGCGAGAGAGGCGTGAGGAAAGAGAGAGTAAGTGCTATTGCTCCAAATCGAGGAGTGGGGGGTCTGCACTCTGGTCAACCAAGCCAAGTAGTCTTTTGCACCGTGCACAGTGCATGCACCACGCGCATGCACCCTGAGAGGCCCTGCATTAGAAGGACACGCTTTATATCCAAGTAAGAATTTTCAATAACTCTACATACTAGTTCCGTATTGGAAAACACAAAGGGACAGAACGTACTGGCATTCCACATGAAACCCTTTCTTATACGAAATTTCCTGAACGCCCTCCGTTAGCATTGATACGTACATCAACCCGACGTCGCATTTAATCTCGAATGCGCTGATGTTGTAACAGTTATTTTTCTTTTACATAATATTGATTCTGAAGCTTTTCTACAGCTAACTTAATGCTTGCAATTTTTACGAACCAAGTTCATTTTTTTGCAGTTCCTTGTCCGACTTGACTTGGAATGTCAGTATCAATATCAATACAAAATAGTTCTTATACACAGCCAAAACAAAACATCCAACATACTTAGGACAAGGTCATTTAATTCACAAGCAACGTGACGGGTAGTTAACCATTGCGGGATTATATGATTACAAATTCAGACCAAATGAAACATACGACACAGCAAAGGGTGCCTGAGCAATCGCATCAACACACACTGTACCCCTCTCTGGCGGCAATGCAGGTGTGTATTCGCGCATGCAAACCATCATAATAGTGTCGAATGTCATCCTCCAATAGATTGTCCCAAGCATCTTGCACCTTTTGATGCAATGGTTCTTGCAGGCTCTGGAGAACGTAAGTTCCGATTTATCATGTCCCATACGTGTTCAATTGGCGAGAGATCCGGTGATCTTGCTGTCTAGGGAAGTTGTTGTACACCACGTAGAGCACGTTACGTCGCAGCACGTGTACTGTCCTGATAAAAAAAGTGCATCACCTTCCTGTCGAAAAAGTGGTAGTAGCCTGTGTAATGTAGCGGGCATTCGTTACGTTACCCTGAAGAAACACCAACTGTGACAGCGAGTTGTAACTGATGGCTCCCTACACCATTCGCCTAGGATGGGATCTGGGTATTGAGGGCAAATGCACTCTGGAATAGGCTGCTCACCAGGTCTACGCCGTACCCGTGTACGTCCATCACTTGCATACAGACAGAACCTACTCTCGTCACTGAACATAAAAGGGCTCCATCCACCTCTCCAGACGACTCTTTCACGATACCAGAGTAGCCGTAGGTAACTAACGCCTCGGTTACCTTCGAGCGATACTTATCACTTCGTTAATGATTTGGTAGTCCGCTGTGCGAGTGCGATACGTCAGCTTGTGATATATTAGTGCGTGGAAGATTTCCAAAAGGTTGGCAACTTTACTCTGGCGCTTGGTTAAGGAAAACAGGCAAGCAGACTCGGTGAAACTTTCTTTGACACCTCATAAATATTGCCATTAGGGTCATATTAATATTTCACAAGAACGAAAGCTGGGTGGACTCAGGATATCTTATTCATAAGTTAGAAGTAACAGACATGAAAGTAGCAAGAATGATTGTTGGTACCAACAGGTGGGAACAATGGCAGGAAGGTACTCGGAATGATAAGATAAAGGCTAATTTAGGAATGAATTCGATGGATGAAGCTGTACGCATAAACCGGCTTCGGTGGTGGGGTCATGTGAGGCGAATGGAGGAGGATAGGTGACCTAAGAGAATAATGGACTCTGTTATGGAGGGTAAGAGAAGTAGAGGGAGACCAAGACGACGATGGTCAGACACCGTTTCTAACGATTTAAAGATAAGAGGTATAGAACTAAATGAGGCCACAACACTAGTTGCAAATCGAGGATTGTGGCGACGTTTAATAAATTCTCAGAGGCTTGCAGACTGAACGCTGAAAGGCATAACAGTCTATAATGATAATGTATGTATGTATGTATGTATGTATGTATGTATGATTACATAAATATTATAAGATCAAAATAGGAATCTGAGCCTCTTATTCACCCCAGACTCTTGCAGTGTCTGGTGTCATAATAACATAAAACAAGTTATTTCATTCCTCTCCTCAGCGAGGAGGGGCGGGCCATCAGCTCAACTGAGGAGCTCTTAGGCCGTAGAGAGGGAAGAAAAAATGGAAGAGTTATAAACTTTAAACTAGGGGGTGTGTGTCGTACACACCAGTAAGGGAAAAGAGTTAATGAATCTGGCGTAAGGGCACCATCACAAGCCGGGACCCAGGGCGAAGCCCCCAAAGCACCCCGCGCAGGAAAAACCTCCGCGAACACGAGAGGGAATGGAGAGGAGAAATTTTATTTAGAGCAATGTATCTCGGGCGCGCATTCCGAAAAAGACAATGTTACATGACAGAGAGTTACATAAGTACATTACATACATTGAGCAGGTACAATGAGTGGGGTCGGTGTAGGGTAGTACGAAGAAAGGAAGTAATAGAGGGTCGTGGTAATATTAGTGAGGGAAGTAGCAAGTAAACGAAGAAGGTCCAAGATCGGGAGGGGCGGAAGGAGGAAGTTGGGTGGGGGAGCAGGGACGTTAATAGGTGGCGGGGGTGGGGTGGGTGGCGGGACGGGATTGGGACGAGGAGAGGGGATGTTAGGAGAAGAACGGCCAGGACGGGGCGGGGAACGGGAATGTTCCACTCTGTAATTCCTTCCGCGGAGACGGACCCCAGTGGTGATCAGCCGGTCGACGTCGGTGGCAGGCGAGAATTGAAGGCGGACCATGAATGTTGGGCCGTGGTCGTTGAAGATCCGGAATACGCGACGGGCCGGGACACCTTCCAGGTGAAGTTCATGTAGGATATCTTGTTCCGTGACGGCCGGGTCAATGCCACGAAGGACACAGCTCACAGACGATGGGAGTTGCCGTTGTGTGGCGTCGGATGATGGTGCTTGATGTGAAGGAGCCTGAGATGCGTGAGTCTGGCGATTGGCAGGGGAGGGCAAGGGACTCGAATAAGAGAGGGGGGGGGGAGGTGGTGGAAGTAGACAGGATAGGAGAAGAGTGGCTAGACGTGGTAATGATGGACAAAGTACTGAAGGGGGGAGAGGCAGAAGTGGTGAAGGAAAGAGTAGTGATGGTAGACGTAACGGAGGTAGGAGGTGGTAGGGACGGGACGGTGCGAGAAAAACGGGGTTGGACAGTGAGGGGGGGTCAGGAAGGTAGCGCAGGTCATATAAAAGACCCTCTGGAGTAGGCACCACTTCATGGAGTCTGCCGGAGAGGAGGGCGCCACTGGTGATGAAACGAGCCACTTCATCTTGCTCCCGGAAGAAGGCCAGGACATCCGGTGAAGGTTGACCAGACGACTTATCTTGGAGCCGGACAACTTCCCATATCTCGATGGAGGCACGGTGAAGTTCGAGACAGATGAACTGGTCCGAGAAGGCAGTGTCCACGCCTTTAATGAGGCAAGTGTACATGGTGGAAGAGGAAGGCGACAGCCAACGAGGCGTCTGCCCGTTAGATTATTCTTGGGCCGACTGAGCTGCAGCAGAGAAGAGCGCCACCCAGCCGAAAAAATAGCGTGGAGATGTGAAGAAGAGTTGTCACCGAAGAAGGGTCTGGTGTCAGTTATAGCCTGGCCAGAGGCAAAAGTGATCGTAATCCTGCTGCAAGTGGACGGTTCCCAATGGTCCTTGGTGACACAGCAGGTGCAACATGTGACGGGATTTCGTTCCTGGATTATGTCAGGTCAGCCACGCTGCTCGCAAAATGTCGATCTTGACGTGCGTCTGTACTACGCGGACGTCCGAAGCCTGGTCTAAGGGTGTGGGAATATTACATAGACCACTGCTGAAAGCAGCGACACACCACCGATACATTGTGCCCAACATGTGCAGCAATCCGTCGATACGACCTTCTAGCGTCCCGCAGGCCCACAATGCGACCCCGCTCAAATGGCTGCAGTTGTTCAACAGGAGCACATACTCGTTGGCGGGGCATTGTTGTACCCTAGAATGAATGTTGCAAACACTGTTCACCCCTAACTTCAGCACAGTTACTGCCTGAAGAGTCAAAACAGAATGAGCACGGACAGGCCTCCTGAGCGCTATCTGATCGCCGATGTCCGAGACAAATGAATCGCTAACACAACAACCTCTCAGTAGGCACATATTATATCCTGGTGCCACTAAACACAGTCCTTGAGGATGTTGCATGTTTTTTTCGGCAGTTTTTATATTATACCGAACAAAGGAGAGATCTGTCCGGAAATGAGGGTAACCACAGGAGTCTCGATAGTAATACACTACTATTTTTTCAACCGAGATTTGCTGACGTCATACAGTCGCCAAAAACATCACCAAAATATGGGGATCAATTTCAGTCTGCTTGAAAGTCAGTGGTTTCTTGAGTCTTGATTACACCAAAACCAAACGAAACCACTTGGCGCGCGATCGAGCTCGATAGCTGCAGTCGCTTAAGTGCGGCCAGTATCCAGTATTCGGGAGATAGTAGGTTCGAACCCCACTGTCGGCAGCCCTGAAAATGGTTTTCCGAGGTTTCCCATTTTCACACCAGGCAAATGCTGGGGCTGTACCTTAATCAAGGCCACGGCCGCTTCCTTCCCACTCCTAGCCCTTTCCTGTCCCATCGTCGCCATAAGACCTATCTGTGTCGGTGCGACGTAAAGCAACTAGCAAAAAAAAAAAAAAAAAAAAAAAACTTGGCGCCAGAGCTCTGAAAGGCCATGGTCCACCAAACGACCGTTCCTCTGCCCGAAGGCCTGCAGATTACGAGGTGTGGTGTGGTCGGAGCGCGAATCCTCTCGGCCGTTATTCTTGCTTTCTAGATCAAGTACTAACTACATATTTAAGGATACAATCTGAAGAACGAAGATGGTGGATTCGATATGGCGGACATTTTTTACAAATTAGCATGATATTTCAAAAACCTTGTATCATAAGAAGATTTTGAGTTCGCTGATTGTGTAATGTATTAAGAACGTTCCAATGTCACTGTTATTTTTCTTGGTTATCTATGTAAACTTTTAACTGTCGAACGCGAACGCATTCGCATTACTTATTTCTATTGCTGTTGTCGTTTTTGTTATTATTGTTATTATTTATATTTTAATTGTTACATTGCAGCAATTTTTGCTCTATTTAAAATTTTCTGTTTGTTTTTCGATATTTACAATATCCGTCTGAAATTCCATTTCCCATATTTTGTTTCTTAAATGTACCGTATATTAAAAAGGGGGCAGAGACGGGTAGTTAAATTTTCCTAGAGAGTTAATACTTCGTAAAAGATCGAGCGAGTTGACCGTGTGGTTAGGGTCACGCAGTAGTGAGCTTGCATTCGGGAGGTAGTGGGTATGAACCCCATTGTCGGCAGCCCTGCAGATGGTTTTCCGTGGTTTTCCATTTTCACAGCAGGCAAATGCAGGCTACGGTCGCATCCATCCCAGTCGTAGCCCTCTCCTATCCCATCGTCACCATTAAAACCTATCTGTGTCCATATGACGTAAAGCAATTCGTAAGAAAAGAAATCCAGCAAATACAAGGATCATTTATTATTATTATTATTATTATTATTATTATTATTATTATTATTATTATTAGTTAAAAAGTACTAGGCGACTGAACAAGTGCCGAACGATGAACTAAATTACGCATCTTTAACGTCCCGTCCTGTTCGCAGTCCCTACAAGCACGATCACACACTTCCATTATCCGCACAGAGCCACAGTATCTGCCATCTCGCGGAGTGTCTTCCAACCACGACAATAACTCGCAAAGTGTGAGACCGATAAGGAATGTTATCAAGAAGGCGTAACGTGGAAATGTTTAAGGATCGTTGTAATTAAGAAATATGTTCGGCTCTTTAGCTGAATGTTCAGCAGCATACTGACATTCGGCTCAGAGGGCCGCGGGTTCCATTCCCGGCCGGGCTGAAGATTTGAACTTTGATTCATTTCTGCAGCTTGGGGACTGGATATTTGTGTTCGCCTTAATACACACCGTCACTCACATACAACACATCACACTACAAACCACCACAGAAACACGCACCGGTGAATACATCCTTCCACATAGGGTTGGCGTCAGAAATGGTACCCGGCCGTAAAAACGAATTAAATCCAAACAAAATACCGACCACAGCTAATTGGAAAAATGTCAAGAAGAAGAAGATTAGCGAATAAATGGCTGTGCGGATTGTATCACGTAGCTATCAGCTTGCATTTGGAAAATAATAGGATCGAACCCCACTGTCGGCAGCCCTGAAGATGGTTTTCCGTGGTTTCCCTTTTCCACACGAGGCAAACGGTCGCACTCTTCCCACACCTAGGTTTCTCCTATCCCTCGTCGCCTAAGACCTATCTGTGTCGGTCCGACGTAAAGCAAATGGTAAAAAGAAAAAAATATAAAAGATAAGGAGTGAGAACTCTTATTATCAGTATCAAAGTAACAGTGAAATTTTTCTTCTCCTTCTTCTTTATCTGTTTACCCTCCAGGGTCGGTTTTTCCCTCGGACTCAGCGAGGGATCCCATCTCTACCGCCTCAAGGGTAGTGTCCTGGAGCTTCAGACTCTCGGTCGGAGGATACAACTGGGGAGGAAGAACAGTACCATGCCCAGGCGGCCTCGCCTGCTATGCTGAACAGGGACCTTGCGGGGAGATGGGAAGATTGGAAGTGATAGACAAGGAAGATGGAAGGAAGCTGCCGTGGCCGTAAGTTAGGTACCATCCCGGCATTTGCCTGGAGGAAAAGTGAGAAGCCACGGAAAGCCACTTCCAGGATGACTGAGGTGGGAATCGAACCCACCCCTACTCAATTGATCTCCCGAGGCTGAGTGGACCCCGTTCCAGTACTCGTACCGCTTTTTGAATTTCGTGGCAGAGCCGGAAATCGAATCCGGGCCTCCGGGGGTGGCAGCTAATCACACTAACCACTACACCACAGAGGCGGACAACGGTGAAATACGAATGACACAAATAACCGCAACATGTTGAAGAATTGATATTTAGACAGTTTGTTATTTCCTCTCTCGTACAACCTATACCTACTATTGAAGGCTTTATGATATCCTTTTGAGATAGTTCGAGTCACTGCTCGTCTTCAAAGGGTGGAATGAGTAAGGTATTATATTTTGATAACTCTTTTTTCCTAGTGTAGTCTAGCCGAACTAAAGCATTCAATGTTTTCGGTGACACAAGGGTAGGAAGGAGACCATGATCTTAATTAAGGCACAGATCCGGCATTTGCCTGGTGTGAAAGTGGAAAAACACGGAAAAACTTCTTCATGGCTGGTGACGGTGGGATTCGAACCCGCCATATCCCGAATTCAAGCTCACAGCTACGCGACCCTGACTGCATGGTCAACTCGCTCTGTGATTAGATAGCTACGTAAATACACAATGGTAGAATATATCCCTCTTGGCGTTTAGAGGAGTCATCCGATCGTAAAATTGGACCTAATACACAAGTACGACACACGTCACAAACGTGACCCCACCTGGCTATGGGAGAAGCGGAAGCAGAAGAAGAAGATGATGACTGTGTTTTAGTACCCCATATAGAGTGATATCGAGACATTTATGAAAGATTTCGAAGTACTCAGAAGGACTGTATCTAGAAATACACTTGCTTAAGAGGAGTATGTATGTGTTCAACTATTATTTTGACAGCAGAACTTCGATTCCCAAACGTTTTCAGAACGCCGCATCATATTATTTTGTTTGCAACTCCTAAAATTTCCAGAAACTTTTGTATAGTGGGCGTGACAGTCGAGTAGCATCGTAACTGGCTTCCAAATCAGGCGGCCGTAGCTAATTTAATTTCATGTGGCTATTTCTTCTTCTTCTTCTTCTTCTTGTCCCTTTAAATGAATGAATTAATTAATTAAATAGTTAGTTAATCAGAGCATCGCGTTGTATAAGTGGCGTGTGTAATCAACTACATTACGATGGTGAAGAAGTGTCCTGTCGTTATGCTAGTGTGGAGGCAAATTGTCTATTATTTATGTCAGCGCGCGAGACTTTAAAAATGTGTTTAAATTTCTTTTTAAAAATGTAAAAGTGACGTTAAATATTGCAACGAAAATCAATGAAATAATGTTCGGACCGGTAATAGTAACGATAAAATAACCGTTATGAGTGTGATGAAGTCAAATATCAAATTATCAAATAATAATAAAAAGAATAAAAATAATGTTATTTACGTCAGGGTAACATTGAGATGATAAATTATACTTTCACCAGTTATAAACGAGATTTGCTGTTTATATCGAAATTCAGTAAAGTATGATAAGGTTGGCATTTTTGGGAAACTTAAATTTTGTGACACCGTGTATTTGTGATACAGAAAATCACGGTATGCTATTTTGCTCCTGAGGTCATGAAAAATTTAGAGAAGCAAATGGTGAAATCATTATAAAGTTGGTTGGACATTGGATTACTTGTATTTAAACGTTTCAAACAAGGGGAAAATGGATTGTAATGGAAATGAAATATTGTGCGAACAGTTAGGAAGATGTTAAAAGCAGAGTGAGCTTGTATTTTATGAGTGGTGTAGCATGAGCAGCATGCCGATGAAAAGGGGGTCCTGTATTTCGACGGAGATGAATTTTTGTGACATGGTGTATAAGTTGAGGTGTAATATTTCTGAGACAGGTTGTATAAGATAATCCATATCTTGTAGCAATTCAGAATGGTTGATGAATTTAAAGGTTGTCAAATCCAAGAAAGCGCGTTGTAACGCCTATTTTAAGTACAAGTCGATGTTCTCCCATGGTTACTACTTTTATATGAGACCGTAGATCTTGGCAATTAAGTCCAAGTGACGATTCTATGTAGAACCAGCATAGTGCATTTGCCTCAGGAACAAAATACATTCTGACACACGGTCAAGATAACGCTTGAATTTTGTAAATTGAATTCTATTCTGTATGTTTACGAGACGAAATTATCGCTGACTAGAAACATTGCGGGTGTGAAATATGAATTATATTAGAATGTAGTTTAGCTTGAGTAGACTGATGAAAAGTTACTTCACTGGACAGTTCACGGTGATAAATGTTTAGAATGTTGAGATGGAAAGCCTGTTGGAGCCTCACACTCGAGTTATGCGTGATATCGTGATGGTAGTGATTACTTTTTTCAGTGATATTACGTAAAATAAAACGATAGTTGAGTTTATTTTTGTTTAGCGAACTGCACTGCATGTGTTGAGATTGTAGTGAGGAATAGATTAAACTATTCGGACGTTTTGTTTAATTTCGATTTCACGCTTTATTGATGGAAATAGACACAGTAACTTCCCATGTTCGATTTCATTTTTTTTAGCGAATTTCACTTCATGTGTTAGAGTTTCAACGAGGATCATATTTAAATATCCGGACATTGTGTTAAAAGTTTCGATTTCTCCTGGCAGTAAGAATGATGTGTAGATACCATGATGTTGACTTAACGAAAGATTTAGGATGCCGCGTGCATTATATAACTTCAGGATGAGTAGACACAGTAACGTTGACTCAACGACGGAATTAGGGCGTCGTCTGTACATAGTCAAGTCATAGGTTAGGCATATTTGCGAATCGACTTGAACGATGTTAGTGTTTGCAGTAGTAGATACGAATGTGAAAGATTTTAGCAGGTACCATTCAGGCCATGTTTCGGCATAATTCTTACTAACCAGAAGGTGCCCCCTAATAGCGTTGCATCAGTAGTGGTATGAATGTAAGAGTTGTCCCACGTGAAAACCTAGCTAATGGAGACAGATACTTACTGCTTAGCCGCGCGTATTCAAGTTCGATGAACTTTTGTTCATATTTATTTACTTTTTGTAACTTTAATATTTATTGTTCGGATGTCCGGTATATTACCTAGGTATGATAGTGCCGTGTGATGACAGTTGATTTATGTAGGATTTACACTACGAATTCAGTTTCGATTCGTCAACTGTTAAAACATTTTATTTTCATTTTTCGTTATTCACTTTATTTGATGTGAGACGTTGATCTACCGATCACTAGTAGTTTAGTTTAATGGGACAAGTGTAGGTAGACAGATTTGTAATGGTAGTTGTCGTTATAGAAAATTGGAAAGATTTCCTTTAGCTTGTTTTATTGTGGACTTGTTTTAACAAACTTAACGACGTAATTGTTTTGTAACCTGAAAGTTCGTTTAGTAAGAATATTTTCAAGCGAGTTATCACTTTTCTTTAACTTCAGTGTTTGATATTTCTTCTAAATTCATAATGAATTAATGTTTCCTGCATTTCCCAGTCTTTTCCTTCAGAACGATGTAACGTAAGATCCCATCGGATGAAGTGTAGTTGCTTCCGTTTGAACATCCGTTTGGGGTGATACATGTTTCAGCATCGGGATTCCTCTGTAACTTAAGGGTGTCACGAGATGACATGGTGGGATTTTATTTTTGATTGTGACACTTGCTTAACTTGTAATGAACACCATGCTTTCTAGTAATATTTCGCAACCTATCCAAAGCAACTGATAGTCGATTTGGTTCGGTTAAGGGTCCATTCGGGGGATGTTCCAATGTCCTATAGGATAGTAGACTGATGGATAACCGTAATTAAATGTAAATCTGGACACGGATCGTGTGGATTAACGCTCAGTTGTCTTTTGGATTAATGGTGCCCGATTTTCAGGTTTTATTCTCATTTTCTGTTTTTTTCTGTCCACGAATTTTACACTGTTTTCATTCTTTGAAAGACAATAATGAATAATTCCAATTAAACTTATGCGTTGTGACTGCGTTAAAACATGTTGTGAAAATTTTAAGTGACTTTTCTTGCCAATCTAATCAATAAATTATCGTGATTTACATTGAATACATATTTTAGTGAGCACATTTCAAGTAGTTATGCTCTCCTCTGAACCCTATCGTTTGGTCGATGTAATGACAGAAATATCTCGTAACGACTCCAAGATCCAAGAGTACGATATTGCTCTACTGAAGCAGCCGAGGCAGACGACCATCGATGGAACGGTAAGTTCAAGGGTTCAGTACCACTTTTCAAATTTCGTGGCAGAGCCGGTAATCGAACCCGGGCCTCCGAGGATGACAGTTAGTAACGTTAAGTGTTATGCTACGAAGGAGGACAATGGTGGACAATGATGATAAACGGGGTAAACAGTAAGGTTGTGGTTTTACTATTAGGAAATGTCCTCTCACTGTCATACCGAAATCGACAATGAAATTTCGCAGAGACCATGAGGAGACCCATAAAATAGCGATGTATAAACATTTAGCTGCCATTTCGAACTGGAAGGTTACGAAATCTTGATACAAAATCCGTGTATCAACGCAGCTTACTGGACAACCCTTGCTTCTTGCTGGCTCGCGCGGTGCACAGCGGTGTGGAGTTGCAGTGGTGCTGGAGAGAGAGGGAGAGAGAATGAACTGGCAGTCTGCCTCGTGCCAAGGTCACTTTATTGTTACAGAACGAATGTGAAACACAAATGAGATGCATTAATCGCACGATAAGAACAAAAAATATTTTTGGTAACATGCACAACGAAAATGCACTTTGAGGCCACATTGTTCTTCACAGTTCTCTTTACTCGTTTGAAGGCAGTATTTCGCAGGCACTTCGAACCCGGGAGGTCTCTTCGTTGTATAATTGGTTGAGAACCACGAATATTTAGTCATGTCCTTGAACCGTGGGGAAGAAAATTGAAAATGAATGCAGACTGCATTTTCGGTATGCTGCTTCTCTGATAAACATCAAACTGAACGTCTTCACAAAGTTGGCACAATGTTTGTTAAGCGGCGATACAAAACCTTCCACTGCCGGAAGAAAAATTTGTCCAAGGGCTGTATTTTCCCAGTAGTGCCGGGAGGAATTGGGAGAATATTTATACTGATTTCTGGCATGAAACATTTCTTTGGAAACTCTCGGACCGGAAATTCTAGTTGCCTCCTGTAGTCCAATGAATAATTTCGGGAAAAGAGTACTGGCCCTACTAATTGTAGGCATAATTGTGTACGAATGGGTGAGTGCACTTACTGATTGAGCAACAATTTCTCCATGTTTCTCACCAACAAACGATAGGTCCTTTTCGCTTTCTCTTCGCGCACGAAACCACTCTGGTCAGTATTATATATTGAAGGAGGGGTGCAGTCTAAAAGTCGCGCTGTAACTGCTTCCACACATTTCTTTGCGACTTTATCTTTTTCGTCTTCTTCTTGCAGATACGTGCTGTACCAGGAATGCTGGTCCGAGAAGGAGTCCCCGATGTATAAAGTCATATTCCGCGCCACGCGAGCACATTCGGCCGCCTGCAAGCAAGTCAGCTGTGAGGGACGTAGAGCTTGTGATGTCACGACCTGCAGAACACGGTCAAGGCCAAGTTACGTCAGCCGATAGAACATTCCAAACATTCTATCATCAATAACTTTTAATCGGATAAATGTACGAGAAAATGAACTATAACATCGTGTAGCCCAATTTTTTACCGGGCGAGTTGGCCGTGAGCGTAGAGGCACGCGGCTGTAAGCTTGCATCCGGGAGATAGGGGGTTCGAATCCCACTGTCGGCAGCCCTGAAGATGGTTTTCCGTGGCTTCCCATTTTCACACCAGGCAAATGCTGGGGTTGTACCTTAATTAAGGCCACGGCCGCTTCCTTCCAACTCCTAGGCCTATCCTATCCCATCGTCACCATAAGACCTATCTGTGTCGGTGCGACGTAAAGCCCCTAGCAAAAAAAAAATTATCATTATTTACGAATTTGAAAGGAATATGTCTAAGATTAAGGGAGATATTGAATGAGATAAAATAGCCTCTCCGAGATCATGTATAAAAAGGCAGGCTTATTTGCTGTAAAATCAGTCTACTTTGTGCCACAATTGAGGCCGGTCGGTCGGTTGTTGGTTATTCTCCACCGCCGTGATGTAATTCACCAGTTCGATCCTCGACGAGCGTTTAAGTCCGCGTGACAAAACTCTGACTCTACGATCAGACTTAGAAAATTTCAGCATCGTTTTGCGTGTGACAATCAAAGTTCCACTACAAGCTAAGACGTGTGTATTTCAAATGATTAACTATTTCTGTGACCAGTGTGGTTTGAACTTGTATTTTTCTCTCACGAGTACGGTTCTACTTTACCAAGTACTTAAACATAATTCGGTGTCTAAATTTAACAAGTGATATAATTTTTATGACAGTGAAACGTCAAACTGTACGTTTTATTTAAAAAATGAGTTAACATAACCCAGTATTTGGATTCTAAAGGTGACAGAACTTTTCTGACAGTGAAATGTCAACTTGTAAATAATTCTGTTTAAAATGAACAAGTGATAGAACTTTTCTGACAGTGAAACGTCAACCTGTATATAATTCAGTGTTTAAAATGAACAGGTGATAGAATTTTATGGTAGCAAAACGTCAAGGTGTACGTCTACTTTGCCAAGGTGATAGAATATTTCTTCGAACTGTACGTCTACTTTACTAAGTGACTGACATAATTAACTGAGTTAAACAGTGCCAACGAACTTAGATTTTTCCCAAGTGATTGAATTTTTCCGATCTAGAAAGCCAAGAATAACGGTCGAGAGGATTCGTCGTGCTGACCACACGACACCTCGTAATCTCCAGGTCTTCGAGCTGAGCAGCGGTCGCTTAGTAGGCCAAGGCCCTTCAAGGGCTGTAGTGCCGTGGGGTTTGGTTTGGTTTGGTTTGGATCGAATTCTTGGTAGGACTTGGTCTCAAATCTGTGAATCAATAAATTGGTGTATTTAACGTGCGAAAGACACTTCTTGTTCTTTAGAATAGGACTTGTATCGAACTCAGGACAGTTCTAGAACAAACTGTATTTTCATTTCAACATTATTAATTATTAACGGGACTAAATTCAGAGGATAATTCTTTAGTTACAGTTTATTACAAATGAATACTTCGAAATAGAACTGTGTGAACTTGAAAATAGTGAAATACTTTATTTTCTATGACATTATTAATATTTGACTGTGATAAAGCGATCAGTTTATTTTTCTTAGGTGGCTGATATCTCACAGATCCAATCTTAATTAACATTACGAGTTAAGTTCAATTCCATATTTAACCCGATCTAGTATCATTGACTGTGTGAACTTCAACTTCAGTGACATTCTATCGTAATTATGAAGTGAGACCAGACTTTAGGGACATTCTATCGTTACGTGTGATCTGTTTGAAATCATTATTAATAATAATTTTGTTTGTGCAGAGATCGAATGCCTTAACAAGTACATTTCGAACACTAGTGCAGTGTCGTGTCAATTTCTACAAATGCCTCTAGATCTTCAAGATCTTACAGAAATTCAAGATCTTCCAGACCTTCTCGGAAGATGGTGCAGACGTAAATGAACATTGCGAGCCCGCAGTGTTCCAGTACCAGCCCATTCCAAGGAGGAGACTCACTGTAACTTCTGTACTGAGGTGATGATGAATTTTGACTTTTGCTTTATGAATAAGCTCTTCAACAAACTTAGAATATTCCATTATACATATTTCTTGTTACCCTCTCCTCTGTAACGATTCAGATAGAGACCGGACATGCCCTGTGTCAAGTCTCATGCCTTGCTAGCCAACGTAAAGAACATTTACTGTTACAGTACGGGATAAAAATTTCGTAATTTCTCTGCTTTTTATTCTGTACTTTTTCTTAAAACAACTCAACCAAATAGTACATGCGCTTAAATTAGTTAGCTCCGTTGAAGTCACTCTTGACATTTCTAAGGCCCACAGTCGCAGGTCTTCATCGCATACATTCCGCTTCAGTCTTCTTGCTTCTGTAAAGTGAGAAAATAATTTTGTATGCATCAATTTCCTGTGTTCAATGGGGCTTACTGGTGTAGATTCTAATTGGTCCTTCCAACTGTACAGTTGTCACAGTGACGTCACATTACGACAACTTTTTCGAACAGTGGTTAATGAAAGCCGCTTCTTACCCCCTTATTTAAACATAAATTTACAGCTTTTCTCTTGTACGCAAGATCTACAGTTTGTTTCACTTTATTCTGCGGACTGGAAGCATAGCTTTAACTAGTAGATTTTCTAGATGACTGCGGTGTCTCTTCACTGGATTGACGGGAATCAGACTCGGGGCTCAAAATCGGATCCGTAACACATTTTGTTCCTGGCAATGGTTGCTGCCTTCTCTTTCAGATAATGCAGATGAGGTGTCGCTGCTTCCACTATCACTTTTACTGTCACTATTTCTCTCCAGACACGACTCTGAGACGATGCTGGCACCCATGGGATGATTTTCAGTTAATTCGATCACATGTCGACCCATCTCCCTTTCTTCCGAAGTTATTTCACGGGAAGAGGAGAAACCTTTTTGACGGAAATAACGTAAAGCACACTCTAGAACATTAGCCGGATTCATGACTGCTCTTTCAAAGGAACACGTATCAACTGGCTAGCACAGAAAGCTCAAGGTAACCCGGTCGCTTCAGCTGGTCACCAGGGTTGTCCACGTCCAGCCACATATACGCTGTTGTTGTTGTTGTTTGAGTCATCAGTCCATAGACTGGTTTGATGCAGCTCTCCATGCCACCCTATCCTGTGCTAACCTTTTCATTTCTACGTAACTATTGCATCCTACATCTGCTCTAATCTGTTTGTCATATTCATACCTTGGTCTACCCCTACCGTTCTTGCCACCTACACTTCCTTCAAAAACCAACTGAACAAGTCCTGGGTGTCTTAAGATGTGTCCTATCATTCTATCTCTTCTTCTCGTCAAATTTAGCCAAATCGATCTCCTCTCACCAATTCGATTCAGTATCTCTTCATTCGTGATTCGATCTATCCATCTCACCTTCAGCATTCTTCTATAACACCACATTTCAAAAGCTTCTATTCTCTTTCTTTCTGAGCTATTTATCGTCCATGTTTCACTTCCATACAATGCCACGCTCCACACAACGCGTGCAATTCTATTAGCCATTTCCGTCTCGGTTTCAGGACCTTACAGATCGAAATGGTAGCTTAATTTTTGTACATTGCTTTCTTATGGACCCCTCATCCTCTCTACCAAATTCATTGTCGATTTAGATATGACAGTGGGGACAGTTCCCTTGTCAGTATTAATTGCTTCGTTAATGGGGTGAAAGTTCCTTTTGGGGATCACTGTAAGCACCTACGTGTTAATTTAAGGAAAGATCTTCATTGAGGTATTGTAAATAAAGGGTACAGATTTCTGCACATAGTCATGAGATTATTTAGGGGTTGTAGTAAAGATGTAAAGGAGAGGGAATATAAGTCTCTGGTAAGATTCCATCTAGAGTATGGTTCCGGTGTATGGGATCCTCACAAGGATTACTTGATTCAAGAACTGGAGAAAGTTCCAAAGAAAAGCAGCTCGATTTGTTCTGAGTGAATTCCGGCAAAATAGTAGCGTTACGAAACTAATGCACAGTTTGGGCTGGGAAGACTTGGGAGAAAGGAGACGAGTTGCTCGACTAAGTGGTATATTCCGAGTTGTCAGTGGAGAGATGGCGTGGAATGACGTTAGTACAGGAGTGTTGTTTTTTAAAAGTAGGAAAGATCACAATACGGGATTCAAAACGAAATTTTGGAGCAAATATTCGTTTATAGGAAGGGAAGTTACGGATTGGAGTCCGCCTCTGTGGTGTAGTGGTTAGCGTGATTAGCTGCCACCCCCGGAGGCCCGGGTTCGATTCCCGGCTCTGCCACGAAATTTGAAAAGTGGTACGAGGGCTGGAACGGGGTCCACTCAGCTTCGGGAGGTCAACTGAGTAGAGGTGGGTTCGATTCCCACCTCAGCCATCCTGGAAGTGGTTTTCCGTGCTTTCCCACTTCTCCTCCAGGCGAATGCCGGGATGGTACCTAACTTAAGGCCACGGCCGCTTCCTTCCCTCTTCCTTGCCTATCCCTTCCAATCTTCCCATCCCTCCACAAGGCCCCTGTTCAGCATAGCAGGTGAGGCCGCCTGGGCGAGGTACTGGTCATACTCCCCAGTTGTATCCCCCGACCAAGAGTCTGAAGCTCCAGGACACTGCCCTTGAGGCGGTAGAGGTGGGATCCCTCGCTCAGTCCGAGGGAAAAACCGAACCTGGAGGGTAAACAGATGATGATGATGATGAAGTTACGGATTGGAACCATTTACGAAGGGAGATGTTCAATAAATTTCCAAATCCTTTGCAATTATTTAACAAAATACTACGTAAACAAGAGATAGGGGATCTGCCACCTGCCCTAAATGCAGATCAGTGGTGACTGACCAGATATTGTAATAGATAATGTGCAACATGTTGGACGAAACGTGTCAGCAGTGCATAGATGATGGTGTCACACGAAGGTAATAATATTCGTATGTCTGAATCTGGAGAGCAGTGACATACAGGTGCACTTTAAGGTTCTCGTTTCGACAAGCGGAAACCGATACTGTAAAACCACCACACAAGAGATTAGAGATGATGACTATGTTCATCTGCAACCGTTTACTGGAAACTGGGCTACGAACACGGGTTCAGCTTGACAGACGTCCACTCGTGCCTCATCAGCATGAAACCAACTCCGGTGATGTCGAGAAAGGAGCGCCTGGAGGGACAACTGGCCAAGCATTAAGCTGTGTTAATGGAGCAGATTCTGTCTCGATACTAATGATGGTTGTTTAAATGTGCTGTGTCGATGAGGTAAGCGGCACCTTCCGCTGTGTGTATGGCAACGACATTCTGCATCTCGGACTCAAATCGTTGTGTCAAGATGTCCAATCATCTCTGATATTTGTACAGAGAATACTGAACAGTGCACAGTCTCGTTCAGCTCCACACCTCTTATTTTTAAATAATTGGCTGGGCTGAGTAGCTCAGACGGTAGAGCACTGGTCTTCTGAGTCCAACCTGGAAGGTTCGATCCCGGCTTAGTCCAGTGGCATTTAAAAATGTTTAAATACATCAGTTTCATGACCCGTTATTCTGCTATTCGTGCAATAATATAAGTTATTCGAACAGTACACTGTTCACCCTCATAAAGTGCAACCATTCGCCGTCTCCTGACGAGCACGATCTCCAGATCTTTTTGCCGTTGAGCATATGTGGGAGTGAATTGGTCATCACCTGATCTGAGAACAAACTTGCCCAGGTGCGCTACCACACAGAATGTGCAAAAGACATTCAATCAATCAATCAATACTGATCTGCATTTAGGGCAGTCGCCCAGGTGGCAGATACCCTATCTGTTGTTTTCCTACCTTTTTCTTAAATTATTGCAAAGAAATTGGAAATTTATTGAACATCTCCCTTGGTAAGTTACCCCCTTCATATAAACGAATATTTGCCCCAATTTGTTCTCTTGAATTCCAACTTTATCTTCATATTGTGATCTTTCCTACTTTTAAAAACGCCATTCAAACTTATTCATCCACTGATGTCATCCCACGCCATCTCTCCACTGACAGCTCGGAACATACCACTTAGTCGAGCAGCTCGTCTCCTCTCTCCCTAGTCTTCCCAGCCTAAACTTTGCAACATTTCTGTAACACTACTCTTTTGTCGGAAATCACCCAAAAGAAATAGAGCTGCTTTTCTTTGGATTTTTTCCAGTTCTTGAATCAAGTAATCCTGGCGAGGGTCCCATACACGGAACCATACTCTAGTTGGGGTCTTACCCGAGACTTATATGAACTCTCCATTACATCCTTACTAAAACCCCTAAATACCCTCATAACCATGTGCAGAGATCTGTACCCTTTATTTACAATCATATTTATGTGATTACCCCAATGGAGATCTTTCGTTATATTAAGATCTAGGTATTCACAATGATCCCTAAAGGGAACTTTCCCCCATCAACGCAGTAATTAAAACTGCGAGGACTTTTCCTATATGTGAAACTCACAACGTGACTTTTATCCCTCTTTATCATCATTTCGTTGCCTACTGTCCATCTCACAACATTATCGAGGTAATTTTCCAGTTGCTCACAATCTTGTAACTTATTTATCACTCTGTACAGAACATCATCTGCAAAAAAGCCATATCTCTGATTACCCTTCATTACACATATCATTGATATATATAAGGAACTAGCAAGATACCCGTGCTTCGCTACGGTATTATACTGAAATTTACAATTGAATGTTTATTGTTTTAGATATATAATCCGCCGAAGTTCGCGATCTGACTCGTTTTCTGCGAGAATCCACCAAAATTCGCGATCTGACTCGTTTTCTAATAGATTACGGTATGTTTCCTCCCATTTTTCAATCTTTCCTTCCAGCAATCGATTTCGTACTTCCCGGGCTAGGTCCAGATATTCCACCCGGTCAGTTGGGTCCCTAAAAATCTTTGCTATCTCTTCCTATAAGCGTTTTAAATATGAATCAAATCCTTCAGGAGATCCGGCTTGGTGTCATCTTGGGTGCCTTCGCGGTACTGCACCCGCGGCCGGACTGCATTCTTAGTCATTACACGTCCAGGACCCGTTTCCAGGGTGGTCCGCACATTTGACAACGGTCCAGAACATTACTATTATTATTATTATTATTATTATTATTATTATTATTATTATTATTATTATTATTATTATTATTATTATTATTATTAAAATATGTTCTCGACCCCAGAGCAAGAAGCAAGACCGCTACGTGGCGGTAAATTACATCTGCTGCCAGTGTCATTGTTACAATGTGACCAGCACCATTGTCGCGCGTAGGCAAGTGTGAGGGATTTCTGCCGACACCAATGATATACTTCCGTACATTATTGACCTTATTATAGAGGTGAACAATTTGACGGTCCATCTCATTCCGATCGTTTATTTCAAATGTGTTTAAATTTTTATTTATATGCCAGGAGAATCTACTGTAATCTAAGAACGTTCTCCGAATGAAAAGATGGCTGTTGAAAACGAACCCAGGAAAGATTAAAAAATGATCGGTTTATGATCAGAATAAGTACATCGAAACTATATAGCCTGTTTCCAGTCATTCGACAGGGTAAGAAATGGAATGAATAAAGCTCCATCTAACGGCGGTAATAGGAATTGTGCCGGCTGCCGAAGCCCACCTCTGGGGCAATGATCGATGAATGACAAATGAAATGAAATTTGGACAGTGTTGCTGGAATGAATGATGACAGGGAAAATCGGAGTATCCGGAGAAAAACCTGTCCCGCCTCCGTTTTGTCCAGCACGAATATCACATGGAGTGACCGGGATTTGAACCACGGAACCGAGCTGCGAGAGGCAGGCGCGCTGCCGCCTGAGCAACGGAGGCTCCTTATAAGTACATTATGAACAGTAAAATGAATTGGTCCTTTTACACCCCACCGCCGTTAACTTAATTTACCCCCCACCAAAAAATAAATAATAGAAGGCGTGTTTCTTTATGTTGAAAGGAGATTCCAAGCACCATTGTTCACGTCTGTTACCTTCAGTTTTGAGATGTAAGTATTCCCATAAAAATAATTCACTTTCTTTCACTTCTTTTCACACTCCCCCCCCCCCCCACCCGTAAGTGAATTTTCCGGCAAAAAATACGTGTTTCTTTAATAGTAAAGGATCTTCTAAATAGGAATTATCCCGACTCTAGCTTCTTCAGTTTTTGATTTACATGTCTTCATGAAAGGAATTCAACTCCTTTTCACTCTCGCTCCCCAAGATGGTCCCCCCCAAACGCGTTTTTCTTTGTTTAAGGAGATTCAAATACCAATTTTCACGTCCGTAACAACTTTAGTTTTTATTAGATGTATGTATTCTCATACAATTAAGTCAATTAATTTTTCAATTCTTTCATCCCCCCCCCCACCTTCATTGTATTTTCCGATAATACGTGTTTCTATACCTTTAAAGCAGATTCCAAATGTCTAATTTCACGTCTGTAATATCTTCATTTTTGAGATATCAGTAGCCTAATTAAAAGAATTCAACACCATTTTCAGTCACATTTACCCCCCACCCCCCCACCCTTCCACCCAAGTGGTATTTCCGAAAGCTAAAAATACACGTTTCTTTATTTTTAATAGAGATAAAATATACAATTTTGCACTTTTATAACATGTTAAGTTTTTGAGATATACTGTAGAAATTCTCTTTTTAAAATTTCACCCCTTTTTAGTTCCCCTTAAGTGGAGTTTCCAAAAACAAATCACCTATCTTTCTTTACATTTACAGAGATTCCAAATACCCAGTTTTTACGTCTGTAACATTTTACGTTTCTCAGATATTCTGTAGATATAGTCTTTCAAAAAATTCACCCCAGTTTGTCACTCCTGTTTAACCGCCATTAAATGGATTTTCCAAAAACGAAAAAATACGTGTTTCTTTATTTTTAAAGGAGCTCCCATATACAAATTTTCAGTTCTGTAATATCTTCAGTTTCTGATATATATGTATCCTCATGAAAGGCATTCAACCCATTATTCACCCTTTTACACCCGTCCTATTGGGATTTTCCGAAAACAAAAGAATACGTGTTTCTTTATTATTAAAGGAGATTCTAAATACCAATTTTTACATCTATAAACTTAAAAAGTTTTGAGATATAGATACACTCATTTTAAAAAATCACCCCCTTTTCACCCCCCCCCCATTAATTGGATTATCCACAAAAAGAAAAATACGTGTTTATTTTTAAAGGAGATCCCAAACACCAATTTTCAGGTCTGCAATATCTTCAGGTTCTGAAATATAAGTAGACTCATGAAATGCATTCGACCCCTTTTTCAACCTTTACCACCCTTCCTATTATGATTTTCCGAAAACAAAATATACGTGTTTCTTTATTTTTAATGAAGATTCTAAATACCAATTTTTACATCTATAACCTTTAAAAGTTTTGAGATATAGATACACTCATTTTAAAAAATCACCCTCATTTCACCCCCCCCCCCATTAATTGGATTATCCACAAAAGGAAAATACGTGTTTATTTTTAAAGGAGATCCCAAACACCAATTTTCAGGTCTATAATATCTTCAGTTTCTGAGATATAAGTAGCCTCATTAAAGGCATTCAACCCATTTTTCACCCCTTTTCACTCCTCCTATTGCGATTTTCCGAAAACAAAGAAATACGTGTTTCTTTATTTTTAATGAAGATTCTAAATACCAATTTTTACATCTGCAAACTTTGAAAGTTTGGAGATATAGATTCACTCATTTTAAAAATTCACCCCCTTTTCACCCTCCCATTAATTGGATTTTACAGAAACAAAAAAATACGTGCTTCTTTATTTTTAAAAGAGATCAAAAGTACCAATTTTCAGGTCTGTAATATCTTCAGTTTCTGAGACATAAGTACCGGTATCCTGATTAAAGGCATTCAATCATTTTTCACCCTTTTTCATCCCTCATATTGGGATTTTCTGAAAACAAAAAAATACGTGTTTCCTTATTTTTAAAGAAGATTCTAAATACCAATTTTTACATCTGTAAACTTTTAGAGTTTTGAGATATAGATACACTCATTTTAAAATTTCACCCCCATTTTCACCCCCTTAGCGAAGGAATATCCAAAAATCCTGTCTTAGCGAGCACCTACATCATAATATGAATATATCCCCAAACTTTCATTTCTTTATGTCCAGTAGTTTTGGCTCGGCGATGATGAATCAGTCAGTCAGTCAGTCAGAACAAGCTATTTTATATATATAGATTATAAAGATCCAATAATACTGCCTTGAGGAATTCCCCTCTTAATTATTACAGGGACAGATAAAGCTTCGCCTACTCTAATTCTCTCAGTTCTATTTTCTAGAAACATAGCCACCCATTCAGTCACTCTTTTGTCAAGTCCAATTGCACTCATTTTTGCCAGTAGTCTCCCATGGTCCACCATATCAAACGCCTTAGACAGGTCAATCGCGATACAGAACAATTGACCTCCTGAATCCGGGATATCTGCTATATCTTGCTGGAATCCTACAAGTTGAGCTTCAGTGGAATAACCTTTCCACATTATCAATTATCAATCACTACTGATCTGCATTTAGGGCAGTCGCCCAGGTGGCAGATTCCCTACCTGTTGTTTTCCTAGCCTTTCCTTAAATGATCGCAAAGAAATTGGACAATGATTGAACATTTCCTTTGGTAAGTTATTCCAATCCCTAACTCCCCTTCCTATAAACGAATATTTGCCCCAATTTGTCCTCCTGAATTCCAACTTTATCATCATATTGTTATCTTTCCTACTTTTAAAGACACCACTCAAACTTATTCGTCTACTGATGTCCTCCCACGCCATCTCTCCACTGACAGCTCGGAACATACCACTTAATCGAGCAGCTCGTCTCCTTTCTCCCAAGTGTTCCCAGCCCAAATTTTTCAACATTTTTGAAACGCTACTCTTTTGTCGGAAATCACCCAAAACAAATCGAGCTGCTTTTCTTTGGATTTTTTCCAGTTCTTGAACCAAGTAATCCTGGTAAGGGTCCCATACACTGGAACCATACTCTAGTTGGGGTCTTACCAGAGACTTATATGCCCTTATATGCCATTATATCCCCTCTCCCAAACTGCCTTCTATCAAACCAGTTATTAATTTCGCAAACATGTCTTATATAATCAGAAATAATGCTTTCCCAAAGCTTACATGCTACGCATGTCAAACTGACTGGCCTGTAATTTTCGGCTTTATGTCTACCACCCTTTCCTTTATACACAGGGGCTACTATAGTAACTCTCCATTCATTTGGTTTAGCTCCTTCATGGAAACAATTAGCAAATAAGTATTTCAGATATGGTACTATATCCCAACCCACTGTCTTCAGGACATCCCCCGAAACCTTATCAATTCCAGCTGCTTTTCTAGTTTTCAACTTTCAAATGTCATTGTTGTAATAGGTCAATTTTAATACTTCTTTAGTATTAGTCACCACCTCTATCTGGACATTATCCTTGTAACCAACAATCTATACATACTGCTGACTGAATACTTCTGCCGTTATTCTACAGAATTATGTTCGTCGCCTCTACGATCACTTCAACACGAGAGTTGTGGCCTACATTGCTCGTAGAAGAGAGTACAGTACACGGAATACTAAAACTGCCACTTGATACGCGTTACAGACTTTATAAACAAGTGCATGGTACATTATCTATAATGTTTGAGCTGGGCTGAGTGGCTCAGACGGTAGAAAGCTGGCCTTCTGTGACATGTTGGCAGGTTTGATCTCGGCTCAGTCCAGTGGTATTTGAAGGTGCTCAAATACGCCAGCCTTGAATCTGTAATTTATCGGCAAGTAAATGTATTCCAGCAAGTAGTGTCTCAGAAAACAGCGAAAATAGTTGGGGGGACGTAAACACAATATTACCCACACAAAAAATCATGCCGACACGTGGACTCACTTGCATTACGTGGAGGAGGATGATCGAAAAAGTTCGGCTGATGACGATAATGCTTGTTGTTTAAAGGGGCCAAACATCTAGGTCATCGGCCTGAGAAAGATCGGAGAGTCCGCCACGTATAGGGATAAACGGAGCAGGAGATGATGGAGGTTATAAATTATTTTAATTAATGTAATACTTCAGCCTCTGGAAAGCTATGAAGACTGTCCGATGCTCAGCTATAGTGCAATACAGGGGCGCCAGCTCAATGGAGCCCAGGTTCGTTCTAACCCAACCACACCGCTGAAAAATATTTGGGGGAGAGCCGGGCCTAACTAAAATAAGGCAAATAATTAAACGACGTCCTTACTTCCAGAGTTTCTGAAATTCGGCCGACTCCTACGAACGATACTATATCAAATTATTCACCGGAAAGATCATTTTCGTGTCTGAGAAGACTGAAAAACTACCCGAGATCAACGAATGAATTCTGTGCGCCTGAACTATCTTGCAATCTTGAAAGTTGATCGCGAGAAATCTAACTCTTTGGACAAAGATCCCATAGCTAAAGATTTCATTTCTAGGGCTGTGATACGTAAGTCAACTTTCACTGTGAAACTGTAAACTGAATTTTGTTTACCAACAAACGATTCTATTGTTACAACATAATGCTACAGTGGTGTTGTCCGGTTCTTTGGCTTAATAGTTAGTGGCCTTCGGTTTACAGGTTCCAGGACTCGATTCCCAGACGGGTAGGTTATATTAACCTGTCTAATTTATTTATTTAGCTCGGGGACTAGGTGGTTGTGCTCTTCTTAATACACATCTTCTTATAAATACAACACACCACGCTAAAACCCGCCACAAAACACGGAGCAATGAATGCGTCTCTCCACAACGGTTTTTTGTCAGGAAGGCAAAATTGGGCTAAATTCATACGAAGTGCCGATCACAGGTAATTGAGAAAAAAGATCGGGAATAATAATAATGATAAGAAGAAGAAGAAGAAGAAGAAGAAGAAGAAATGCATCTCATGGAATGCTAAAGTCAAGCATTACAACACTGTAGTAAAAGCAGAATGTCTGTATACCAGCGAATGCCTCTCGATGAATTACAAATTGGAGAAAGTGGAGATCCTAGAAAGAATAATGATACGGAAAATCCTGGGCCCAATCCAGACTGAAACCGGCTGGAAACTTCAGAACAAAAATGAAGTCTACAAAAATGTGGAGAAAATTTCAGAGACCGGACATTTCTACAGAATGGACAAAACCAGACTAACCAAAATGTCATTCTACCTGTGGAACAAGATGATAACGACGGCCTGGATTATGGAAGTTCGTAAAGATCTAGAGAAGTCCAACATCCAGGAAGTTCAGATGTTAGACAGGAAGACATTTCGGACCATGATTTAACATATGGAAGGGTTGCAAGTCGAATGGAATGCAAAGAGCCTGGACGGAAGAACAGAAGAAACATCATAGCGCCCATATGAAGGAGTAATGGAGGAAGAGGAAACGTCATACAAAGAAAAAATGAAATTGTAGCGTCATCCTCAGTGGTCAGTTCACAAATAAAAAAAGAAAATAATAAATATAATACTGCAGTGGTGCAATATGTGATAAATATAAAGCAATTGAAAAAATTAAAAACTGTAGCCTGTTCATTGCCTGTCTATTTCCTTGGCTGTTTCCTATGAATAAGAAGACAGCAAAATCCCTGCGCATGAGACTGAAAGTAAAGCCGAAGAAGGATCCGGACTTTCCAGCTCTCCCCTCAAACTCTCACCACCAATATGTTCTTCAACTCGGCGCCCCTGGTGCGATACGCATACAGCTGTGCGCTGGTCTGAATAAAGTTCAGACTGGAATTCAGCTACATTCTTTACGGTTTATATAGATTACCGCTAGTGAAGGGAGAATAAAAACAAAGGAAGAGAAAAGAAACACTGTGTGGGCCGAGATGAGATAATGATCGCTTGGAAACCTATCCTCAAGGCTACTGTACACAACGGGATCAACCTGTAATTTACGTCCTGACATTCATGAGGAAATAGAAGAGTCATATGATTTTCATTGCATGCTTCTGTCATAGAAAGTAACTGAAAATTTGCCACACCTCATCAGATTGCTAGAAAGCAAGAAAAAATACATGAATAACAGGTTATGAAAGCATTTAATAAAACTGTACTCTATAATACAGTTGTGAGATCCAAAGCGAGCTCATTAATACACATATCTAAGGCAGTGTATGTTAACCCTAGATGGACTAACGGGCATGAGGAAAGTACAACGTTCCCACACCTCCTTTCCTCATAATTACTGTCACTAGAAACATGAACAATTTTGTACCACTCTGTTGTTAACGCGATTTGCATGATTTATAACAGGTGATATTTTATGTGCATGTAGTAAGCCCCCTCCGTCGGATCACTCTGGTAACTCTAGATGCATTTAATGATACAGACATTTTATTACATACATGTTGATGCACTTGGCAACTTACAACATAATTCAACCATCTGCTCCCCATTTGCTACTTTAGTTTATGACTTACTAATATTCTATAGTCCTGTCTCATTCACACTCGCAATATCTCATCATCATCACACAATCAGACACGAGGGCGTCAAATAGAAAATGACAATGTAATTGGTTTTACGTCCCACTAACTAAAATGTTATGGTTTTTGGAGACTCAGAGGTGTCGTCAATTTGTTCCGCAGGAGTTCCTTTACGTGCCAGTAAATCTACCGATACAAGGCTGACGTATTTGAGCACCTTCAAATTCGAGTGTACTGAACCAGAATCGAACCTGCCGAGTTGTGCCCAGTAGACCAGCGATTTGCCAGCTGAGCTATTCAGTCCAGCTCAAATGGAAAGACCTGCAACATGTCCTGAGACTAAAAGCCACACGTCAAATAAATACTATTCAGACTGTGCGGCGCTCATGCATGGATAGGCCCCGAAGTATCCAGTGGAAGTGAGAGAATTTTGAAGTAATTTAAAACATACGATTTTGAGAGTCAGCAAAGGCGATTCATAAAGATTAAATACGTCAAATTTAGTAATAGCAATTGAATCATGGAAATCAAAAACCCACTATCTCCAGTCAGGCAAATTTGACAGGAGGGACAAAAAACTATTTTATGACCATCTTGATATTTTTAAGTTGCAATACTACTTTAATTTAAAAACCACGAATAGATAGAATAGATGGATTTGTATTTTTAAAAATATTATACGAGCCTGAAATTAGTGGTTCTTGATTTCAATAGCGCATTATTTATGAAAAGCAGAAACTCACTAATTCCAGGGATTAAGTTCGTTTGTAATTTCCACGAAATAATAAACAGCTTGTAGCTGACTAGTTACATTCAGTATTTGGATGTTTTATGCTACACATGGGTAATAGGCTACGCTTGCAATATTTTTCCATCACAACCTCGAAAATGACAAAAAATGGAGTTACGTGGTTTTTATTCCCATTATTCAATTATATAAATTATATTATCAACAAAAGAAATGAATCAAAATTCGCATAGCAATGTGCACTTTTCATTCCCTTGAATCTGAGAAGAACTGCACCCACTGGAAGAGGACAGTTATGCTATTATCTGGCGTTACGCAGTCGTGCTGTGGCGAGCTTGCTATATCCAGATAGAGGTGCATTATAGGAAGTTTCAAAACTAGGGAGACAATCAGTTCGAAAACCACTGTCGGCAGCCCTGAAGATTCCAAGGTTTCCGATTTTCACATCAGGCAAATACTGGGTCTAAACCTTAATTAAAGCCACGGTCGCTTCCTTCTCGGCCCTAGCCTTGTCCTACCCCATCGTCGCAATAAAACCTGTCTGTGTCGCTGCAACGCACAACAGAAAAATAAAGAAACTAATGATTTTAAAAAGTGCGATTGAGTAATCCGTAACATACAACAAAATTGTCTCTAGGTTAAAAGAATTATCCCGGTCTAGCTTCGTGTTGGACAGCGGCTGCTTGGCCGGGATGTTGCGTCATGGGTTTCGGTTTGATTTAAAAGGAATATAGAGGAATATGAAACCATTGTTAAACTCAGATATTTTACCACCCCCATAACATGTCCACGAATTATTAGTCTATAAGATATACGTCTAATGCCAGAACTAATTAATGTGTAAATAATTAAAGAAAATTAAAAGAATAACAACTATGAAGAAAACAGTACCAAAATAGGTCTATACGTGTACATTTCATATGAGTCAGAACATTACATTTTAAGCGTTCAAATGCTTTAATGACAAAGAAATAAATCGCGTATACACACATTTAGACGCCTGCCAATTCCCACACAACCGGGCGAGTTGGCCGTGCGTTTAGAGGTGCGCGGCTGTGCGCTTGCATCCGGGAGATAGTGGGTTCGAATCCCACTGTCGGCAGCCTTGAAGGTAGTTTTCACGTGTTTTCCCCATTTTGACACCAGGCAAATGCTGAGGCTGTATCTTAATTAAGGACACAGCCGCTTCAATCAATCAATCAATCAATCAATCAATCAATACTGATCTTCATTTAGGGCAGTCGCCCAGGTGGCAGATTTCCTATCTGTTGTTTTCCTACACTTTTCTTAATTAATTTCAAAGAAATTGGAAATTTATTGAACATCTCCCTTGGTAAGTTATTCCAATCCCTAACTCCCCTTAGTATAAATGAATATTTGCCCCAGTTTGTCCCCTTGAATTCCAACTTTATCTTCATATGGTGATCTATCCTACCTTTAAAAACGCCACTCAAACTTATTCGTCTACTAATGTCACTCCACGCCACCTCTCCGCTGACAGCTCGGAACATACCACTTAGTCGAGCAGCTCGTTCTTTCTCTCAATTCTTCCCAGCCCAAACTTTGCAACATTTTTGTAACGCTACTCTTTTGTAGGAAATCACCCAGAACAAATCGAGCTGCTTGTCTTTGGATTTTTTTTCAGTTCTTGAATCAAGTAATCCTGGTGAGGGTCCCATACACTGGAACCATACTCCAGTTGGGGTCTTACCAGAGATTTATATGCCTATCCTTTGCATCCTTACTACAACCCCTAAACACCCTCATAACCATGTGCAGAGATCTGTACCCTTTATTTACAATCCCATGTATGTGATTACCCCAAGAAGATCTTTCCTTATATTAACACCTAGATACTTACAATGATCCCCAAAAGGAACTTTCACCCCATCAACGCAGTAATTAAAACTGAGAGGACTTTTCCTATTTGTGAAACTCACAATCTGACTTTTAACCCCGTTTATCAACATACCATTGTCTGCTGTCCATCTAACAACATTTTCGAGGTCACGTTGCAGTTGCTCACAATCTTGTAACTTATTTATTACTCTATACAGAATAACATCATCCGCAAAAAAGCCTTACATCTGATTCCACTCCTTTACTCATATCATTCATATATATATAAGAAAACATAAAGATCCAATAATACTGCCTTGAGGAATTCCCCTCTTAATTAATACAGGGTCACATAAAGCTTCACCTACTCTAATTCTCTGAGATCTATTTTCTAGAAATATAGCAACCCATTCAGTCACTCTTTTATCTAGTCCAATTGCACTCATTTTTGCCAGTAGTCTCCCATGATCCACCCTATCAAATGCTTTAGACAGGTCAATCGCGATACAGTCCATTTGACCTCCTGAATCCAAGATATCTGCTATATCTTGCTGGAATCCTACAAGTTGAGCTTCAGTGGAATAACCTTTCCTAAAACCGAACTGCCTTCTATCGAACCAGTTATTAATTTCGCAAACATGCCTAATATAATCAGAAAGAATGCCTTCCCAAAGTTTACATGCAATGCATGTCAAACTTACTGGTCTGTATTTTTCAGCCTTATGTCTATCACCCTTTCCTTTATACACAGGGGCTACTATAGCAACTCTCCATTCATCTAGCATAGCTCCTTCGACCAAACAATAATCAAATAAGTACTTCAGATATGGTACTATATCGCAACCCATTGTCTTTAGTATATCCCCATAAAGCTTATCACATCCAGCCGCTTTTCTAGTTTTCAACTTTTGTATCTTATTGTAAATTTAATTGTTATCATATGTAAATTGTTATACTTCTTTAGCATTAATCTCCTCCTCTATCTGGACATTATCCTTGTAACCAACAATTTTTACATACTGTTGACTGAATACTTTTGCCTTTTGAAGATCCTCACATACACACTACCCTTGTTCATTAATTATTCCTGGAATGTCCTTCTTGGAACCTGTTTCTGCCATAAAATACTTATACACACCCTTCCATTTTCACTAAAATTTGTATGACTGCCAATTATGCTTGCCATCATGTTATCCTTAGCTGCCTTTTTTGCTAGATTCAATTTCCTAGTAAGTTCCTTCAAATTCTCCATACTTTCACAGCCATTTCTAACTCTGTTTCTTTGCAGTCTGCACCTCCTTCTTAATCTCTTTATTTCTCTATTATAATAAGGTGGTATTCACCATTCCTTGCCACCTTTAAAGGTACAAACCTGTTTTCACATTCCTCAACAATTGCTTTAAACCCATCCCAGAGTCTGTTTACATTTTTATTCACCGTATTCCACCGATAATAGTTACTTTTTAGAAACTGCCTCATGCCTGCTTTATCAGCCATATGGTACTGCCTAATAGTCCTACTTTTAAGACCTTCCTTTCTATCACATTTATTTTTAACTACGACGAAAACAGCTTGATGATCACTAATACCATCTATTACTTCAATTTCTCTATAGAGCTCATCTGGTTTTACCAGCAACACATCCAGGATATTTTCCCCTCTAGTTGGTTCCATCACTTTCTGAATCAGATGTCCTTTCCATATTAACTTATTTGCCATTTGTTGGTCATGCTTCCTGTCGTTTTCATTTCCTTCCGAATTGAGATCTGGTAAATTCAGATCTCCCGCTACAGTCAGATTCCTTTCCATGTCGTTTCCCACATATAATTTTGAATCCGTATCAGCGCTACCCTTTCCCGGTCTGTACACTCCAAATATATCAAGTTGCCTATTATCTTTAGAAATGAGCCTCACACATAGAATTTCATGTGTGTCATCTTTAACGTTTTCTTCTTTCACCAGAATGAATACTCCCCCCTCCCACCATTCCTGTCCTATCTCTACGATACACTCTCCAGTTTCGTGAGAAAATTTCTGCATCCATTATATCATTTTCTCAGCCATGAATCAACTCCTATTACGATATCTGGTAAATATATATCTGTTAAATTACCTAATTCTATTCCTTTCTTTACAATACTTCTACAGTTCAACACTAACATTTTTATGTCATCCCTACTTGATTTCCAGTTCCCTGTTCCCTTATCACCGCTCCCTAGGCCACCCTGTTTCCCTGAATGTACCTCCCTATTACACTTCCAAACAAATTTCCTAACTTACACGTACCACTGCGGTTTACGTGAAGGCCATCTTCCTTCCGACTCCTAGGCCTTCCCTGTCCCATCGTCGCCATAAGACCTATCTGTGTCGGTGCGACGTAAAGCCACTAGAAAAAAAATTCCCACACACCTGCCTTAAATGTATTTTCATTCTGTATTGCTCTGATTTTAAAAACAGCAACAATTATACTCACGAAATATGGGAACGATGAAGTAGTCGTTTATTGTAGATATGTGGGGTAGGAAAATTATAAGACAAGAACGAGTATTTAGATCATGATATTTGAGTTATCTGAAGAATAGTAATAATAAACAATAAACACCGTAGGCGCTGGGGTAGCAATCCTAAGCGATAGTAACCTACAAAACGTCGTAATTGCCACTAAGGAACAAGAGAGTGTAGCAAGCGACATTTCTTGACTCAGATTCGATACTCTTGTGGAGGCTACGTTGTCTTTAGTAGTGCATGGCTATGTCAGTGTTTTGACTAAATATTACCATTCGAGTGAGTTTTAAACGCAATTTAGTGGTGCATTGTTTTCTCAATGTCAACGTACGATGGACGCGGTGTTTCAGAAATGTGTTTAAAACACTTTAGTGCAATTTTTCAATGAAAGGAACGGTTTCAAAAGAAATACGTATAATAGTACTCGACTCAACCATAACATGGCACATGATTCAATGATGTTATCGTGCAGGGAGTTTTGGTATCATGTTATCTGTTTTAATGTGTATCCTGTAAAACTTAGCAAATGGCACTTTGCTTGTTATGAGACGATATATTCACTAGAAGAACAGAATAGGAAAGAACTTCGTCCCTAAACCAGAAAACATACACCTGTTTTAAAAATGCAACAAATTTACGGAACAGATCTAGGTTACTGAACGCTAGAGCTGAGTTTTACGGAACTACTGAATAAGTTTATAAACAGTGAATGTGTTTTAAAGTGTTTTCTTGACATGTACAGTATATCCAGGTACATCTATATGCCACATATGCTATTACTTGCAACCGGTAATTCTATTGAACGAATACGGTTTCCATACTTCCTTGATACGAGGCCAGAATCTCAAGGAAGTTCAAAGGATAGATTAAGTATTGTAAATTTAAAGGATGAATATAGCCTAAGGCTGACAGCACACATTGTACTGTATTACGTCATCTGTGTTGGCCTACATTTGCTGCAATACCTTTTGACAGTTAAGAATATGGTGTTTCACTTGCTGACGTAAAACAACAAAGTGACTAATCAACGCATCTATTGGGCACAATTCAGCCATTTACATAATATGACTCACACTTTCATTAAATAGCCCTTAATTGTGCAGTGCAGCCGACATTGAGATCCCAGATAATTTCAATGCTAACAACATTTCAGCTCAGCAGTCAGACGATCGCTGTCAACTTGAAGGTGTTGTGTTATTACTTCTAATTATAAGGATATTAAAGATAGCAGATTATACTTACCGTTCAGGCTTGTAGTAATACAAGACATGAAAACAGTTGGACATTTCACTGCAATTTACGTGAGCTGTATAACTGGATGACATCTTATTGCCAAGAATAATATAATCGAGATGATTCCATTATTAAACCAAAACCAAAATTAAATTAACGCTTTAACGCACAACACTGTCCGGCTCCATGGCTAAATGGTTAGCGTGCTGACCTTTGGTCACAGGGGTCCCGGGTTCGATTCCCTGCAGGGTCGGGAATTTTAACCATCCTTGGTTAATTTCGCCGGCACGGGGGCTGGGTGTATGTGTTGTCTTCATCATCATTTCATCCTCATCACGACGCGCAGGTCGCCTACGGGAATCAAATCAATAAGATCTACACCTGGCGAGCCGAACATGTCCTCAGAAACTCTTGGCACTAAAAGCCATACGTCATTTCATTTCATTTAGCGCAAAACACTGACCTTGGAGGTCCGACGCCTAAAAACCAGCTTGAATATATGGAGGGTTCAGAGTTTACCGTAAGTGAATGAGATTCATTTCTGAGCAAGTGGATCTCAAAGCTGATTATCTGCAGTTAATTTAGCAATTGAGTTCTAATTGTTCTTGACCCTTCAATAATGTTAAAATACGGAATTAGCTTTAAATCGCACCGACACAGATAGGTCTTATGGCGACGAAGGTATAGGAAAGGCCTAGGATTGGGAAGGAAGCGGCCGTGGCCTTAATTAAGGTACAGCCCCAGCATTTGCCTGGTGTGAAAATGGGAAACCACGGAAAACCATCTTCAGGGCTGCTGACAGTGGGGTTCGAACCCATTATCTCCCGGATGCAAGTTCACAGCCGCGCTGTTAAAATGTGCCTAATTTAAATAAGTGTATAGGTATTTTCATATAACATACAGAATTGCTTAGGTCATCACATGAAATTCGAGTGTATGCTGGACTTGGTTCACTTCAACTCTGAAACTTTGCACATATGACATTGTTGGAATAAAACATTCACATCATAATATTATAACCGAACTGATTTATTGTGGTAAAAAATACTAACTCTGACAACTAAACACAAATATTACATTTTAATAAAAGATAAGTCATCGAATTACTCTTTCATTTGTAAAATCTGGCATCTCCAAATGGTCCAGATGTCTTTTCATCATTTTGTACATCCTCACTTTGTAGGAAAGCACCTCTTGCCGGAGGAGGCTTTTGAGTCTCAACCAGAGTATCTTCAACTTTTCCAGTTGGATATTAAATTTTAAATGGCTTAGTGTCTAGGAACTCATTGCTAGCCATCATATCTTCCTTGAAATAAGGCTTTTTCCTCACACCACGGAGAAAATGGACGTGGTTCATCATAACTCCGAACGGTATTCAGATGTTTTCAGTTGCAACAAAAACTGCTGTCACCTTGTCAATAAAATTTGGACTACGGACTTAGTTCACTATTAGACAGAAAAGTACAACATATCTACTGTACTATGCCAGTGTCGGTGCTAAAGTGGGGAAACATGGACTTGGTTCACTTTAACTCCGTATGGTGAAAAATAACATCATTAACCCGTTGTCCGAGTTGAGCATTAGAGGTTTAACATACCTAGTTGTACATCCTCTTAAAACAAAAATCACCACCACCACTAACACCACTCAAGCTCCGGTTTTTCTCCAGATAAATTCAGGAGCTCTCGATATATTACTGAAGATAAAATGCATTGTGTTCCATTCGTACTCATTACATTTTAAGTTTGAATACCAGAATTTTATGCTCCTTTTAGGACGGATCATTGACCAAGGATGCGCCTAAAAATACCAACTATTTATCAGGTGGCGTGGAGAAAAGGATCAAGCAATTAGTGACACATTTTTCAGTACCGCTTTTATAAATCCGTAACATAGCCTTGAATTAAATTGGTTTTCTTCTAAAATGATGTGAAATATGTCTTTGTACAGAATATAAAAATATATATGTATGTTGAATAAAAGAACTACGAGGGCCATTCGAAAAGAAATGAGACGGAGCCTATAAAATGAAAACAGCTCAAAGATGCTTAATGCAATTGCCTGAAGAAGAAAGTGCGGTCCCTATAAGAGCACTGAGATCCTAAACATGCCACTGGAGGGACATGGGTGCACACAACGTGACGACAGAGCAAGCACACGCACGCGTTGATCGTCCACTACACCCAGTCGTGCTGAAAACAGTGAAATGCAGCTTTCAAAAGAAGAGCAAAGGAGTGTAGAGCTTTTCCTGACAGCAGAAGTGGTGAGGGAAACGAAAATTCCTTGAAGAATGGCGCAAGTGTACGAAGAACATCGCATGTCCGTTGCAAGTGTCAAGGCGTGGCACAAGCGATTCAGGGAAGGATGGATGTCGTTGGCCGATGATGCACGGTCTGTAACGCCACATCGCATCACCGATGTCATTTTTCAGCCGGTCGATACCCTCATTACGCACGACCGGGGAGTTACGGTAGCAGCATCAGAAGTGTTCACGCCACCATTAAGGACAGATTAAATTTCGCTAAAAGTGCACCCAATGGGTGCCTCACAGTATTCAACCAGCTCAGGAAGCATGTCGAATGGACCTCTCTCTTGAACATCTGCTGCGCTGTGCCAAGCAAGGGAATGAGTTCCTGTCACGAGTGGTCGCTGGAGACGAGACATGGTGTCATCATATCGAACCCGAGTAAAAACGAAAAAGTCTCTAATGGAAGTATGCAGGGTCGTCGACACCCAAAATAATCCAATGAGAGCTAAAGATGGCTCTGAGAGCTCGCGATTTACCTCGGACACCGACGTCAAGCAGTACGTTCGGAACTGGTTGACAACGCAGCCCCCGAATATTTACGAGACAGCCATTCCCCGCCTTGTGTCGCAGTGGGACAAGTGCCTCAACAGTGCTGGTCAAAACTTTTGAAATAACGGTGCAGGTTTGGTTTTATAGCCTCCGGATCTTTTCTTTTTGAATTGTTCTTATATTTCAGAAAAGGCCTGCCATGTGTATGTAACTGCGTGTTATTGTGGTGGAGGATAGTATTATGTGTGGTGTGAGAGTTGCAGGGATGTTGGGGACAGCACAAACACCCAATCCCCGAGCCAAGGAAATTAACTATTTAAGGTCAAAATATGCTACCCGGCCGGGAATCGAACCCGGGATTCTCTGTACCGAAAAGCACTGTGCTGACCATTCAGCCAAGGAGCCGCGCCCCAGGACTAGAGAAATACCAGTTGTAAAGGAACGTAATATACTCCGTACGGCTCTGCTTCTGAATTGACGTTTTAGCAGATTTTGGCTCTGTCTGGTGGTTATGCGCGGAAGCATAGGCATCCAACCAATCCCAAGCTGCCATTCATATCGATTTATATCGGCAGAGCATGATCTCGAAACCCAGTTGCCAACTCTAATATTTACATTCGCCACGTGGTTAACCTATCTCGCTCAGCGTGTGTGGTATTCGGTACGGTTCGCGATCTTTTGCATTTTCCTTCAATATTTAGTGTGTTTTTCATATTGTTGGAGGGTTCCAGTGACTCTGAGATCAGTAGAGTGTTCCCTTTGTAGGCCATAACCTCCTTTCTGTGCCAGCCATTAGCCGTTAGTGATGTATTATTTCCTCATTCTCTTTTATTGTTAATAATATATTCTCTTTCAGTGCCAGATATTGTTAGAAAGTATAGTTCTTGTGAATTTGTTTTCAATCCATATTCATGCGTTTTTCTGAGTATGTATTACAATTTAAAAGGGCTGTTTACCGCGGTCATATTGCATCAGCTGTTCTCGCAGGCGTAGCGCGCTGGCAACAGAGGGAAGGCGATGCTCATTTGTTTTGCGAAACTTCAATTTAGAAGTAAGACCGTGCGGAGTATATCTTGTAGGAAATGCGAAACTAGGACAGATGGAACATTCGAGCTAATCAGGTTGAGCATTCCCTCAGGATAACCCCGTGGCATGACAGCTCCGAGGGGCATTGGTCTGCCAAGCAGCCGCTGCTCAGCACGAAGAACTGCAGATTACGAGGTGCCATGCGGTCGGCACGACGAATCCTCGCGGCCGTTATTCTTGGCTGTCTAGACCGGGGCCACTATCTCACCGTCAGATAACTCCTCAGTTGTAATCACGTAGGCTGAGTGGACCTCTAGCCAGCCCTTCCCTTAGATCTAGGTAAGAATCAAAGCATTGTCCTCCGGGTAAAAGGCGAGCACGCTACCCCTATACCACGGGCCGGATGGTAGTGTAGTAAGTGAGAAAGAATTAAGGTACGACAAAGCTAATGCAGTGAGCTGGCACTTGCGATCAACGATATTTTGTAAGGAAGAAGTGACTTCTTGGTCGGAATTATCTTTACATCGCTGTTTTCTTTTGTTATAATTTGCTTTACGTCGCACCGACACAGATAGGTCTTACAGCGACGGTGGGATGGGAAATGCCTAGGAGTGGGAAAGAAGCGGCCGTGGCCTTAATTAAGGTACAGCCCCAGCATTTGCTTGGTGTGAAAATGGGAAGACACGGAAAACCATTTTCAGGGCTGCCGACAGTGGGGTTCGAACCCACTATCCCCCGGATAAAAGCTCACAGCTGTGCGGCCCTAACCGCACGGCCAACTCGCCCGGCACATCGCTGTTTGCTAATCAACTCTGCTGTACGGAAGTGAGAAATGGGTAGACTCGCGGTATCTTATTCACAAGTTCGAAATAACAGACGTGAAGGGAGCGAGAATGGTTGCTACAGCAAACAGGTGGGAGCAATGCCAGGAGGGTACTCGGAATGAGGAGATAAAAGTTATGTTAGGAATGAACTCGATGGATGAAGCTGTAGGCTACATATAAACTGGCTTCGGTGGTAGGGTCATGTGAGACGAATGGAGGAGTACAGGTTACCAAGGAGAAAAATGAACTCAGCCATGGAAGATAAGAGAAGTAGAGGGAGAACAAGACTAAGATGGTTAGAGTCAGTTTTTAATTATATAAAGTTAACAGGTACACAGCCTATCGGGACCACAGAGCTAGTTGTAAGTCGAGGAATCTGAAGATGCACTGCTCGCCTCTGTGGTGCAGTGTTTAGTGTGATTAGCTGCCACACCGGAAGGCCCGGTTTCGATTTCCGGCTCTGACACGAAATTTGAAAAGTGGTACGGGGGAGGAACGGGGTCCACTCAGCCTCGGGAGGTCAACTGAGTCGAGAGGGTTCGATTCCCACCTCAGCCACCCTCGAAGTGTTTTTCCATGGTTTCCCACTTCTCCTCCAGGAAAATGCTGGGATGGTACCTAACTTAAAGCAAAGGCCTGTTCCGTCCCTCTTCCTTCCCTATCCCATCCAATATTCACATCCCCCACAAGGCTCCTGTTCAGCATATCAGGTGAGGCTACCTGGACGAGGTACTGGTCCTCCACCCCAGTTATATATCCGACTAAATGTCTCATTCTCCAGGACACTGTCCTTGAGGCGATATAGGTGGTATCTCTCACTGAGTCCGGGCGGGAGGAAGGGGGAAACCAACCCTGGAGGGCAAATTGATTAAATAAATAAATAAATAAGTTAATTCTGGTTTTCCGTGGTTTCCCATTTTCACACCAGGCAAATGCTGGGGCTGTACCTTAATTAAGGCCACGGCCGCTTCCTTCCAACTCCTAGGCCTTTCCTATCCCATCGTCGCCATAAGACCTATCTGTGTCGGTGCGACGTAAAGCCCCTAGCAAAAAAAATAGTTAATTCATAGAGGCTTACAGGCTGAATACTGATAGGTATAACCGTCTATAACAACGATGTATGTATATTTTATCAACGAAATATCGTAAGCTTTTTAGCTAATGCAGTTATTAGGCAATACATCGACATTTGCTCATAAGTGTTTATTCATTTCAAGTGATTTCCAACACCAGTTCACATAACACGAGAATCATATTTAATAAATTAAAGCAGGATTGCCGTGGTTCAGCTTATGTTTCTGGGGTCGCTGAAACTACCTTGACTCATTTTAGGTTTTGGTAGAAGATTTAATACCGGATGCCACGAATGCCATTCTTAACGCCAAGTCATTTGTTACGTGAAAATTGCTCCATGGAATACACCAAGAGTCAAACCTGAGCTGTATCCGTGAAAGTCAATATTGCCTTTTTATAATTCGAAAGGCTATTACCGGTACGTAGTTGAAATCAGGTGCATAGTTTGTAGATTATGACAATATCATGTACAGTAAAATATAATGACTAAGTAATCTGGGAAGGGTTCCATGGAGAGTCATAAACGACTGAATGGAAGTATACTTACCTCGAACCTACAGCACAAACAACTAACACCTTTCTGATGTGAACTCGAACATGAATAACGACGATTTGTGCGCTGGAATCTTTCCATTAAGTTAACATTAAACTCTACGTTTCACATAACGTGTAAGAAAGTAGGTCTGTAATTCACCGAATTCCACAGTACAATGTTGAAAAACTGCTTTCTCCTTGAAGATGCACACAGTGGTGGCTCATGAAGTTTCGTATAGGAGCGGCACGTTATTGTTTAAATATAGACATGGGAAAATATACTGCAAGTATAAAATATTCGTACGTATTTACACATACAAGTATGAACAATAAAAGATAATATGTCAAAAGTTTAAATTATCATTAAATCCTATATCAGATACACCCTTCCTTCTTTAGCTGCAGCAAATCTCTTGATCATAGCCTGCGTATTTTTACCTCTCAGTTTTCATCGTACTTCTCGGTCACTGTTTGATTGTGACCGAGTCTTTCTCATTACAAGAGGCCTCTTCTCCAAGAAACATAGCCAGCGGCAACGTTTGGAGGCCATGTACTTTAAACGTCTGTTCTACGGTCACATGGGGATTGTGACCGGGAGATGATATATAACGCTCTATCCTGAAGCGAGATTTCGTAGTTAGGAATAATAGTTACCTTCCTTAAGAGCTTAAAGCCTGCATCCTCCTATATATAAGGTACTGAGAAATTAAAATTTAAAATTTAATGTTTATTAGGAGGGCACGTGACCCTACGACTGCACTGCATGCGAATCCACTTACAGAGAGGGTTCTTGAGGTATTGGGTCTGTAGTGATTATTGTTTTACGGGGGGAGGTACAGCAAAATAATCATCTCATAATCTTACGAGAAAGAGGAAGAAGAAGGAAGAAGGTATTGGCTAAATAAAGGGCAGGACATGTGAAGTGTGAAAATGAAAGACTCCCTAGTCAGGGTAAGTAGAGAAAGATAGTTGACCACTAGAGATTGAATAGGGAATTGAATTCGTGTCCACATATTCCCCGAGTTTATGCAGCTCATGTATTGCACATTTTCAACTGAGGACAAACAGAGCTATCCGTTTATCACATAAGTGGACGATAGACAAAACTGTCTTTATTTGCTACGTATTCATAGCCTGAGCCCCACCATTTAAAATAAGTCAATAATAATAATAATAATAATAATAATAATAATAATAATAATAATAATAATAATAATAATAATAATAATATCGCACTATCATGGCCACCGAGCGATTTGGGTACGCGGTTTGGTTAACGTAGCTGTGAGCTTTAATTCGGGAGATCGTGGGTACGAATCTCACTGTCGGTAACCCTGAAGATGGTTTTCCATGCTTTTCTATTTTCATACCAGGGTGTACCTCAATTAAGGCCATAGTCTTTTCCTTCCCAGTCCAAGCCCTATTCTGTCTCATCGTCACCGTAAGGCCTGTCAGTGTCGGTGCGACGTAAAATAAAATAGCAATAAAAGAAAGAAAAATGTGTATGTCACCTTGGACGTCTCACCTACGCTGCAAAGACAATAATTTATTTAGACTAATAACGCTACTTGCTTTACGTCGCACCGACTGCGACAATGGGACAGGAAAGGGCTAGGAGTGGGAAGGAAGCGGCCGTGGCCTTAATTAAGGTACAGCCCCAGCATTTGCCTGGTATGAAAATGGGAAACCACGGAAAACCATTTTAGGGCTGCCGACAGTGGGGTTCGAACGTACTATCTCCTAGATGCAAGCTCACAGCTGCGCGCCCCAAACCACACAGCCAGCTCGCCCGGTAAACCGTACGTTTAGAGTCGCGTGGCTGTAAGTTTGCATTCAGGAGATTGTATGTTCGAATCTCACCGTCGGCGCCCTGAAAATGTTTTCCGTGGTTTCCCATTTTCCTACCAGACAAATGCTATGAGCAGGAGCAGTGTCTTTATTTAAGGCCATAGCCGCTGCCTTCCGTGTGAACGGAGCACGCCTTTACCGCCTCGACCAGGCAGCCCCTAATAGTAATAATAATAATAATAATAATAATAATAATAATAATAATAATAATAATAATAATAATAATAATAATAAACCGAGCAAGTGGCCGCGCGATGTACTTCGCATAGCTATCAGCTTTCATTCGGGAGACAGGCTAGTGGATTCGAACCCCACTGTCGAAAGCTCTGTACACGGTTTTCCGTGGTTTCCCATTTTCACACCAGGCAAATACTGGCGTTGTACCGTAATTAAGGCCACGGCCGCTTCCTTCCCACTCCCATTTCCTATCCCATCGTTACCGTAAGACCCATCTTTGTCGGTGCGACGTAAAGCAATTTATAAATAATAATAATAATAATAATAATAATAATAATAATAATAATATTCGTGTGGACTCAGCTGCCATATGCAGACATTTTAACTTGCCACCATTCAGAATGTCAACGCGTCCGTTGTACTCTACCAGACGGCAGAGTAAAGTGGATATACGGTGAACCATGGCTGAGTTTTTAAATGTTTTTGTCTGGTAAACGTCAAATGTGTCACCAAAGATTGTTTACATGCCGACATCGAACGACATGGAGTGTCGAAATGACTTTTCCATCCTTCACTGATCCGAATATCCCTGCCGGGTTTGAACCCGTGATATTGGGATACGGACGCCGAAATTCGACCACTGTAACCAAGAGGGAGCTTCCTTTCTTGGTAAATGTATCTCAGTAGCCGTAGCAACCCTAACTTCTCATTTTTTTTAAAATTTGCTTTACGCCGCACCGGCACGGATAGGTCTTACTGACACGATGGGAAGGGAAAGGCCTAGGAGTGGAAAGGAAGCGACCGTGGCCTTAATTAAAGTACAACTCCACCATGTGCCAGGTGTGAAAATGGAAAACCATGGAAAACCATCTTTAGGGCTTCCGACAGAGGGATTCGAATGCAAGCTGACAGCTACATACCCCAAACCACATGGCCACTCCCTCGATTTTTCACTATAAAACAAAAGGGCATAATTAATGCTTATAACGAAGATTTAAGTTATTTTATCCAAAGGAGCCTTTACGGGAAGTCGGGAAGTCAGTGATGTTCATATTTCGCATAGCGATCACAATATTGTTCAGCTTAGTAGCTTTAGATTGCACCTTATGATATAAAATACTCACCTAATACTCGCTTAATATCCATCAACATATGTGACTATATTGAGGGAGGAAAGAAAACCAACATAATTCATTTCATAGAAGTTTTTAGTTCATGACACGGTTTACGAAAGAAGGAAATCCGTCGGCGTTCACAAATAAAAGATCCTTCACTATGTGTAGTATTATTACATACCCCTTTCAGACCGAGTACGCACAATTGTGCGGGTTCGTATTTTAGTTATCCCTGACCGTATTTGATGTTTTTTCGGCGCTACACCGGACTGCAGTAATTGTGCAGGACACGTGGCATGTATTACAATTGATTTTAGTATGCGCTTGACCGCCAGGGCGAAGGAAGAAGAGTTTAAAAAGCACAGTTGATCGGCGAGATGGCAGGAAGCAGTAGTGCCGAAAGTAAGTATTTATTTACTGCGTTTATATTAATCTAGAAGCTTTACTGAATACCGGAATATATTCAATGAAGTGTGTACATTGGTTAATGAACGTAAATTTTGAAGCTACACCATCGTACGTGATACAACGAGGTTTTAAATTTTGATACGCACAATTGTGTGGGTCCTGTTTTTAGGATGTTAGTTTTTATTTTGTAAAATAAACTATTAATATGTGTATTGAGCAGCATTTTAGTCAGTTCTTGACGTACAAAAAAAAAATTCACACCTCCAGTTTTCTTTCAGGTCTGAAAGGGATACACCCATAGCGTATAAATATCACAGAGGCAAATGTTCCAGTTTTATATCTACACATGCTACCTCGTGGAATATAGGATGGTTTCAGACCAATTTAAACTATTTATTTTCTGAAGCCACCTCAATATCCATAATTTCCATTCATAATTTTGTTTCTTAAGTTATACTCCAAAAATTAAAACTAATATATGGAGTTAATGTATTGTCGTTTAAATCATATATTAGCTCATTAGCTCATTTCTCTATAGAACACTTTATCACTTAACAATGGGATTTTATGATTTTACTCAGTAGGAAGAATTCCAAACCACGCAAATTGTGTAAAAGCTGGTAGAATAAATTGTAGAAGGGCGATCGCTTTACAACGTTTCTAACCCACCATACACGGAAGTATTAATAGGCGTTCGTACAAGATTATTCAGTAACATCTAATAAAACATATTAGAAATATTTTCATTTTCTACGAGATAATTTCGAAGCAAATATAAGTCGTTTTCCAAACGCCCCTCAGAGGTATTTCTTTGACTAAATTAATAACAAAATCAATGCTTTCTAAGTGAAATCTCCAACTCAAAATATTCATATCTACGGTGATAATGCCAAATATTATACCAAGATATGTACTTCCTCATTGTAGACTACGGTAATCAGTTAACGCTGACTGAATGTGGACCCGGTAGTTTGTATTTCCACACACGTATTTAAAAATATTTTAAAACCTGTGCTGACGTAAACCATTCAAACATGTTGGACTTACAACCGAATTTTTAGACGCCTATCTGTTTAACGTGATGATGAAACGAATTATGGTACAATAAATATCAGGGATTGCCAACCAGTATGTGTGTTTCTCTGGTAGAAGGTAGTGTGGTGTGTTGTATGTATATGAAAGGGTGTGCATTGAGGCAAATACTCAGACCCCAAGTCTGAGGAATTAAACTTGCATGGCTAAAATATCCGGCTGGCCGACGGAAATAGAACCCATGACCCTAAGAGTCTAAGGTCAGAACTCAGGTCATTCATCCAAGGAGACGGACGATAGTAATAATAATAATAATAATAAGAAGAAGAAGAAAACAGTTATAATATTACTATATATACAATAATAATAATAATAATAATAATAATAATAATAATAATAATAATAATAATAATAATAATAACGTCCGACTAGTTGGCTGGCCTTCGGTTCAGAGGGTCCCGGGTTCGATTCCAGGCCGGGTCGGGGATTTTAACCTTCGTTGGTTAATTCCAATGGCTCGGGGGCTGGGTGTTTGTGCTGTCCCCAGCATCCCTGCAACTCACACACAACACGTAACACTATCCACGCCACAATAACACGCAGTAAACTATACATGGCAGATGCCGCCCACCCTCATCGGAGGGTCTGCCTTACAAGCACTCGGCTAGAAATAGCCACACGAAATTAAAAGAAGAATAATTCTTAGTAGTAGTAGTAGTGGGTGGAAATGTAGTAAACATTTTGGAGCCTGTAGCCTAATATCTTGGAGATTTAAAAGAGGTGCAGCGAGCATGAAATGAATATTAGAATTTCAAGAAAAAAGAAAGAAAGAAAGGTGATGTAAGCAGGGAATAAGCCTAAAGAGGATTGAATGCCAGGTTGGGAGCATACAACTGGAAAAGGTGTATTATTTCTAGTAATTACCAGGATGGTAGTATAGTAAGTGAAATTGGATCAAGGTGTTCGGCCCCATGGCTAAATGGTTAGCGTGCTGGCATTTCATCACAGGGGTCTCGGGTTTGATTCCCGGCAGGGTTGGGAATTTTAACCATCATTGGTTACTTTCGCTGGCACGGGGGCTGGGTGTACGTGTCGTCTTCATCATAATTTCATCCTCATCACGACGCGCAGGTCGCCTACGGGAGTCAAATCAAAAGGCCTGCCCCTGGCTAGTCGAACATAACCTCGGACACTCCCGGCACTAAAAACCATACACCATTTCATCTCGTTTTGGATCAAGGTGGAGCAAAGTTAATGCTGTGAGCTCGCAGTGGTAATCAACGGTATCATGTAAGGCAGAAGTGAGTTCACGAACGAAATTATCTTTACACTGTTTTCGCCCGACTTTGATGTGCGGGAGTGGAAGCTGGGTGGACGCAAGTTATTTTTTTCTTTTTGCTGGTAGTTTAACGTAGTACTGAAACATCAAAGGTTTTATGCGACGCAAGAATGGGAAAGGGCTAGAAAGGTAGCAGCCGTGGCCTTAATTAAGGTACAGATCCAGCATTTGCCTGGTGTAAAAATGGGAAACCAAGGAAAACCAAATTTATGGCTGGACTCAGTTTTGCCGGGATGTGTAGTTCAGACGGTAGAGCAGTGGCCTTCTGAGCCGGTCGTATTTGAAGGTCGTCAAATACGTCACCCACGTATCAGTAGAGTTACTGGCACGTTAAAGAACTCCTGCGGGACAACATTCCCGTACCTCGGCGTCTCTGAAAACCGTAATGGGACGTGAAATCAATAGCATCATCTAGACTCAGTTTTCAATGATTTAAAGATTAGAGGTGTAAAACTAAACGAGACCACAGGGCTAGCTGGAAATAGAGAATTGTGGAGGTGCTTAGTTAATTTAAAGAGTTCTGCAGACTGAACGCTGAAAGGCATAAAATTCTATAATGTATATGTAATGTCGATGAATGTATATGTTGTGTACAAAGGATAAATAAACAAATAAATAAATAAATAAATAAATAAATAAATAAATAAATAAATAAATAAATAAATAAATAAATCCATACATACTGTATTATTAGAAGGATATATCTCGACTGTAACATTTTGTTTTCGAAGGTTAGGGATTCCGTTACAAGTGATTATGGTTAGTCGTTTTAAATTCTTAGAATCACATCTATAGTCGTTTTGCAAAGTGTGAAGAATTTAGACTACCAGAATGGAATATTACTTGAATCCAAATAATAGGCCTATGTTAAGATCACGTCTAGCATACATGTTATACACAAAATGTTTGATTCTCGTCCATAAACTGGCACAAACCTGCCGATATAACAATGTTAATTTACATTGCTCATTTCCATACTTTTAGAACTCGTAAGGCGTTGTTTGAAGAACAACATAAGGATAAAGATTCAAAATCGGGTAAGCGTTCATTACCAAGGAATGAACCACAATACAGCTCGAAAACGTACTGTCGGCATTAAGGTAACCTTTGACTCCTTCACCAAACAAGAACAAAACCTTCTTCTTCTTCTTCTTCTTCTTCTTCTTCTTCCATGCCTTCTTTTCCAGTTATTGGGGTCAGCAGTTGAGGTGTATTTTACACTGTAATAGGGACGTATGCCCTTCCTGACGCCAGCGCTATATGGAGGGATCTATTCACTATTGCGTGTTTCTGTGTTGGTGTGTAGAGGATGAGAAAACAAACGAACGAAGGAATTAACTATACGCTGTTAACATTCTCGATTCGGACGGGAATCGCAACTAAAATTATCGCACGTAAAACTAATAACATGATATTATCGACAGCTGTTTTACCCGTGATGCATAGAGACCACTGATGCTTCCGCCTGCCAAGAAAACTGATACTAAGCCAGATGACCCGCAGATAGTGCAGATCACATGGTCAGCGTAACGATATCTGCCGCCGTATTGCTTAGCTTCCACGACCGAATTCGCTGCATGAACTTTGGGTTTCCAGGTAAGAGGCAGGCACGCTACCCCTACACCACGCAGTTAATAATAAGAATAAGAATAATTTAATTTCACGTGGCTATTGCTAGCCGGGTGCAGCCCTTGTAAGGCAGACCCTCCGATGAGATAATAATAATAATAATAATAATAATAATAATCGTAATAAATAATGTCTGCCTGTGTGTTGTAGTCGTTAGCGTGGTTAGCTGCCACCCGCGGAGGCCCAAGTTCGATTCCCGGCTCTGCCACGAAATTTGAAAAAAAGTGGTACGAGGTCTGGAACGGGATCCACTCAGCCTCGGGAAGTCAGCTGAGTAGAGTTGGGTTCGATTCCCATCTCAGCCATCCTTGAAGTAGTTTTCCGTGGTTTACCCCCTAACTGAAGGCTACG